>NC_141855.1:15705491-16058083 GCF_024713525.1 Acromyrmex echinatior
TGAAAAGGGTGAAGGGCTTGTGTAATGGAGCTCAGGGATTTCTTAATGATGCTGTCGTTGCTGACGCCGGCTTTGCTATGTTTATCCTTCGCTAAGGGACGACCGACGTGATAAAGGAGGGGGCGTATCGGTACAGAGACGCAGCTGTGCCCCATATCATGCACCTATATCCTTGTGGAGGGTGGTAAGCTATTGGTGAGGGAATAATGCCACGGGGGTGCCGGAACGGTTTCATTACACGGCTTCCCGAGGGATAATATCCCGGGATATCTCTCTCCGTGGTCGACCCCACGGGGGTGAAATTCCGTGCCATCAACCCACCTCGCATGAGAGATGAACCCTCTGCGCGGCGACCCCTTGCTGGTGGAGTATCAGCCTTAGCAACCCCTTTGGAGGCAGAGTGCGCTTTCGAGGCGAGTATGGGAGGAAATTGCAGCAACCGACCTGCACTGGGATAAGGGATCGCCATGTGGCGACAGAAAATGGCCGATGGTCTCTACCGTGGCGACTGCAAATACGAAGGCGCTATTTTAATAACAGCGAGAGTAGATTATACCATTTCTGGCATGTCTATTTTTTCTCGAAACTGTTGAAAGAGCGATGTGCAACGAATTCTGTGATATGCTGTTATTCGTTTTCTGTTTCATTCTCTTTTATTTTTAGATTTTTGAAGTTGAAGAAATATAGTCAATAGTTTTAGTTTTAGACATATTACAGGATTGTATATCTTTATTAAATTAAATTGATGGAAGAAGTCTCACGAAGGTGATCACATACTGACGTCTTACGGGACGTTTTTTTTTTCATTTCTTTTTTTCATGTCGGCATCCTTTGAAGCTGCCACACGTATATCGCTTACGCCTTGATGCCATTATATCGCGATCATGCTGGTGCGCGTTGCGATTAGTATTTAATGCACACAATGTATAGGAAAGGGTCCTTTTCCCGTATCAGATGCGGAGCGGGCCTTAGGCTAGTTATTAGGTCGCTGACAGGCCCATATAATCCAACTGCCTCTAATGTACAAAACGAAAAATATAATGCCTATTAGTGGAGGATCTTTTCATTGAGGATTGTGTTGCCTTTGAGATTTTTTCATTGCTTTTATTTCTTTTTTCCTCGCATTGGTTCCACGCGTTGGTTCGCACTTAGTAATTTTCATTTTTTTTTCCATGCGTTTTGCTTCTAAATCTCATATCATATCTAACTGATGATAAAAAAATAGGTCAGAAGACAATCTCTTTCCTTAATATGATGTCATAAATAAAAAGTTTAACTAAATTATTTATTAGAGGATAAAAAACATATCGAATAAAATTGATAATTCATTATATCGTTAATCATAATTTGTTTACTATATATATTTTGTATATATTTTAAGTATTTGTATCAAGTAAAATTTTAAATCGCGTACTAGTAATTTAAAATTGTAAAATTTTATTCTTCTTTATTTAATGAAGCACATTTTTTTTGTTAAGAATTTTTGATATCTTTTAATAATGTATAATATTTTTTTCTGTTTCAGAGAAAATACGCCGAGAAAAGAGCGATGAAATGGATCCAGGTGAGTCTAACAGAGAAAGAAAATTCTTTTGTGTTATTTCTAGTCAATACATTCCGTTGATTGGTCAAAAATGTCGTTCGTCCGAAATTCGCTTGTTTTATCTGTTACGTTTAACACACGGTCGGATACGTTGACGCGTTTGTTAATGAAATTACCGTGTTGGTCGAAAGAGAGAGATTTCCGTTAGTTTTACGTGGTTTAGTGGATACATTGTATTCTCGGACACGAAATGAAATGTTGCGCGAGCGTTCCAGGTGTCTGCTCCTATTGTAGTTGGCGATACTCGAAAAGCACAAAGCGAATATGATGTTACATAATTCGAGCAGTTCAAGCGCGAAAACCCGCCGCAGTTATTATATTTAATACAGCATCCCGATCTGCTAGCATCTGCCCGCGGCATGCTTCTTTATCACGAACGAGAAGGATATTCTCAAGAATTTAACGTGTAACGGCGTGACGAATGTATTTGTGCAATCAATACATTTTACTGTTGAAAGATCTTATGCTTTTGAAGATACTGTTACTAACAACAATATTTTGCGCAGTTCTAAGCTTTAGAATTTTAACTTTTAATCAATAAGAATTAACTATGCTTCGCAGGGGATACATTCCTTTCTTAATCCATTTAATGCTTTTTTAATACACACACACACTTTTCTTTTTTTAATGCTTTTTTTCTATTGCTTTTAATCTTTTCTTATAAATAAAGATACATACATTTGCTTGGTATCGTTATATTTCTTGATATCTGGCGTTTTGATTGAAAAGAAAATTGTTTATAAAATATTCACTTTTATGAAAGTTATAAGCAATCGAATTGAGTTAGGCATGACATACTCAAGTGTGTTTCCTTAATGTAGCGTTTAAGGGTTAATACGTATTCAACACTTTAAGAATTCGAGCAAAGTTTCTGTCTCCAACGATGGCATGAACTAATAAAATATAATTATGTAAAAACGAAGAAAAAGTCTCGATTATCCACTTCAGTAACAGACAATTAACGAATGTCGGCAGTATAATGAATTATAAAAGTGATTTAACGGTGCATCGCAATGCAGACTATAGTTTTCGGTTCGTTAGCAATCGCGAAACCGCACGCGGATTTGCTCCGGTGAAAATTACTGCGCATTCTGGCATAATCAACTCATATATTATTTGTAAATTACGGTTAATGATTATCATTATCTTTGATTTGAATGTAACTAATGTTACATTTGCAACACTAATACGCGTTGTCCATTATTCATGAGCTCTCGAAATAATATCAGCATGCCCGCACATCTCAATGTGATCGAGTGTATCGAACTGATATATAATTCAATAACGGAATCATTTACTCTTTGATTAGCGCGCTTTTGCATGAGTGTTGTTGCGTTCGAATTTTTCGAGGACGTTAACTTTCGAGGACGCGTGCAGATTCTCATCCGAGTGTTCCCCAGGTATTATTTTATCTTTATTTAACATTTGGCGAATAACAAGGATAAGATGATGGATGCCTATATAGGTGGCACTTGGATGGGAATCTGAATGTAGCTCGAGAAAAAATATAGAACAAAAAAATATAGGGAACATAACGATATTTCTCTGTTAGATATTAAAGACGTTAAGAAAGAAAGAAAATTTAATCCATAGGAACGCGATTTTATGGGAAAGGCGTAAGGTATTTTTTCAGCGTTGAAATCCGAACGTTGCGACGAGTATCTCGATGTTATTAGGCTTTTAATAGCTGGCGTTGAAGCGCGCGATGGAATATATTTTCGCGCTTGATTTCCGTCCATTACGCAACTCTGAAAAACCAATTCGACGCAACCTATCGGCGGTAACATTACCGACCATGCGGCGGCGACGGCGACGACGACCACCGCCGCTGTCCTCGTCGTTGTCGTTGTCGTTGTCGTGTCGTTCGCGTCCTCATATTCCGCCCCGCGGGGGATCTGTCGGGGGTTGCGCGGCAGCGCGGTAGGGTGAGTAATGTCGGGAAATGCAGCTAACGAAGTTTACGAAGACACTTAACGGAATTACGCCCTCGCTCGCAATGGTCCCCGTCGTCCACCCCCGCGTGCGTACCCCGTCGTCCAAGCTATCCGCCCCAAGCGTCCCTTTACACTTTTCCGGCGGCAGGAAGGTCGCGTTAATTACCGACAGAGGCAAGAAGTCAGGGAAACGGTGGCAAGATATTTCGTCCTCGACGCGAAGCGTCGATGGTTACGAAAGTCGGCTATGGGGGCGGGCGATGAAGGACGACGAGGGGGTGTCGGTGATGCGCGGGGAGTAGCCGGAAGTGGGAGCGGGTCGGGAAGGGGTCGGTTTGCGCTGAAGAAGGGTGTTATTGACATGGTGGGTGTCGCGTCGTCGGCCATCTTGGGCCGCGGCGGTCTCCCCGCCGCCGTCACCTCCACCTCCACCTCCTCGTCCTCCTCGTCCTCCTCGTTTTCCTCTTCCTCCCACTTCGCCGCCGCCACCCTCTTCGTCGCATTCGCTCTGCTCCCCATCGCGTCCGAAGGACATCCTTGTGTTCCCTTGTACCGAGTGACATTCGGGCTGCGTGCCCAGCCTAACCTGCCCGGCGGACGCCCTGGGCCACCCTTTTCGACCAACCCCGGCAACGAGCTGCGAGGGTCCCGGGGGCTGCTTGTCGCCATGGCGACCGAACCCTCGCCCAACCCCCTCAACCAAACGCCGATTCCCTATCCCTCGGCACTTCGCTACCCCTTCCTCGTCGCGCGCGTCGTTCGCGCTGCCGTTCTCGTCGCCAAAGAGAGTCTTTCGATATCCTCATGCGTCTCTCTTTGACGGTTTTCTTCTTTATCTCCTCGTGCTTTTTTGTCTTCTTTTTTTTGCTCCTCCTTCACCATTTCTTCATTCTCTTTGTTATATAGCTAAATGCCAGTCTTCGTTTTTTTTTTGAGTTTGTATTATTGTTCCTCTTTTTTTCATCTATATCTTCCATCGTAATTTATTTTTTAGTCGATTTTTTTCTTTTTTAGTATCTTCGAATTTTATTGTTTTTTTAATTATTTTATGACTAAATAATATCTTGTATTTTGAACAAGGAATCTCGTGTCTCCCCTTGCTGTTTTTCTTTTTTTTCTTTTTCTTATCATTTCTGTTACTTCTGCAACTATTGTTACTTTTGATATTTCTCAATTTTATATTTCAACACAATATACCTAATGTCAGTATAATCTCTCGATGTAAGCTCTTATTTTTAGTTTTTTGATCATCGCATTTGTTTGAATACATTTAATACGTTTACATACATTGAAATGAAGAAAATTATAAAAATCTGTTTTTTTTTGCTTGCATTTTTACATTTTATATAATAAACATACGATACATAGTTACACCATACACGTGTCTTCTCGAAATATTTAATATTTTAAAGGAATATTGTGTATTTTTTATTTAATTATAAAACTTTTTACAAATTCAAATATTAATAAAATCTTAGAGTTCTGTATCATTCTTTGTATCTCAAATTGCTGCATTTTTTTTACAACATCACTTCAACGAAAATTTGGCATCCAATATTGGTAGTCTATATAATTAATGGTTAACAACACTTCCCCATATTGATTAAAAAGAACATCGGCGTTTTACTCAAAATGCGAGTTGCGGTTTCGATGTTACGCGAATTTAATGGTCCGCGCCGTAAAAAATATCTGTCGGTATTCAGAATTGGTTGATGGCGGCGTTAATTTCGCTAATTATATCGAAAAGCCGATCTCGATGAAACTTCGCACGATCTTCCTTTTGTCAGGGTCCCTTTATCAAACATTCTCGAAGTCACAAAGTTGCCCTACAATCCCGCGGAATTGGCGGATATTAGGAAGGACTCCGTCGCGGCTTTTGTCTTGTTTGGCCACAAAGTTTCATAAAGCACCACAATCCCGACCAATTAGCAACGATTTCCTAAAATCAAGCCATAACCACGAGCTAATTGGCACTTGACATTCAACTCACTCCCTTGATGTCACGAGAAACTCACGATCATTGATGATAAATGCTCCAATTAATTATATATGTTTTAGTTAAAAGAACCCTCGAGTTTTCGAGAAGGCTTTTTTTATATCCTAGTATTTTATGTATTGCATTTTGTTTTTTTTTTTAATTATCTTATAAATAGGACAAACATGTTTAGTTGTGTAGAATTGCAATTGAATGTACATTGTTAAATAACAATGAAGCAATAATTCAATTCTTTGAATCAAATAACATTTTATTATTTTTAACTTCCATATGTTAAAATGTAAAAAATCCATTTTTCTAATTGAATGCTTAAAGTAAACAACATCATATTAACGTATGCACTTAAATAATAAATTAAATTGTAATCAGATTTAGCACATTTCTTGAGCTGAATTATTTAATTTTATTATTTCAGTTAAATTAACGACGTATTGAATAGGAATAGTGGTTGACCTAAGAAATGTTTAAAAACAATTCAAATAGAGTATAATTTAATATCATAAATTTAAGCGTATTAACGAATTTTTACTTACATCGAAGTATAAACATATTTAATTATACCGGAAGTTTCATTTATATTGAAGTATCTCTGTTGGGAAAAAAATTAATAAGAAGAAGATCATTAATATGATAGTAAAATAAAAGAGTACGTTCAGAACTATTGTCTACGGGATAGGATTTTTAACGTCCTATATATGCGTTCGTGTAAAAACAAATACTCGATATATTGGAAGCAAAGTATCGACGCATTTCAATGGCGTTGAAGTAGCTTAAGCACTCTCGGGTTCCGAGACGTTGCAGAGCGTTGGAATAAACTGGACGATCCGGCCAGACCGTGTTTGCCATGCCAGCTGCATCGCGGCAAAACAGAAGACGCTTGTCATCGGGAACGACCGACGATCCGTAGAAGACGCATCGGAATGCAATTCTGTAAACGCGCAATGTTGCTCCATTCATGAGGTTACCACGGCCAGCTACGGTTTTAAAATACAGGAACAAATGTGGATAATTGTAGAATAATCGTCGAGCGATCGTAGAACAACAATTCGATTAATTAATGCCGGTGGAAGAGTCAAATTCGTGCGCGGCGATAGGATAGGAAGCGCGCATCGCAACGAGTACAAAAAAAAAAGGGAAGAATCACGGCCTTTATGTACGCGAATCAACTGTTTATTCAGTATATAGCGAAAACGAGAGAAAGAGGAGAAAGAGATGGAACGAGTACTGCGGGAGGGATCGTGGAGTAGCAGAGGCTACGCGGGGGAGGAGGGAATGCAACAGCAAGCGCGAGTGATCGACGTGAAACGAGTTCATTCATGCTTGGATGTTGTAATCCTGAATGGACGTAGAATGGATCGAAACTGCGCGATTAGATTGGACTGTGTGTGGCTGACTTGATACTTTTTTTTTTTTTTTTTTATTTGAAGGGTACGGTGATTTTTATATGAAAAGGTGGCGTGAATTGAACTTCCGGCGTGAAATTTGTTTCTTCGTATATCTAGTTAAATGTAACCACATAGGTAATTCTCGATCATTTAATGACACGGAACGCGATTATTTTCCCCTTAGATTTGCGCAATTCGAGCTCGGAGAGTCGCAATCGAAAGGTTGAATCTAATATTCTTCTGTAAAAGATTAGAATTAATTTTTGCGAATCGAATTCAGGCGTCGTTCGACGATCCGTGTTAAAATTCAGGCTCGCAAGGTTAAAAGGGCACCTCTCTATATCTCAAGGGTGCGATAACTTTCAGCGCCGACTGTATCGCTGGATGATGTATCCCCCGGGGGTTTTCTCCCCTTGGGTGTTGGGGTGTGTTTCGTTGCCTGGCAACGACACCCTCGAAGTCCGCGCTCTGATTGGCCCCGTCTCGCTTTTCCTGTCTTAGCCTCTCTTCTCACCCCCGTCGCCAATCAGACCCCCTTGCCCGTGCTACCGTACCACCCGTTCCCTCTGCTCTTGCCGCGCCGATGGAAACCGCCGTCGTCGGAGCAAAGTGCACACACGAAGCGCGCGCCCGTGTGCAGGGAAAAAAAGAAAAAGAAAAAAAAAAAAAGAAACACGCTGTAGCGCGTCTGCACAGAGAACAGAACGCTAGGAGGAATTAGGGGGTAGTCCGACGCAATGGCGCAATGTTAGTACCTACGTACTTGTACGTGTGTGTACGTGGTTAGGTGCACATGGTGAAGCGACGTAATATTATCTCGGATAAATAACACATATCTTTTACTCTCGTATTGTTGTACGAGAAGAACATCCTAGAGACAAAATACGACACGCGACGATACGTTTCCAAATCTGACTCTTTACGATCGTTCTCTCTAATAATGCACATCTTAACTATATGTTTTTTTTTTCTTCCAATACGAAGCAAAAAGCCAGAGAGTGTATCTCTAGACTTGGGTGAAACTTGAAACTAGTTTTGCAAGGATAAGATACCGAAATCTTATTTGCCGTAGATTCATCCGTTGTAAATCCGATTACGAGTAAATTTCGAGCCGTTTTGTCGGCTCTCGATGTCATTGAGAGTCATTTCTATTTTTACGGCTCTGTAAATTGTACGAAAGGATTAAGAGCGATTCCATTGGCTTCCTTTTCAATGCCTTCTTCGAGTAGCCGGCTTGTTGTCGAGACTGCACAGCGCTCTACGAGAGAATTAAACCTTCCTATTGATCCCGTTCAATGGATTCGTGCCCTTTCACGTGCCAGCATTCGTAATGTTTTGACATCCTTTACGCTCGTCTCTTCGCCTCTCGCTTGCTTCCTCAATGCCAGGAACATATACATCTCCGTACCTTCAATTCAGTATTCGCGATAATAAAATTTATTTTCCTCGATGAAATATATATACGAAAAAATTATTTTTCTTAAAAATTATTATTTCTTTTAAGATACTGATTGTTATTTTGTCAGTAAGAACTTTTATAAATACAGTAGGTTAATAATTGTTGTCTTATTTAATAGAGAGCTTACACAAGGACGACGATGATGCTGGAAATTTCTTTTTAAACTCGTCGCAATATTTTGATGAAAAATTGTTTGACCAAATTTTGTCCAGAAACAAGTAAGTGCGTTATTAAATATAGCATTTCAAACGTTCTCTATACGTCTAGATTGAATAGTAAAAAATTGAATATTTATTTACTGTAGAACAAAGAAAGTGCCAAAAATATTTTATGGATCGCGAACTCACGGACAACTCGAGCAGGTAGTCAAAGAATTTAAGAAGACCGCGTACAGCCATAAGAGGTAAAGGAACATGCGAAATATTCGTTCTATTAAATGAATGTATAATAAATGATTATCTTTCTAGAATGACTATATTGAGCAGCCGAAAAAAAACATGCATTCAAGAAACTGATAAGAACAAGGACAAATTGTGTAACGAATTACTTGATCCCAGGCTTAAGGTTTCTATAAATGTTATACCGTATTCAGAGAAGTTGAAAAGTTAAATAATTATACATATAACGATATTATTTATACGCGTAGGCTAAAAAATGCAAATATTATAATGACGATGCAAAGAAGAAACCGACAATATTTAGTAAAATGGACACGCCTTGGGATATTGAAGACTTGGTGTCGTTAGGCAAAGAAGTCGGGACCTGTCCATATTTCGGTGCAAGAGTTTTGATGGCCGACGCAGAAATTATCTTTTGTCCGTACAATTATATCCTGTATCCAGAAATTCGCGATAGCGTAAGCAAAATTAAATTGTTACTAATAAAGTATTTAGAATCAGTAAATAACTCTGAATAATTACATTAAAAATAATTCATCAATAGGGATGCTTAACAGTTTAAATCTTTTCATCTTAAATGCATAAGTACTATTTTCCACAGTATTAAATATCTAACAATAGATGTAATAAATAATTATATAATTAAAATATATATAGATGCAAATCAATCTAAGAGGTAATATCGTGATTCTCGATGAGGCTCATAATATCGAGAATATATGTCGAGAAGCTGCCACTGTGGATATCAGAGATGACAAACTCTTAATTGCCGTTAAAGAATGCAAACATTTTTTGGACATGGACTATAAGAGTATCACTTATGCTACCATACACGAATATCTCACAGATCTTATAAAATTTCTTAATGATATTGAAGTCAAAGATAATGTGAGCATATATATTTATCAAAAAATAAAACATTAATTTTTGTTCTTACATTAATTTTGCGTGTCATTATGATTTATTTAAACTTTCATTTCGTACCTTAGGTATTTATTAACATATTATGAAATAGTTATAATCGTTATTTTTACTTATTATAGTAAAATGTATACGCTTTAGGATCGTAACGAAATGGTCAGTAAGCATTGGGTTGGTGCCGTATTCCGAGAATTGCTCAACGTAAATGAGATCGGATGTCCTAGATTTCCCGATTTTATTGCTGCTAGTAAAATAGCTATAGACGATTTCAAACAGAATATGAAAGAAGAGAATTCTAAAAAGATAAATCCCACTATTTCGCAAGAAAGTAAGAAACTTCTTGAGTATCTCTGTTTCGGTATGCAAATGATTGCATCAGATAAGGTTGATGACTATAGGATGTGTATCGTAGAAACGAATGAATTTATTGAAAAGGTATGTCTGAGCAATTCGTCTGTGTAATTATGATCTAATAATTCTATCAAACATCGTGTAATAATTTTTTATCAGGTAACCGAAAATGACTGGTTCTCGACAACCAAAAAATTGACCAAAGTACGAACTATGATATTGAAATGTATGAATCCAGCTATAGTTTTTGAGCCTTTGGCTCATGAAGTTCGTTCTGTAATACTCGCTTCAGGTACTTTAACGCCAACTGTGTCGTATCAAAGCGAACTCGGGACGAAATTCTCATATATAATCAATCCTGATCATATTATACCTAAGAATCAATTATATATAAGATACATACCACAGGGACTAAGTGGAAAACCTTTAAAAGCCACATATGATCAGGTAAACACCTGGGCTTTTCAGGTAAGGAGAAACGGATTGTTAATGATTTTATTTTAGATATATTCACGCTATATGTATATGAATATCTGAACAATTCTCTCATTCTAACAGGATGAACTCGGTAATTTGATTCTTCAAGTATGTGACGCGGTGCCATTTGGTGTACTATGTTTCTTTTCGTCCTACAAGGCAATGAACACCATACACAATAGATGGAGGAATAACGGCATATGGGACAAACTCTCCAACTTGAAGACAATTTTTGTGGAGCCGAAATATGAAAAAGATCTAAACCCAGTCATGAAAGCGTATCGTAGAGTGATTGAAGAATCGCTGTCTGAACAGTATCAAACAGTACGCGGAGCTATTTTCTTTGCAGTTTTTAGAGCAAAGGTGGCGGAAGGAATAGATTTCAGCGATAATGAGGCTCGTTGTGTATTAGCAGTAAGGAATATTTTTTATATTTATTTGATTTATATATCACACACACACACACACACACACATTTCTAATATTATATCTTTACGTTATTATAGATTGGCATACCTTATCTTTTACAAAGCAGTGATGTAACCATGAAAATGGAGTATAATAACTTGAATAAATCCAATGAATCTAGACAGTTGCTATCTGGTAGCGAGTGGTATACTGTAAATGCGTTTAGGGCGCTAAATCAGGCAATAGGTCGTTGTGTCAGGCATAAAAATGATTGGGGTGCTGTACTATTAGTAGATAAAAGGTATGTATAGGTATAAATATTTAGAAATAGTTAAAACTTAATTATATTACGATAATTTATAGATTTGAGCTGCAACAGAACATCAACTATCTACCAAAATGGGTAAAAACAAATGTACGTCTCAAAATAAGCTATATTTACAATCTGCAGGTACTTATAATTCACTTATATTACAGATAAAATGTAACCAGATTTCCAAACTGGAAATGGAACTTCAAGATTTTGTAGTCATGCAAGTTGCACGTGAAAAAGAAGAAAAAGAAAAATTATTAAAAAATTAAGACTTTCTTTTAGGATATATATAACGAAATCTATATGCGCTGAATAAAGAACTTTTTTTTTGTTAAAATTTTTTTAAATGATTGTCTAACAAATAATTATAATGTTATGTATTTAAGTATTCTATTTATACATGATTTTATTCAATATTACATATTAGTTGTGTCTCTCTTTTCGATCATTCTTAATTGTTTTTTCTTCATCCTTTTTATCTTTGCAGTATTTTTAATCTGAAAATGATCATACAATAAGAGTTTTAAAATATATCCAATAAATGCATGCCTTGTTAAATAAAAATTATATTAACATTGACTTACAATTTGCACAATTTCGCTCTTTTTTCTATTTTCCTCTGCCTTTTTTAAATTTTCTCTCCTTCGTTGCTTCTTGGCCTCCTTTTCTGCTTGCTTTTGTGCCTTGATTGCCCTTGACATCTCTTTAACGCGTTTCAGATCTTCTCTCAACTTTTGTTTCTTAGCAAATGACTGTCGAATTCCACGTGTTTTAATTATAGAAGAAAATCTACAAACAAACATTTGCATTACTAATTTTTTTTTGCTCATTAGACAAAACGTTAGGAATAGTTAATTATTATTCGGCAGAAATTTCAAGTACATTAAAATTTTTGTTCTATTAACTGAAATTATATTATGAATGGGATATTGAATAGTTCAGTACTGGAGTAGTTTCTTGTCAAGCAAAGCTTCAAAGTGAAAATTTGTCAAAGAATTTATTATACAATCTCTGGCGAAAATTTTTTTTATAATTTTTATACGAATTGGAACATTTTTCTCTTCAACAGTTTACATCTTCCCTCAAAATTTTTCATACATGTGAATTCTGAAATATTCTGAAATTTCTCACCCCATTATTTTTAAAAAATATTTTTAAATTTTTTAGATTTTATAACATCAGAAATTGTACTTACAAAAAAATTTTAGAAATCTTACAATATTTCATAATAACATATATGAAAAATTCTGAGAAAAGACGTAGATTTTCTGAGAAGTGTTCCAATTTGTATAAAAAATATGAGAAAGTTATAAAATTATATAGAAATTCTGAAAAATTATATGAAAAATTCTGAGAAAAATTTTCATCAGAGATGTGTTAAAAATTACAACTATAACAAAACTAGGAAATAATCAAAGTCTAGATCATGGTTTTTCTCAAATGATAATAGTTGAAGAAGAATTGATAATTATTGAAGGATTATATTGTGAATAATTATATTATTGTTATTGAAATTGTAACTTACTTGGTTTTTTGTTCCTTCCATATCCTACCAGATTTTGGTTTACCTCGTGGAATATTTTGCCTCTCGCATTTCTCAGTATTAGGCAACGGTTCTAGTGTAGGTTTATTCAGCACCGATGCTGTATTCAATATATCTTCCATACGCGTTATTTTTTCGTCGCAGAGATTTGCCATTGTTCGGAAGTATTAATAAAACGTGCACTTTTAAAATGCTACGGCATGTAAACAATTTTCTCATAGGTTAGTTTAGTCGATTACATTGTATCGCCGACTACAGAGAAGCGGACGATAAGCGAAGCACGAATCGTCACGCCGAACTATATTATCAGCGATCGAAAATGTTAGTATAAAATATATTGTATATAAAAAGTTTGACATAGAAAAAGAAAACAACTCTTTATTTAATAATTATTTTTTTCATCTCTGTTTTCTATTTCTTATTTAACATTTCATTTATTAAACAATGTATGTTTGGAGACACTGGTAGTGTCTCGGCGTTAAGCAACGCGTTCAATACTTTATTCATAATGGTTTAAACTTACTTGGGTACGTATGTTAATAAATTGTTGCGAGAAGTGTATTAATTAAATTTCTTCTGATAAAATTTTTTTTCTTGAGATTTTGAAATTAATTTTTCTTTCTCCAAAAGAATCATCATTTGCAACCAATTATATACTTTGTAATTTTTAATTTCTTGATGAAAAATTTTTCTTAGAATTCTTATAATTTATCCAATTTTTTGTGTAATTTTATAAAAATTTCTTAAATCTTTTATATGAATTTAGAACATTTTTCAGAGGTATCGAGAAAGTTTAAATTATTTTTTAAAGCATTCTTCATATATATAAATTTTAAAATTTCTGAGATTTTTCATATAATTTCTAAACTCTGAAAAAGTTTAAAGTATTTTATCAGAAATTTTCATAAAAAATTTTATATAAAAAATATAACAAATTCTTGAATTCAAAAAAGATGCGAGAGATAAGGATTTTTTTTATTAGAATTGTCTTTACAGATAATCAAATTTCTTAAATACCTTGTATATGGATGGACGAGAACTCTATTCTTTATTATCAGGTGATATATACCATCATATAGTAATAATTCATTCAAAAACTACTGTTAACCTATACGTATATTACATAGAGGGCTAATAGTAACATGATTTTTATTTTAGTCAAACATGTGTATTTGTGTTGATAGTGGAGTCACTATTTTTTGTGTGTAAAAATACAATTTTTAAAGGTTCGAACTACCAGAATTTTCATGCAACAAATTGACAATTACACGTCTAAATACGTATATTAAAAATAATGGAGTCCTTACAAGAAATTTCTGAATATTTAAGCCCTAATACCCGATTTGATGTAAAAATCTGTGCATTAAACCACGTGCTCCGTATGTATATTTTATATATCTTACTACTATATTTGTTCACTTTACAAAAATCTCGACAGCTCATTCAAAATGTACACAGATATAACGGCGACTACAGATGGTCGAGAACTCCTGTTGAAGTTACCAGAAATGTTGATACAACTTGTTACCTTTATACAAGATTCTTGTGCTGCCATTAGCAAATGTGCTGCACAGATATTAATAAATATTACTGGAGATGAATCAGGAACTAATGCAATGTTGATTATTTCAGAATCAAGTAACTCAACAGAGATCAATAAGTCTGGTAAGTAAAACGTTAGCGATATAGTAGTGCATTGATAGCAGATTCAATTAATTGACATTAATTGTATTTGCATTAAACTTCTGTTCTGTCAGCCGAACTTTCGATAATCTGATGACAAATTGACAACATAAAACGAAAAGAATTTAGTTATTTTATAAATAATACATTTTGAATAATTATAAAATGAGATTCTTTTTGATTGTGTTGACTGAATAAAAATTTATAGCAGATATTTACACAGTTTATTTTTGACAGATTTGGTTACTCAAGAACCTAGTCAGAATTTAATAAAAGTTTGTTTGAGGTAATATATTATTGTTTACTTATTGCTGTTTTATTCTATCTATATCAAATATTTTACATGTTATTTTTACAGGGCTATAATGGATAAATCTAGTATTATGGCAGATTTATGTTGTATGATACTTTCTAATATGACTAGACCATTTCATCTAATAGACCGAATGATAACACTTATTGAACAAAGTGATTACTCTTGGGATGAAATATTATCTGTATTTACTGCAAAACAGTATAATACTAAAGGCGATAAATTGCACTATCTTGGACCTGTTTTTAGCAATCTAAGTCGATCGCCACGTATAAGAAGGTATTATTTAATGAAGGTATTATTGATTTTTATTTCAGTAAATTATATTGTAAATAAATGTATTTTATTATAGATATTTGATGGATCGACACCGTTGCGTTATTCAACGGATTCTTCCATTCACGGAGTATTCTGACAGTCTAATTAGACGAGGTGGTATTGTTGGTACTTTAAAAAATTGCACTTTTGACACAGAAAATCATGTGTGGTTGTTAAGCCCCGAAGTAGATTTATTATCATATCTATTATTACCACTTGCTGGTCCAGAAGAATTTGACGATGAAGATATGTCTAAATTGCCAATTAACTTACAATATCTTCCTGAAACTAAAACTCGAGAGACTGATCCAGATATAAGGCAAGTTATAAATTGACAGAGGAATGATTCATGAAATTAATACAAATAGATAATAATGTTATTATTATGTTATTTCAGACTTATGCTTTTAGAAGCATTAAATCAACTTTGTGCAACAAAAGTGGCTAGAGAAATATTGAGAAAAGCAAATACATATCTCATACTTAGAGAGCTTCATAAATGGGAAAAGGATAAGAACTGCTTATTGGCATGTGAAAATGTCGTAGATATTTTGATAAAGTAAATATTCATGATATAAAATAAAATTCCATATTCAGTTAATTGTAATTTTTTTACATAAAAGAAATGTATTTTTTTTATTACAGAACTGAAAAAGAAATCGGTTTGGACAACTTGAAGGAAGTAGAAGTGCCGTCTACATACACGGAGATGTTCCATAAAATGGATAAAGAGTTTATTAGCAATACATAGATAGTGCAAAAAATTATATTATAGGTACATACAATCAAAAGTCCGGCAACAGTCGAATATCTCGAAAGCAAAAAATTTTTGAGAAAAATGTTTCACACAAAAATGGTAGGGTTTAAAAAGATCTACTCACTGATTACATCCGTTTGACTTTGGGATGCGTCGCCCAAGGTTTAGTCAAGATCAATCGATTTTTTTCGACGGAATCCCTCCTCCCCCTATTTTTATTGCATGTTCTTGTAGTTCACCTCGAGAGCTTCATTTTTAGTACTTTTCGAGTTATGAAGCTTAAAAGTACTACCGGCGTTAGCATTACCCAAAGTGTCTGATCGACGGCTAAGACCTCTTGAAGGTTGTTGCTCTTATTTTAATTTTTACACTAAAAATTAATTTTTATGTAAAAATTAATTTTTACATAAAAATTAATTCAAACGGATGTGATCAATAAGTAGATCCTTTTAAATCATACAACTTTTATCTGAAACATTTTTCTCAAAAATGCTTGTTTTTTTTAGATATTTAACTGTTACCGAACTTTTAATACATCTTATATAATAATATTCTATAGGTATTGCACATATAGTGTATACATAATACTTATCTAATGAAGAAACGAAAATGGTAATTTATAATACATTCGATTTTTCGTATTTCTCGTATTGCACTGTTCCATATCGTTAATAATAAGCTATCAGGTCCAACGTAGCAAAAAAAAAATCATAACTTGATCTTTATCGCTTACAGTAAACGCTATAGTCTTTAAAATTAGAATAAAGTATATAAATAATTTTTCATTTACTGTAAAATTTACGCTAAAATCTCTCAAGATGAAAACAGGTACAAATAAGTAGTTGCATATTATTTATCGAGAAACGACTAATTAAATCACGATATGTTCGTAAATAATTCTTTTTCGATCATAGTGCGAAATGGCAAGATGTTATACAAACACGTATAATATCATAATATTAAATATTAAATATGCGAGATTATACCGTTGGAGATAATTTGGATACTTTCATCAAGGTAAATAACCCAGTCCAGCTTCAAGACTAATCGAACTTCTTATGCTCGACGCGTTACTAGTTCTTCTTGAGATCCGATTGTTCTCGCCTGCAAAAACTGCGGCGATCTCTGCGCTTTTTTTTATGGAGAGTGCTTCGTGATGCGCTCCGGATCTCCCGTTACCGCGAGAGGAATACTTTTTATCTCGTTCCGCACCACCGACGTAAACCAAACGACCCTGAGTATCCCTCGCGCTGACCACGAGGACTTTCTCGCTGCCGGACGACTGCTGAGATCTTCTCCCTGGGCTAAAGAGATCGTAATCTAAGGCCAAGTTATCCGAACTACCGCAAGCCGGCGATGATCGATTCTGCAATAGAATTTGTGCAGAGAAATTTTAATATACGGCTACAAAATTAAAATAAAATAAGATCTTAATCACATAAAATTTCTTAGCTACCTTGAGAAAGTCGGTGTTGCGCGATGAAGTATGACTACCGGCCAATCTCGAACTTCGGATCCTCTCGGAACTGTCTCCTCTGCTAAGCGTGCTCTCCGATGGCACGATTCCCTTCTGCCTGAGTTGCTCCAGTATAGTCGGTTGTATCGGCTTTCTTGCGCAGTAACACTTATTGCTCTCGGAGCAACTGTCAGTGTCGCAGGCGCAAACAACCGTATTTCCTGGTACAGGCGTAGGCTGTACCTTTCTAGACAACGAGCAGTAGCATTTATCCGCCGACACGCATGTACACGACTCGGAGTCGTAGCTGCATTCGCTGCAGCTCACGTATCCGCTGCTGCTCCTATTCGCAGTGGCACCCATGCTACGATTGAGTCGTCTACCTGCGTAGTTTTTTATAATTATATTATGTATTAATAAATATAAATTATGTTTAGATATTTGGTTATTATATTGTTACAATAATATATTTTATTATTATTGTTATATCATTCTATTGTTATAATATACGTTTTTTGTTTTACTTGGTTACGTGTAGAAAAAGGAAGCTATCAAAGATCTAGATATAATAAAGATTAAATTTGGATTTTAATTACAAGAAGACTAATTTTAATTACAATATTTCTACGTACATGTATCGCTATCTTCTGAAGTCGTGTGACACACTCCATTCTTTTTCGTTCTCCGCGAAGATTTTCTCTTACCGAGTCTACTCGCCAGTACACGATTTCGGTGATTATTTCTGACGTCACACGACGAACTACTGCCAAAGCTATCATTCAATCTCCTAGCCGGGAATATTACGGAGGTGAACTCCGTGGGGCCACCTTTCAGTCTCGAGACCGACCTCTTTATGGCCCTGCCTAATAAACAAGACCGACGGCTCGATCTTCGTCTTTGTGGTCTCCGTCGTCTCTTCATAATACTGGCGGATCTCTGATACAATTCATCTTGCGTTAAGGTTGCGGCTAGTTTCAGTAAAAACTCCTTGTAGAGCGGCTTCAGATCGTTAAATGACATACCTTCTGGATCTGGGAAATCAAGGAAATAATTCGATTAAAATTTTTTTATTTAATTACATTCTTGTTTTATATAGATTATTACCTATTATGGCTGCCAAAATGTCATCTACACTAGTCAAGCCCTCCTGATTCCTGAATTCGTCAAACAACTCCGTGAATCCAAGCGGAGTACCTCCTTTGATGTTATTGGTTCTCCGAGTGCTTCCGGAAGTCAAGAAACTGCCTCTCCTAGGCAACTCAACCCTTGTCATCAGGTCTCCTCTATCCACGTCTACGTCGCTCTGCGATCTCTTCAGTGCATTCTCCTGCAGGATCCTGTTGGCATTCTCCGAATGGCTGACGGGTGGCTCGCTGCCCGCTCTGCTTCTTCTTCTCACCCGAGGACGATTGCACTCCGACAGCGAATAATCAAGATCTAATTGTTCTTTTCTCAACGGTTTATCCATTGTGACAATTCGGTTAATTCTTTTGCCGGAGTGCGCTCTCTCCGGGTCCCTCGAGCGTCTCTGTTGGTTTATCGTGCCATCCGAATGTTCGTGATGCGACTGATAGTGTCCATTATTCTTTAAATTCTTTGCGAAGAAGATGTCTTCTTGACGACTCCTCGTCTCACCATTTCTGTTGTTTTTACCTGTGTAAATGTCTTCCGTACCGAGACTGTAGATCTTATCAGCGTCTTCAATTTGCGAACTGTAAATATTTTTTTCCTTCTTTTTGCCAACTTGCTCGTAAACGGAGTTTATCTCGTTTCTTTCGATTTTATTAACCTTATCGTACATCAAAACGTTGTCGGTTCCGGAAGAGTACAATTCGCAATTCCTGGCATTCGCTCGATTCAAAGCGTACGATCCGTAATTTCTTTCGTAAATGTTATCTTTCATGTCCACTGATTCCCTCCTCAGATTGTGATTCCGTTTGTGCAGTTTCTCGTATTTGTTCAACTGTCTTTCATAAATTCCATTCGCATCGTTATCAGGAGCACTGTAAATTTTATCAAGCTTGTTAGATTCTATCTCGATTCTCAAGGAATTTTGATCCTTAGCGGAAAACATCTTGTTCTTCGAATTTTGTAGCTCCTCGTTTCTAGACAATACGATATCTCGATTGTTCTGTCCCAGATTGCTCTTCTCGCTCTTGGCATTGTCTCGCCTTCTTCCGCGCGCCTCAAGGATATCTTCCGCTTTCACGTCGGAATTCTTCTTTTTTCTACGTGGTACTTTCTGCAAGCTAGGCTTTCCGCCTTCATCCTCAGTAACGGAGCTGCTTACAGAAGTCTTCTTGGTTCTGGGTGGTCTCACAGGATGCGGTGCGGTTGGTCTCGGTGGCGGAGGTAGCCTGTAACTGATTCTACTGCTGAGACTAGGCTCTCGAACACTGGAAACAACGGAGGCCAGGCTGACGCATCCGACACCATTCGTGTGACGAGGTCGTCGTCGGTTCGCGTCTAGATCGGCGAGAAGAGCGCGATACAACGTGGCCGCGGCTGCTATTGCATCTTCCTCGCATTCGCAGGCGAACGCGTGACACTCCAAGAGCCTGGCGGCCCCAGGTCGTCGCATTACCACGGCGAAAATCGGAGGATAGAATTCCACTTCACTTTTCAAACCTCGCATTGTCCTAAAAATAGAAATTAAAAATTAAAAATCGATTTCAGTTATTTAAGTAATCTTTAAACATGCAAATATGTTGTAAACAATATAATAAGCAGTAAATCTTTGAGTTTCAAAAAATCAATCATAATAATATATTATTATTGGTGGTATTATTAATTATAATATAATATTCACCTGTAGAGATCGGCGTGCTTGTCTTCCATCGTCTGTCCCTGGTCCTGATCGCCAACCAAAGGCAAGAAGGCGTGATGCATATCGCCCGACGGTATTCTCTTGCATCGAAGCCGCAAGGCACTCCATACCGCTATTCTGCGGAAAGGATTATTCTTTTCGCAGACTTCGCTCGTGCGGAACGTTAGTCCGCGCCTAGAGACCTCCAGCTCGGCTCTTACGCATCCTTCCATGCGTTCCAATAGCTGACGAAGAGGTTCCTGAAGACCCCGCACACTCGCCACGCGTCCGCCGACTGGGGCAGCACCCATGTATTTTACCTGTGTACATGTATATACATACATATATATATATATATATACAGAGTGTCTGGAAATAATCGCCAAATATTTCATGGGCAAGTAGAGAAGACTAAACTGAGTCGAAAAGTCCTCTATCATTTCGCAATAGTTAACAAGATATTAATTACTAAAAATTGCCAAATTGGTCTTGAATAATTTTTTATTCAAATACTATCAACTTTAAAAAAAAATTGTAAGAGACAAAAATCATATATTTTCTTCTCATAAAGTTCTGAGAATTTTTTTAGAATTTTTTCATAATTTTTTAATATATTCCGTATTTTCTCATGTTGATAAAAATGAGAAAATGCAGTACTAAAAAATTCTGAAAAAATTTTTAGAACTTTATGAGAAGAAAATAAATAATTTTACCTGCCATGATTACCTGCCCATGAAATATTTAGCGATTATTTCCAGACACCCTGTATATATGAAAAAAAGTGCAAATATTTTAATTATCCCAAAGAACATAATTTTAATAAAGAAAGAAAAGCTCAGAAAAAAAATAATTAGAAATACGCCCAGCTGAATATCTGTTTTTTATCGTCTGAAATATGCATTTCAGTATGATTGAGAATGAAAAGTCAATGAGGTTTTGAATAGGGTAAAAATTGTTGTTTACTTCAAATTACATTGTAAGAGACTGACGTGTTCATGTAAAAATAGCGTTTGATAAAAAGAGCATTCATTCTTTTTGCGTGTCTGAAAGCAGCGGGAACCTGTTTTGTACGATGGGCAATATCGAAGATAAACAGGTGAAGTCGTTAAACAGGAATTTTGTTGCACAATTTGAACATTTTTAAACTAGTATCTCTGAGGAATTTTTTATTGCGTCGCCGCTTTTAATATCTCTGGAATGTATTAAACATTATAATATATGTATCTTGTAATGTATATGTATTGTATATAGTTTGAATCGTGCTTTACATAGGATTCCGTTTCTGCGACGAAAAATAATGATGTTAGATTTTATCATAGAATTATCATATAATTATCTATAATTATCTATGAAATCCAAGGTTCGAATTATGAAGAGGGAGGCATGACTTGGCCGCAAAGAAGAGTAACAAGCAGCTGTTGTGTCGTTCTGATCGAATGCCACGCCTAAAACGGATCCTCTCATCAGATTCTCTGATGTAACTGTATTGATTGATCAGCAGCTTCTTTTGTGAGCTCCAATCAAAGTGTGTGAAGCGAGGCGGAACAATGCGGCGGAGCCCATAAAACGGAATACCATGTTGGCGGCGATAAAGAATCCACATACCGGTGTAACAACTGAAGGAGAATTTTTCAGCGCTCCGAATAGTTTATGGAAGTCCGTCACGGTTTGCGAATCGTGAACGGAATGAAAGTGACGATTAAAAATTCCGGATCGACGCCCTGAGGAAAGTTGGAGGACTTTTCGCGACCCTTTTCCGCGAATCAAGGCACGTCCGCGAGAGAATGGCAATTGCAATACTGCAACATGTGATATGCATGCTGAATGTAGATCGGATCACATTTTTTATGTATAAAAGTACTCAAGGTTTCTTGGAAAATGCATTAATTAACTGTATTTTAATTATAAGATTCTACAACATAATTGACTATTTATAAATCTATTGTAACAATATATTATTTGTATACTACTATGATTTCTAAATTATAAGCCTCTTATGCGAATCTATTTATAATATGAAAGCATTTTCTTCGCAATTAAAAATATTTTTATATCGCGCATTACAATCTGTTAAAATCTTAATTAAAGTGATATTATCAGCTAAATAAACATACTAATGCATGACTTAATTAACATGTCAAAAAAAATAATTCTGCTGTGCAAGACCGATTAAACTTCAAAAGATTTGATACCATCTCTCTCAAGTTAGATATAAGAGATCTAATCTATAAGAGAATATATAATTTGCTTTCTCTCCTAATTTTTACAATTCTATCTGTATATACTATACGTTGTTTGTTCTTTAAAAGCTCACTGAGCGATTCTTTCCTTTCTAACGAACAACCAGCTCACGAGTAATTATACATCGATCTCAATTTTATTTCTGACACGGAATCATCACGATTGTTAGGGTGATCTAAGAATTCCTGAGGTGGAAAATATACCATTCGACGTGCTCCTTTTCATGAAGCTTTCCATCGATCTCAAGTCTGAGATCCTTGATGAAGAACGAAATATGTAAGACGACTTCGATTTTTTAGACAAAATAAGAAAAGCGAATTGCCCAATAAATGACTTTAATTAATTGTAATCGCGAGAAAAAATGATACGTACGTATTAGAATTATATTTTTGCTCGAAGAAAAAACTAGATCATCCAAATGCATCTATATTTCGTGCATTCCTATATTTTAGTATCTTTTTAATCTGCATCCAGTTGAAATTTGAGATACTTAAGCAAAATCTGTTTTTTTTTCGTGCACAGTCCCTTAGAAAACGGAAACAGAACGATCATGTTCGGCTACGCCGATTTGCGAGATTTTTCGAATGAGAGAGAACAAGTGTGTTTGCAGATGTGCAACGTAATTAACATAAGTGAAATTGCAGGCGCACACGTTCCCGCTACGTACGATTTAATCTTCGCGAGATTCCCGAACCTAAATCCTCCGACGACGCTTGAGCAAAAGTGGCGTGCGGACCTCTTGCAAATGCTCCACGTGCATAATTATTTGTGTCATTACCGGCAAGATTGCGGCGGCACATTCACCGGGCGTTCCACTTTCGGCCTCCACCGAGGCGAACATCGCCTCGATGCGTGCCTGGACCGCGCTGTTCACCCTCTTCTGTTCCTCGTTCGCATCGTTGGGGTTACTCGGGATCACGACCGACAATCCGGCGTACCACCCTCCCAATGTCGAGCTGCAGATGGATCTGAAACAATAGAGATTCATTAATGAAAAAGAGGAAAATGAAAAAGAGGAGTAGTGCAAGGTGTTAATGTTTTATGCTCTAATTGGTCAAATATATTATAATAATGTAATTAATACATGGAAAAAATATTTTTGCTGATGTCTCTACAAACTTAACCAGATTTAAAAATAATTTTGTTGAACCGTCAAAATAATTATGTAGAAAACTCAACCATAATGAGCAACGTTGCAAGAAATTTTGATATTCTCTGTTGAAAGAAATGTCTTTGGTTTTTATGCTTATATAATAATAACGTAAATATTACCATTAATTATTATTTACTAATATTGATTACAATTCTATCAACAAATGTGTATAGTTAGTATCAAGAAATGTATAATTGTTATAACTAATTAGTATCATAAAAAATGATTGCAATTATTATAATTTAACTATTGCAGTCAGTTTTGGGATAACCATATTTTATATACAATCATCTTGAACATCCTACATAATTTTAGTGATAACAGAGCAATAAGAACGTTTGCGATATGATGTATTCTCATGGTGAGCTTCCTTACTTTCATTGTGATTTAAATTTATTAAGGATTTCCAAATTTCATCTCTATATAAAGTTAAAAAAAATATATTTTCTTTTCTTTTCTTTTTAACACTCATCTGAGTTTAATTCTTGTATACAAATTTTTCATGTAATGGAGGGAGTTCACTATGACAAAGTAGTTATTATGTATACATTGTATTTATAAAGTTGATTTATGTCTTTGAAAAGGTCATCAAAAATGAGCCAAAACATGTAACCGCGTTATTTTAAAGTTAAAGTTTTGTGTTATATCTGTATATTATTTGTGCAACAACTATCGCGCCTAATTCCTATTGTTCTGTTATCGCTAAATTTCTTTTGAACAGTAAGGAATGCTACATAATTATTTTGTAACCCAACAAAAGTATTTTCGAATTTAGCTAATCTTTTAAATATTTCAACAAAATTGTTCTTTCCGAGTAATTAAACAATTTAATAAAAATAAAAAATAGTGTAAGAATAATGTTCCTTGTACGTTAAAATTAGTTAAATGCAATTATAACAATTTAATAAATTTGATTTACCTGGAGTCTTCGAACAGTGCGTCGATCTGTGCTTTGCTCCTGAGAGAACATTCCGATGGTGGCCCACCCAATCGAAATCCATCCTCGTAATGAGATATCCCTAAAATCGACATGTTTTATTTGAACGTTACGCAATCCGTTCGAGATGCGTGTGTTTGCAAATTGTTTTTCTATTATGTTGTCTGACGTCATTCGTTCTGAAAAGAAAATGCACATTATTATTGCGTTGGCCTCAATTAGAATTATTAAAAGAGAATTATCATAGTTGATGACATAACTGACACTATTTTTTTTTATCGAGCGTATCTATATAAGAGAACTCGTACATGGTGATTATTTGTACTTGCTTGTTCTAACAACCTTGTGAACGTTAGTCAAGGTTTCTTGAATGACCCGAATACGATATTAATGATATCAAAGAAAAAGTTGTTAGGACTACACACACGCGTAAGTCCTTCGGGTTTTCTATTATTCGCGGTATTCATTATCGCGGCTACGTCGTGGTGCGTTAAATTTATTCCAGCACTAGGCGATGCGTGAATAATTAAAATCGTACAGATAGGACCAGGTTAACCTCGATACTTTTACACACACGAGATAAGCGGGTAAGCAACGGTAAAAGTGATCAGAGATCAGGACAAAAGGAAAATGTGAATAATAAGCTCGTGATCATCGATGCGAGAAAGATGAAACGGTTGATCGCGGCAGCGGTGGCGTTCTGAATATGCTTGCACGTGATATCGCTATTATGCAAAAGTTAGGAATGTACTAATCAATGTATTAAGTGATGAAAGTTTTTATTATTACACATATAAGCGCAAATTGGAATATTTTATTCCTTTGTGTTGAATTAATAGCAAGGTCATTGTCCCGTAAACTAGAAATTGTAAAAAATTATTCACGAAAAAAAAAAAATATATATATATATATATATAGAAAAATTGCGTGTTATCCTCTGCCATGGATTTCACCGGCAATTGAAACTGTACGCATTTCTTCATTAAGATAGTATGCTGTTTTTTTTAATAACTCTCGAGAAAACGGTGCTGTCGTCCAAGTGCGAAGACAGTTTCTATAAATTTACAAAATATTCGCTATATAGTTTTTAAAGTGATTTTCTTCTTGAAGAAGAGTATAATAATTATATATATTTTGTCAAATTTCATAATTAAAATTATATTTTTTAAAATCAAAAATTTTAACTATATATTTATACTTTACATATAAAAATATTATTAAACACCAAGATCTAGCCTCGATTATGTTGATATTTTCTTTACATTTGGTAATTTTTTTTCAAAAAATTTAACTTTTACAAATCTACTTAAAATTAAATTAACATTTAATGATTTAATGTAGTACACAAAATGTATTTAATACAATTTTTAATAAATTAAATATTTGCATTTAACACATAACAAATTAACATTTTACATACTTATGCAAAAATTACAAATTACAAATTTCATATTACTAAAAAGATGTACTTTTGCGATGAAAATATCGCATGTACAAACTAGATGTTGCGCGATGTCTGTATGACTGCTCACAGTTAGGCTTTACAGTTATGGACCAGCTGGATGTGGCGGTAACCTGGACCAGCCGGTAGCCGAAAGGTGTCAATGTTGAAGACTGGGCTCTAAGATTACGTACGCAATCTGGAATAACTGTCAATGCGTGCCCCTCTCGTGAATCTAAATGTTGACCTCACGTGCTGACCGTTCGCGAGATTCGTTATATGATGGAATCTATTGCTAAACACCCAAGAAACACAACAAATCACGATAAGATCATTACGTCAAAATGATGTCGTTTTATCGTGACTCGTTGTGTTACTTGGACTATAATTACGATTGGTTACGGATTGATCGGAGCAATCGGCATCGACGGTATTAAAAAAAAAGAAAAAAAAATAGAAACTACGTCACGATAATCATTGATGATAGAATAATTAACAGAATGATTAACAGAGCTTGCAGCCGCATGCACGCCTTGTTTAATCGAAACGGAAGTTTTCTCTCCGCGCTCTACTCATCGCAAATAGCTTTCTGACATTCAATTTTCGCTTTATATGGCATAAAATGTGCGTTGCCACTCATTATTTCGTGAGATCGCTCGCAAGGAGACTGCCTCCTTGCTCATTGCCTGAAGCCGACCCTAAATAATCACCGCAGGTGAGCTTGATGCCGGCGACCCAGTTTTCAGTTTGCACGCTATCGTAATCACCGCAGCAGCACGAATCTACTTGATTGACGTTATTAACAGTTTATGACTACGCATTGAGTTAGGATGACGTTTGAAAAATTAGATGATAATTATTAAGCGCCACGTGAGGATGCGAGATTTGAAGGCAGAAATGTTGGCGGAATCGCAGGGTGGACGGGAAATCGCATGAAATAAAACCTCATCATTCTCATCTGCCGAAGAGATACGTCCATCCGTTTTTCTCGAGACTCGAGAGCAGCTCCTTGTTTTCATAACTGTCGAAGCGTTTGCGACACGTTTAAGACAACGGTATTAAGGTCGGTGAACAGATTGCGGCATCACGTGTCAGTGCGTCGTAGACGAGAGCTGGTTGATATACGCGCTTGACTTTGATGCGTGTGCGTCGTTCAACTTGCAATTACCAGATTCACGGTTCGTTTCCCGCCTGCATCTGCTTTAATGGATATCGAACCGGCCGATAATCACATGCGTGAGACATACATCTCGGTACATCATCGCTTCGATCGCCAAAGGATCATTTTCTTAGCGGTTTTAAGAGGCACGACGGTTCCGGGAATTTTAGAAACTCAGTAATTATCGAGCGCAACTGGGGATTTCATTTATTCGGGACACGCATATAGCGGTTGTTGATGATAAAATTTTAATCGAAGAGTGAATTTTATAATCGTGCTCCGTCACGCATAATAATACGATTGTTACAATTCGGTGTTAAGTTGAAATTAAGATTTATACATTCGCAAGGTACTGTTACGTGTCGTACTAGATATTTAGAATGAAAATAAGATTTATCTTTCTTTCTAAAAAATTCGGTGTATTTATGTCACAATCGACATTCGAATATACCTGTTTGTTCCTTGTCAATCATCAAGTGTGCTCCGAGATGCTTAACCATCCGATAGCGTCACCGCTCTTAGCACTGGTCTCAATCGTTTGCACTGTCATATCACCATCAGGTACAGAAATCTATCACGAGAATTAGCGATCCGGGGTCATTCGCGAGAACATGCTGCACCACGATAAGCTTCACTCATGATCGCTCGTCAATCCATCTTCTGGATCTTCTTTGGATGATCTTTGACGAGGATCCTCCTCCTTGCATTCGGCGACCTTGGCCGCGGCGAGTCGATCTGGATGACCGTCGACGTGAAACTGCCGGGGATGTTCTGCAGAAGAGACTTGAGTTCCTCTAGCTAGTGAGTCGGCGCCTTCGCGCCGCGGAACGAATAGGAGGAGAGGGATGAAGATCGACGAAGAGAGAAAGAGAGAAAGAGAAAGAGGAGCAGGAGACCTTCTCCCGATGTGCTCTCGGCCAACACCGGTTAACTCTCTCGTTGAATGTCCGGAAATCTCACTAATGATCCTACTGATAAAATAGACTGGCACGCCCACGATATTGTACTTTTGCTTGGATAAGACGCTTTCTTCTCTCGCCATTACATCCTCTATTATCTAAAGTAGTGTAGCTTCACAGAGAAATTTTTGCTCGTCGTTTTAAAGAGGCATTTAATTCATCTGGGTACCTTGATTTATGTATTCTGGAATAATTAAATTGAAATTGACTACACACTGAAAATAAGAAAATACTGAATTTTACAATAATAAATATTTGTTTGAATAGTACTAATTGAATATTTATTAAATGTAAACTTATATTTGTATATTTATAGCAAGAACCATTAATTTGATTTAATCATCTCTTTTTGTGTTTTTATAATGTTTACTAAGTGAATAGATAAATGTTAAGTGTGAAAAACTATTGAAAAAATATGTATTAAGGTTTAATAAATTTTTTTCTCAGTATAATAAGAATATAAGATAATTTTGTTAGGAATATTTTCCTTCTTCGTCCATAGCACGTTCTATTTGTTTTTTTTTTTAATATTATATTTCCAGTACGAAATTCTATTTTAATTGATCACACATTTTCCAAATGTTATCGCAAATGTTATTTAATTTTATCTCAATTTCTTTATTTTACTTGCATTTACATATAACAATCAAGTTTTAATTATTCTCTTGGGCGTGTACGTCTTCTTTTTTATTCGAAAAACAAATGATAAGAATTATAAAATTAGCTATAAAAAACTTTCTTTGAGATAAAACATATATGGTAAGTACATATACGATTGAAAAATCGACGATTTTACATGTATTACAATATTACATATCGCGTGTGTATCGGTTGACCGATATTCGACTGGTTTCGAGATGGGTTAGGTCGAATGGTGCCAAGAGGACTGGTAAGCCAACCAAAGAGAGAATTTCACTGAAAGCGGAAGAGCGAGAGAGAAAGAGATTCGTAATCAAATCGATGAGTAATCGGGTGAACCGTATGGCGTCGTCTCGATCTTCTCATTACCGCCGGTATGGCATTGGAAGCCGGTACGCTCGCCACGGTAACGTCGTAACCGGTAACGGTATCGTACTTCGACGATGTTCACCGGATGGCCGCACCAATGTGAGAGTACTGTTATTCCAACTATGCAGGCTCCGTGTATTCCCTCTCCATCTATTCCACCTCCGTCTCGCTCTTTCTTACAATTCCGCGATATACGTCCGGCTCAGTGTTACCGTTTACGTCTATCGATCCAATTTCTTTCTTTTTTCGGGCGAGGTTTTCGCTCCCGTTTCTCCGAGTGAATAAATGAATGAATAATGAATAACAAAACAATTATTCCTCATTGCGAAATTCATTACGTGTCATAATTTGAGTTACTTTCAAAATTAAACAATCGAGTAACGGTATTAAATGCCGAAATACGAAAAACGGTAAGTTTGTTAGTAATAGGATATTTCCAGAGAAAAATAATTGGCGCAATTCAGATAAAGTGACCATGCTACGCGTAATTTCTGGTCGCAATTTACTTTCATTTGCGTATTGTTAGCAGCTGCAACGCCCGTGGATGAGCACACGTTAACATTGCTAACATTAACTTTTAACTAATGGCGAGAAAGTCAAACTTCATAGACATTATACGTTTAAATTGTACATTATCTTTCTTTTATCCGCATTACAAAATTGTAGGCTAAAGCACTCGTGCATCGATGATTGCGGTGCTTTTTAATGCGAGCTACACTTTTCATCGCAATCTCTGTTTACTGGGTTAATTGTATGAATATCATTAATAAAACATAGAAATAACTGTTAAGGCTGTTATATATTTTAACAATTGCAGTATATAACTGTTTGCGCGTTAGTCTTAAAGAGAGTCGCGTCGCATCCTTTGAAGAACTCGCGAAATAAACAACGTGGTGTTTCCATCTAGGAATCGATGGAGACCCGTTATAGATAAAGTTAGCATAATAACTGCCGGTTTTATGCATCACGCGATTACTGACTACGTCTCAAAGGTATCATTCGGTCAACGGCAGGTGGTATATGCCTCGCAGTCACAGAATGTTTTGCCTTAGCGGGAGGCTATAGCGACTGCCAATTCCTTACGAAGGCAATCTCGCATCTGTTATGTTCATCCTTTGAAAATCATTGCGGATGCTGCACTTAAGTCGTAAGATACCTCCGATTAGGCGGCATGCTGCTGAAATGCCGTTGCACCGCTATTTCACGGGGTCCAATTCATCAATCCAGTTGTTGTGATCCGTTCCATATCTGTCTGTCTTGTTTCTTGTTATACATATGCATATATAATCGGCATATAGAATCGGTTAAATATTTAATGAGAAGCATTTCTTAAGAGAATGTAAGAAATTAGGCAAATGAGAGTTCGGTGCGGTATTTAATGCACGATCATTGATTATATGTATATATAAATTATACTTGCTGTACACTCGAATGTTTTGACCACTTCTTGGGATCATCCTCAGCGAGATGAACGAAGAAAGATAAAGTTTCTATCCTCCTGCGTATCAGACAAGTCCCTACTCAGCTGCGTATTTCCAAATATTTCACCATGGCCTAAAACCGGTGATGATTATAATGGAATAACAGATACCTATGAGATGTTAAGAATTAATGAATGATCCCAAGAAATGATTGAAACGTTCGTTTGTATAGCAAGTCAGATATAATTTATATGTACATATAATCAATGATTATGCATTAAGTACCGTACTAAACTCTCATTTGCCTAACTTTCTATATTATTTTAATTTCAAGAGTTCATAACTAGCATTTCTTATTTGTTAAGAGAATTTTGATTTTTGAATCAAGAAAGAACGAGATATTAATTATCTATAATTTTTATAATCAATTTTAATAAATTGCATTCAGTCATGATATCATAATATCCTTGTATTTTTAATTTCAATATACATACAAAATCAGTGGAGATCTCTGCAGTATGTGATTGTATAAAACTTTTAAAATCATTTAGAAGGATTCATAAGATATTTCCCAGGCGGAAGTATTGGCGCCTATCGATTTGTCACGCAGACAGGCTTTACAGCTGCTGCCTCGTCTTTTCTAAACACGGAGTTCCGTGTTTAAATGCCGTTTCTCCATTAGCTAATTGCGGAACCTCCCATAATTCACAATTATACGTTACTATTTGATAAAAAACTGCATTTAAAAAGTACTTATAACAGGAAATGACTTTTTTCGTCTGTTGTTAGAAATCAGATGAAATCATGCGCGTATTGAAAGCATTAAATTATTATGGAATATTGTTTTATTCAAATAGTCACATAATTTCATACAAATTGCAATTTAAGAGTCAAACTTCAAGTATGGAGAAAATAAATACAAAAAATTAATTAAGAAATATTATAAAAAATTCTGAATAAAATATTTTTATTATTTATTTTCAAAGTTTGATAAAAAAAAAATAATCGTCTATCAAGATAGCTGGTCGCAGCCGGTCATACTTGTGGTATATGTATATCACTCATTAAAATCACCAAACATACCGTCTCTCTGAGCGGTGTAACCGCCGACATCTACCGGCGCGGCGAAATAACAAGATATTTCTTCTTTGTAGAAAGTAAATCAGGTCTCGGACTACTCGAACAGGGCCAGCAGACATTATTTCGGATGCTGTTGGTATATTAATTCATTCGCCATATCATCATCATGTAATTACCTCATCGGCGGTCACCTGTACTTTTCTCGTTAACCATGTATTCTGAATTTTTCTGTACTTACTTTACATCAACTCTCAACAACTATTCTGTTCTCTTCCTCGTCGATGCAGGACCTTTTCGCGACCCTGTTCACACGTTGTTCATACTCCAGATTCATGGATATGTGGATTCCAGTCGTCGTAATGTGCGTGCAATTACACAGTCTGCTTCCGTCGAAAAGGAACGTTCGATGGACCCATTGTCGGCCGAGACAAAAAGAAATGAAGAAGAGTAAGTCCGCAAGACTATAACTACGGACTTGAATAACAAATGGAATTTGCACTAATCTTATGTGAATGCAATAAAAAGATTACATTCAATGCTCTTTTTACTGACACACCTTGCTGAGTTATTCGATTGCTAAAGCTATATAATTATTATGCGCGAGCTAACATATTTCTCTCATATCATCTAAAATAAAGAAAAACATAAGGAATATTAATTAAGTGGCCCGGATGCAGATGGTACCGGAAATAGCAATCGGTTATTGTAATTGACATATATACGCCAACTACTTTGCGACTAACGATCGTCCGTTATTTCGCCATCTGCATCGTAAAGATTGTTAGGAATTAATTTTGCACGAGATATTAGAGTGCAATAATAATCATTCGGCGGAGGTTGGACAAATCGCGATTGACGTAGCCTGGATTATTAAAACTAATTTCGTCTCTGACCCGATTTCTTTACGCCCGTACGCCCGTACAAGCGAACACGGCTAACTGTAAATCGCAGAACCACCATCTAACTGTATTTCGAGCTTTTAGTTCGCGTGGTTACGTTACATTATTACAGGAATTTGAGAATGTTAAGGTCGACACCGCTAATCAACGATCCGTGAAGGCCATTGGGTGTAGCACGCTATTTAATATCAAAATTTGTATTAAAAGATACCAAATCGCGAAATTTCGTGGTAGCTGGAACGAGTTCCACTCTCACATTCTCGTTAATCGTGCTTCTTCGACGAATGTTATTGCTATTTCGTTCCACTCGCATCACAAATAGTTTTGGTTTACTGTATTATTTATTTTGAAGTAAAATAGTATAGCGTAAATATTTCTCAACGTAATTTTATTAAGTGATTTCACAGTGAGATAATCTCGTTCATCGTTTTCAAAGTAAGTGCTTTGGATTGCGATGTGAGGATTCAGAATGAAGGACATTTTATTAGTTTACGATATTTTAGTTAATGATATTTATTTGTTGCGACAAAATTGCGCGTATACATTATATTCACATTATTTCTCTATTTATGATATTAGCGTACGTATGTACGTACACGTGGAAATTTTACTCAGCGATGTACTTTCGTCGCAAAGGAAAAGCGCGGTTTTTTTTGCGCAACGTCGCGTATCTTCGCATTTTCTCTTCAGTGGAAGATAACTCTATCCTCATTCCTCACCATTCGCCGCCTTCCGCGTGTACGTATCATATATGCAGTTATCTATATATGCAGTTATAAACGTAATGAGTCTTCTTTCACATTCTCAATGGCACATTCCTATCAGTGCTCGTTTCAGACGCGAGGGTTAATAATTAATGACAGGCGTCTTACGTGCACGACGCAATCGGCTTCAAAATAAACTATCGCGTCCAATAGCACACACACACGCGCATACATACACACATACACACACGAGTGCATATACATCAGTTATGGTGTTATTGATTGTCGTACAATAAAGTAGCGACCTGTGCCTTACCACACGAAGCAACTATGCAGTTTCTCATTTCACTGTGGAAAGCTGCAAGGTCGTGGAGTAGTACACCGGCATCCGGATGCCATTAGCGCATTCCTTTGAATGCATTTCGTCCCCTTCATCTTGCGCCGCTCTTCCGGCGGTTGTTATACTCGTGCACCGGCTACCAACCGACGGAAGAGTGATAAAAGAGAAAGAGAAAGAGAAAGAGAAGAGTGAGGCACTCTATTCTCGGACACTCTTGTACCGCTATACGTGTCCCCTTACGCGATCGACTGGTAACGAATCGTCATGCACGTATTGTTTAAAGCCTAGACTTGATGAAGTAAGATATACACGGAGAAAGAATGATTTTGTTAAAGTATTTAAAGATTTAATTAGATAAGAATCTGAAAATAATTTTATTGGATCATAAAAATAATTATGTAACAATCTTAAGTATAATAAACGATGATGTTAAAAGTTTCGATATTCTAACAACCAGTTTAATTATTTTAAATTATTTAAATGGTTTAATAAAATTATTTTTAGATCTATATTGTTTTTTTCTAAATACGTACTTCAGTAAAACTCATCTTTTTGTGTAGAATTACGCAAACAACAATGTAAATGGACGATAGAATAAAAAATAAAAAAATAACGAAGAATAAGAAATAAATCATTATTTACGGTTAACCGTGAATAATGTATCATTTCTTAAAATTTCCTTCTGTTATATTTGTAACTTTCGTTGTGATTTCTAAGCCAGCCTTCGAAGCCAGTTATTCATTTACCACACGATAAACAGATGCGTTTTAATATATTATGCGTATTAGTATAATCGTTACATCAAGTTTATATATTTGGCATACTAATCAGAAAGAAAGAATCAAATGGAAGACGGTAGACGTTTGTCTGAATGTACAGAGTGATTAAATCGACAAAAACACAGTTATAATATCGGAACGCCATAGCTATACCGCTCATAGCATTTATGCTAGATTGCGTCGTTTACATTTTATAATTATGAGTTACAATTGCAAATTATAAATCGCTAATGTCGCGTCTCACATGACATTTCATTATTCTATACATTCAAGTATAATGGCTGCATCCTGGCGAGAAAACGCTAGAATAAACAAACTTGAAAACCGTTGATGCTTCCAACTCGGGAAAATGTTCGAAAGAGAAAAATTATAAAATCCCTTTAGATTCTTTTCCCTCTAATAATAATTACGTTTTCTGTATAATATCAATGTGAAAGAGAAGAGAATCTGAAGAGTCTTTTATTACCGCACTTTTTTTCTTCCCTCAAGATAAAACTTTTCACTTCGTGTCAAATAGATATATCGCTTAACACTGACATTGCATTTCCTTTTCATTTTTTGGGAAGGGAAATTTGTTATAGTCTAATAATTCAGTAATTTTTCTTTCGAACATGTAAAGTATTCGGGCCGCCGACTTTCCTTGAGAATATCTAAGATTTTATATCCAGCTTTCGACTCGTTCGAAACAATGAACTCATCAAAAAGCCCTTTTATTAACGGGAGAGAAAGAACGCGCTCCACTTAAGCTACCAATCAAGGTAATTTGCATTCCACCGGTTGTTTGTTACAATCCTGAAACTAGAGTATCGCGTTGGACGATTGGCGGTTAACCCTGAAAATTATACGGGAGAACGGAATGTGGCCGGCAACGGAGAAGTTCGCGTGTATAGTGCATATAATGCACCGTAAGTGAAATAACGCGTCTCGTATTCGAACAACCGTGATGCTTGGCATCAAAATTCGTTCGTTCTTTAAAAAGTTTCAGTAAAACAGTCTGAATTTTATCAGTCGGATCGTTTTGCTGAAATATAACGTTTCAATAAAATGGAAATTTCCTGTCAAAACATTTATAAACATGTATATTCTCGTATCTCTGTTATACATATTTCAAATAGAATCAAGACATTCTCTGACGTTTCTGCGTGACTTAATGGCATGCTCCCTTAATTAACTTTGACTGGCTTATTTGATAAATACACATATGTATACTTCTGTATTCGTATGTATATATTCGCACACTTTTGTGATGCGGTCCGCTCATAAATATTATACACTCACTTTCTTCTTCAGTAATATATTACAGTAGCTGCAGCAACAATCTTCGCAATAGTCAATGTACAGTTTTATTTTATCAGACGTCGTGAAGTATCTGGAAAGAGCGTGACAGAAAAATAAAGAAAAGAGAGAATTATATATGTTCGCGTTGCAACCTTGGCGTAAAAACGACATGATAACAATAGTCAGTGACTAATACGTGTGCATCCATTTACACAACCGAGCGATAATAATTAGTGGCGTAGAATTCTCTTTTTTTTTTGTTCTGTGCGTTTGTACCTAAATGTTTCTTTTTTTTTTTCATTCGAATAACTGAATGGAGAGAAAATTCAATCTGGTGGCATTTAATCTTTTAATATGCATATTGGTGATATGACTTGCAGTTTTCTTTCATCAGCGAGATCTTAGAAAAGGATCACTTCGGAGAAAAAGGCATTACCTGTCGTTTCCTGATTTGCATAATACTTCCGTCACGAACAAGTTATGCGGTGACGTGTTCAGTAACGATGTCTACGTGTCGCCGTAACTTTCTGCTCGAAGTTATACATCGATTAAGCAGAGATGTCACCTTCTATAAACATGTTGTTGCTTATAATTCCGAGTTTACATATTGAATAGCTTTGCATATTATTTTTCTATTCGAATATTAATTTAGCAAAAAGCATTATGTAAAGCTTCTAATGAAAGTGCAGAGTTGACACACGCACACACAAACGCACACGCATACATATATATACATATATAAGATTATGTTTATTTTTGTACTATTCCACGTATAAATGTTATTGAAGCAACTTCCAGTATATAATATTTTAAATGAAATTTTTTTATACTCACATAAATAAATTATTCTCTTTCTGTTCGTAGAGGGATTTTTCTACGTAATACCTATCATTATATTGTTCGGAGAGATTTGTGGCGAAAGGCGAAGCTTTTTTTTATAACTCATAATTGACGCGCTCGATGACGTGCCAATCGAGAGAGAAACCTCTGAGCGGCATTTGAATGCTACGTTCCAGTTGCGTAATAACGAATAATTATTCTTACGCAGTTCTCAATCACTAATTACTGAATACTGATATGTACATGAATCATTCAGGATCTTCACAATTAATAAATGATAGCTCGCCATATATTTGTATTTGTCTCGAGTGACGTATAAAACTGAAAGAATTGAAGTTACTATTGATAAAATTGAGACTTTCGAGGATTCGCAGGCGACACGTCGAGATCGTTTACGTAACTGCATCACGATGAAGTAAGTGAGAGTGTTAATTATAGCGACTGAGCGATTAAGATCTCCACCGTGATCATCAGCACTGACGTCTACGCAAAATCATCTCGGAGCTTAAATATTTTTAATCGATGAGGACATTTGTATCATTATAATTTACAGAGAATTGACGTCTTTTATAATACGATGTGTGTCATCCTCTTGTCTTTAAAAATTTCTCATAAAATAATTGCTTTCAACCAGAAATGTCGCGGATAATCTTATCTTCAATAATAAAAATCTATTTTTTAAGTAATGCGATAATAAACGTACGATATTTTATTTGATTATACATATATTTATGTACAATTTAATTTCGAACGAGAACATTTCCTTTTGTGTTTAAGCTTTTGCTTGCGACATCAGTACTAATGTGCTGCGATAAAACTTCAACAAGCGCGTGGCCGCAAAGTGTCATAACCAAGGACGCTTTTCTCGGTCGACGTAATATACGCGTCTCGCGTATTCTTCGCAATTGCAACTATCTGATCAGACTTTTTTATCTGCTTTTTATGTAACGCCATTATATTGCTTTTTTCCATGAGTTATATAAATTGCACAGATGTTATATGTGTAACTAATCAATTTCGAATTATATCTCGTTAAAGTGCTGTTTAAAAGATATAATACTTTATTTAATTATATAAAAGAAAAATACTAAAAGTTCATTGAAATTTTGATATTTTCAAGATGTGTTGTATATATTCAAATATCCGAAAAAACTTTGAATGTCGACGACATTAAAATCTTAAACCTTTATTTTCACAGAGAAAATATGTATAGCAATTTCATTTTTCTCCATGCTTTACGTCTTCTAATGAGTTTCAGACAGTAAAACTGTCTCTTTTCTAAGAACCGGCAATAATTATTACCCAATTATTTTGTTCTGCGACAGAAAGGTCGTTGCGTTTCTCGGAGGACGTTATGTCATTGTGTAATGTATGATGTTTTTTGTTGATTTTTTGTTTTTATATAGAATATATTAATCTAATTGAATTAGGAATTTTGATAGACAATTAATAAAAAAAAACAAAAATATACTTTTGTCATCAAATTAAGTATAAATTATAATGTTATTGAATTAATTAAGAAAAGTAATTTAAAATACATCTGCTGGTATGTAATACCGTTAAGTAAAACTTGCTACGGAGAGTCGGAATTGCAATGTTTTGCAATGCAGTCTTTTTCCACGTGACATGACAACGGAACGTGAAATCGCTCGTAACTGTAGCGCCGATGTTACGCTTGGGGAAGCAAGCTGCAAGAAGATGTTTGTTAACCCAGACAAAGTCGCTTGCATCAACGCGATCGACCGGAAAAAGCAAAATTCATTTTGAACAATTGTCTAGCCGTAACATCATTGATAAAAGAAGAGAAGATTGCACGAAGTTTTATCGATCGGACGATAGTTATTAATTATTCATTATATAATGTTTTCATTATTGGCAGCTGGATTGACGTTCAAAGACACCATATTTATCTGTTATCATAAATGTGTTTGTTTTAATATAGTGAAAAATAGCATATCATTAGTAATTGAATTTATGATCATGATGTCTGATAAAGAAGGTGAATCAATTTGATATCAATTTAACTGTAAAAATGCTTCGCACTCTTTAAAGTATTTTCTTCTATAAAAACTATCCAGAAATCGCTCTGAACCACCTAAAAAGCTTCAGACAGCATGACACTGCAAGAGACTAGTCTCAAAGAAGCGATTCTAACGGGGTCTTGGCCTAGGCAACGGTTGAATCTGTTGCTGTTGGTGATGATGATATCCTCCTCTCGAATTTGGAGGCTGCGTCCGTTCTGATCCATCGTTGAGATTCAATCCAGCAACCAACTGGGCGATCTCACGATCCTTCTTCTCCTCCTTTGGTAGCGCATTGCCGTTCTGCGCGCTGAAGCCCAAAGAGGCTAGACTGCCATGGCTTCTGCTACGATGTTCCGCCCGAATGCTGTAAGAAAAGGCTCTCTCGTTCAGATGACCCTTCCGTCGATATATGCCGGTACCAAAACGGGACTCGTTTTCCGGACTATCCGCCTGCCGAGTGATTTCCGGCGCGGTGAGATCTGCATGAGAGGCAGCTAACCTTCTAGATGTGCCCAAGGTGGAGTTATCCGCCTCCGGGTGTCGTCTGCCTCTGTTTCCTGCGGTACCGTACGTGACCGGTGGATAAATTGGTGCTGCGGTCGGCGGTACCACCGGCAAAGGAGCGTAGACTGGGACTATTGGTGCTGCTGCCGGAATGGGTCTTAAACGTGGATGATGACTCTTTCGTGGCAAGGTGGCTGCTGGTACCAAATACATCGGCGCTGGTCTAGCCAAAGTACCGGCGACGGATCGACTGCTGGGTGGTAGTGGATGATGATGGTAATGTTGCTGCCTGATAGGATGACCCAGAGTGTGATGTCCGTGGCCGTTGGCATACACGCCTTGATGTAGCTGATGATGGAGGAGCTGCTGTTGTTGTTGTTGCTGTTGCAATGCGTCCTCGTGCAATGAACGAGTCTTCATTTTTTTCAGCTTCTTATTAGTTTTTCTTCGCGCGGAAGAGGTTTCCTCCAGCAACAACGGTTGAGCGGGTGGAGGCGGGGGTGGTGGTGGCGGCGGTGGGGCAACCAACTGGCGTGGTCTGGATCCCTTCGTGCTTCGCAGGGTGCCCTGTTCCTGATAAAGACCATCGACTTCGTCGCGACCCCTGGCCCAAACTTTATGATTTTCGTCGCCATTATACAGACTGAAGTCGTCGGTCGAAGCTGTATCTAAGCGGGTCGTTTGAGGACTATCCAGAGTGGTGCTCGAGCCGCCTAGAGTGTGATAGAGACTGTTGTTCGATTGATGACCAGTCGCGACCCCGTTCGTTGTCGCCGATGATGGTTCCAGGCCTTTCGCGTAGCTGCTATCGGCATAAGCGTGAAAGCAACACCTTACCAGGGCATTGGCCGCCATATCCCGTTTGCAGATGAACGCATGACACTCGAGAACTTTAATGCCGGTCGTTCTTCGCAGGACGGCGGCGAACAGGGGTGGATGATTCGCGCTGGGCGTCCGCGCGAACGGCGAATCCAACGGCAGAAAACGTGTATTGGATGTATCTGCGTTTCCACCTTTGACATGTCTAACCGCCGCACAATAGTGAAGCGCTTCGATAGGGAAGAATCGCGTAATTTTTTTGCGATGTTCGTCAACATTCTCCAAGAGTAAGCCATTGCTCCAAACACTTAGCCAAGAGTCAATTCCACGCGCACCCAATGCACCCTGCTCGGGATAAAGTTCTCTCAGAGGCTCCTGAACGCCCAGGAGTCCCTCTTTGCTCGCGTGAGGTACTGAACTACCCAAATAGAGTACTCTACAGCGACAATACGGTGTCGCCGTATCCTGATTAGCTCCCCTCATTTTTTTTTATTCGGCTCAATTAACTTATCGATCAAAAAGATTCAATCGAATTGAATTTCGTGATACAATTTGGAAACTTCGAACGCAATTAATATTCATTAATAATCAGAAAGACTATCTTTGACAATCCAGTTGTCGTAAAAAATCAAGAACTTTGGTTTAATCCAATTAATATCTTATTAGATAATTGCTTTTAATTTTCGAATAGAAACAAAATATTATCATATGCGAGTTAGTCGCATGTTTTATAAGATGATATTAAAAATGATCTAGAATTATTCTAAACGAAGAAACCATTCGGAGATTTCGACGCGTGGTACCGTAGATTTTATGACAAGCGTCGATCTTCCCGATCGGCGACAGCGATATGATTTTTTTTCTTAGTTATAATATGATTCTCAACAATTATTATCTGGAGAATTTCCCACGCGTAACATAGACTCGCGGATGTGACTCAGGAGCTCATTGAACGATTATGTTGCGTCGAGACTCCGCCTGGTAGCACTCGCAGTCGATTACGCCAGTCGCTGCTTTCCAAAGACAGGCGGATAAGCGGTGTGTACACGATGCAGCGCACATACGTCGTCGCAGCGTTGCAAAATACGTACGCGCAGTAACAGCGAGAGGAACTCGGCAGCGTGGATATTTCGCAGCAGCTGTAGCCGCTCGCTCCAGAGATCGCTTCAGGCCATTATGGCCGCCTTCTTACAAATCCCCTTCTGCCAGTATCGGGCCCCGTTTGATTCCCTCTGTCCCTCCCTCCCTCTCTCTCTCTCTCTTTTTTCCTTCACTATCTCCGTTGCTTTCTTTCCCTTTATACCTCTTCTCTCTATCACATACAGCCCCTTCCCGTGCTCGGTCTCTGTCGCTTCCTTTCAGTTCTCTAGGCTTCTCCAATCCCTTCTCCGCTACCAGACCCGGGACCCTCGCTGGTATGCGACGCAGTGGCGTAGCCAGTCGTTGTCCTTTACTAGCACCTCCACGTGTAGCTGCTGTCACATGTACATATACGCATACTCAGTACACGATACATTCGCGGTCAGGGATCACCATAGATATCCTTGGAGAATGACGAATAGAGAAAACAGGCCGATGCGACGGTGAGAATTTAACACCTATTTCTGCGAGCTGTGTGCTGATGTATGTGGAATCCAGAGGCGCGGCCGCAGGCGTCGGCCGCGCGAATCGCTGTACCAGCACCGGTGGGCCTCATTGGGCCTCACGCGCGGAGATAGCGAAAATGGCGGATGCTGCTTTCGTTCGACCGTCAACTCGATACTACGAATCTTTTCTGAGCAATGACGGCGAATGCAGGCTCGAAAAAGCGTGACAAAGTCCATATGGGTCTCAAGATCGACACTGACACGATCGACGTTGCGGGGAAGCCGCTCTTGTGCCGTTCTACGCTCGCACACACACACACACCAACCACGCCACACGCACACACGCGCACGGATGGTCTCGGAGCGGAGCGGCAAACCACTACCTACCAGTACGTTCGTCTTCGAACTGAGAACTGGTGGAAGGCGTGAGACTTCGTGACTGAGTCCCACTCCGCTTCACTACCAGACACTCTCCCACTCTCCTCCTTTACGATTTTCATCGTCGCCCCTCAGGTCGCTCCCTGGACTCCTGAGATCCTGTCGCCATACCTATCTCCTTGACGCGCCGTCGCGTCGACCGTCGTTCATAGAACGGCGGGAATTATGCCGAGAGAAATGGACATTCCTCAGTTCGATTTTATGTGGAAACATTTAATGGCGCTTCCCTTTTCCTGCAAATGACGTAACGCGCTATTTTGCTATTAATACTAGTTAGCACCTTGAGTCGAGATGTGACATTTTAACATCTCTTAACACACAAGAATCTTTTACGCACCAGCATGTGCCAGGATGTCGCGAGAGAACTGATTCTTCAACATCGTCAATGTTAAAAGACGTAAATTTACAGTTGCGAATGCTGAAGCGAAAATCAGATTGTAATACAAATTGTAATAAATTTTATATATTTTAAATATTGTATTTTCAATTAAAAGTGATATAGTTCCAATATAGTTTCATGTATCACATACATACTTCATATTTGTTGTTTTATTACAGAAATCCACAGAGTCGTACACCTGATGGCTTTGCATGTTGCCCTTTATAGGTCAAAGATTGCGTAGGTACTGTGAAAGAACTCCTGGTGCACACTCCTTTTCACACACAACTGCCGGAGCATGGGAAGTAAACGATTGTCTCTTGACAAGAAGTAAGATTCGTGGTCTCGAGGTCGTTCTTCATATCGTCGAAGCAGAACGTAGCCACGAAGGTGAAATCAACAAATTTATTGCGTAACAACGTGAACTGAGACATCTCTAGTAGAACCAGACATAACAGGTGCAAAAGATTTTCTAAACTTTGTTTTACCTTTTACTGCTTGCGTCTTATATTCAAGTTTAATTTATGTAGATTTCTTTTTGACACGAATAAAAAACTCGTATCTCTATATCTCTATATATTATATCTACAGAATATTTTACTGTTTTATTAATAAACACACGTAGAGATTGGAGAAGTTTTTAAAGTAAGTAAATAAAATTGGATATTTTTACAAGTAATTATTACGTAACGATATCTTACGTAAGAATAAAATTTCTCTTCGTACCTATTATTCTTCTCGTTTTTATTGACATAAGTTTTGTTTCTGTATTATATGAACGATATATTTTCCGCATATTTTACTTGGGGTCACCTCATAGAAATGAAATGTTATCAATGCATTTTCTACACAATTAACCGCGAGCACCGACAGAAAAATGAGAAAATCCGGTAGCGGGTTCGTGTCGCGAGCGTGAAATCGCGGGGACGCGAAATCAGGGTCGCGTGACCGGGACCCTGACCGTGGCTCAATGTCGACATTTTTCAGTGGGAATTCTGCTCGAATCCTTTCGCACAGCTGACACATTTAGAAACAAGACGAATACGGCAGAGTCATTTCCGTTCGACATGAAATGTACGAATTAACCTGAGTACTGTTGCGTGTAACTGTATCACAATTTTATAACGATAAAGATACTTGAGATCCAATTAAGATTTCCTGCTCCGCGTTCCTTAAGATTTGCTATTGAGAAATCAGAAGATGTCACTCCTTGAAAATGTAAGTTCTTAACTAATTTTTGATATTTAATGTTGTATCTTACAATATATGACAAATTAAACGTGTTAAAATCATTTTTTTTTTACCTTTTCGAAAGATTTAGAGAACAAATGTATGTTTTACAATCTATGGAAGTCTTTTTTATTTTCACGATTTTCTTAGATGTGAGAACGCATACTTTTTATGGTGCCATATCTCAAATGAAGATGTGTTTTATTAGAAAAAGACTAAAGAAGGTTGGCGAATATTTATCAAGTTTCTTGGAAAATAGGTAAATATTCGAGATAGTTCGAAGTGGGGCTGACTAGTATGCAAATAATTGTTTTTTTTATTGCAAAACCTCTTAAATATTTATTTCGGGATTTGGAAATGTTGACCTTTGATTTGTCTTATATCTCGAAAGATATCTAATATATTTACATAATTCAGAATCCGCATGAATCATAGAATCACAATGTTTTCCTTTTATAATTATAATAAAAGTTATTATTATCAAATTCGCAAACTTTCCAATCCTATAAACGCTCAAGTCTCATAAAGTCCAGATACATTAAAAAAGCGTTTGTCTCAAACTGTTGAGCGAAAAAATCGATCGTCCAGTGGGTCAGTGGGTCGTCACGTTAATTACAAAGACTCCAAAAGCCGTGTGTACAGTGCAATCACCTCTTGTCCAAGAATCCTCTCCAATCCCCTCTTCGATGACGTTTGCTCGTGACTGGTTCACTTATCGATGATATTATCTTTTTTCTTTGCAACTATATTACCTTGTACGCAACATATAATATAATACAAATAAATTATTTTAATATTAAAATAAAATAATTTTAACAAACTATTATCTTCTAATAATATATATTTCACGAGCAGTTATAAAAATTCCTACTTAATTTCCATAAAATTTAATAAGAAATAAGAATTAAAAAATAAGAAAAAGAAAATAAGAAATAAGAAACAAAATGTCTAATAGCATGTATTACAAAAATTGATGTAATATAATTTTTAGTAAAAAAAAACAACAATTTTTGTATCTAAACAAAATTTTTCGGATTTTTCAAACATTTTATTTTGTCAATTTTATGATTGTTTTTAATAATTAGATAAATTAGAATAATTAGGTAATTTAAATATACGTAATAAGAGAATATATTTACAAAAACTTCTAGTTTTTCAATTAAAGTTATCTAAGAAACATTAGTCTATTATATGTGAATATAATACACATAGTTATAATATAATATAAGTTTCAATATAGATGAATTTGTTAAGATAGATAAACTTCGGGTAGCAGGTATATCCTGAAAACTTTAAAATTAAGATAATTCGGTGTGGTCCGATAGCGAGAAAGCATATCTGTGTCGATGATTGTATAAATGGCTTTCTAACAGATGACCAAGCGGACAATTCGAAAGTTTTATGCAAATAGAGGCGATAGTCTTGTGACGCGCATTTGTAAAAATCCGTGAAATGCAAAGGTTTGTCGACCCGGCATGAATATCCGCCGCAGTCGTCGCTGCCCATTTTTGTCGAGGCGCAGTACTTTCTTTCACATGCGACGGGTAATTGTTTTCCGCGTGCCTGAAACTGCCACGATGCGTAAATGACGACGTTGGCGCGCGATTAGACGTTAGACCACGAGAAAGTTTGGTGAAACGTTAAGAAAAAAACAATTGAGCGTTATGAACTATGAGTCGTTTTAAAGACAGTAATTAACAAACATGATTTGTTACAGAAACCTTTTAAACTTTTTGAACATCTTAAATTTTAATTTATATTTACTTGAGTCCTGAATTGCTTCCCGAAGTATTGCGAGCGATTTTCCGGACATCCTGTATATTTAATTTTGAGATATGTAATTGTTAAATCGGTAGTAAAGAAAAAAGTCAAAAGAGTTATAATTTACTTTTTATTTTAATTACTGTGGAACATTGATTTTGTCTTTGGCTTGCGAAGCAATTCAATCATTTCCAAAGTTTTTGACTGAAAACGCTGTCCTCAGAATTTGCCTATTACGTCACATTTCATTTTAAAATGCTATCTTTTACCTTTAAAATGAGATTTTTTAATATTTTTGTATGATTTTTTATAATCAAGTTGGATTTGAAGCTATCACCGTTTCTGAAGTTTGTTACTCAAAGAAGCTTACTCGGGCTATGTTCCATTTAAAAAATTAAAAATTAAAAATTAAAAAGAATAATAAGAATAAAACGAAAATAAAAAATAAAAAAACAATAAAAATAATTAAAAAATTAAATTTAAAAAATATAAAAAGGAGTGTAATAAAGTGATTACTTCCACGTGATGTTACCTGCGGAAACACATGTAGTTGAATGATCTTTTAGCAGCTGTCATGCTAATTTCGGAATGTCAAGTCTAAGAAACACAAATCAAAATATGACACTTGCTAACTATACATGATCAAGAGATACGATAATGTCTCGCGCTAAGTGAACGCGCAGCGCGACAGCGCGAGGCAGCGTATGTCTAACTTCAAATTCACGTAACTTGGTCATAAAAAATCGTACAGAAACCAAGAAACCTTCATTTTGAAGGTAAAAGATAGCACTTTAAGATAATGTAGACAAAACTGGCAAAATAAAATTTTCTTAACTGCAATACCATTCTAATAGCCAAAATCTTCATTTTTGGTCTATATTACTTCATTTTACTCGAAAATATAATGTGATAAAATTTTTCAGAACACGGATTCAAATTCAGCGGCCAAAAAACTTGGAGAAATGACACTCCACATACCAAAGACAAAAAAAAAGTCAAATTTTGTTCCTCAGTGTTATATTTTTAAATAATAAACTTTACATACACATGTATACCCACAGTGTTGGCTCGTATATGGTATTACTATTGCATTTTTTATTTAATTTATTAAAGCCTAAATATTTTGATATATTTAAATCAACTTTTACAACGCTCACGGAATTTTTACAACGCTCATTCAGTCGTTTTTTTCTTGGAAAATATATACATAATTTTATATATATATATATATATATGTGTGTATATACGTATATATAATATAAAATTGAAAGCTAAACTGCAATACTTTTTATAGAAGATTAGTTACCAATTGCAAGGAACTTCATGATAATAGACTGCGATTCGTTCTTTCTCTTCCATGACGGTTGTGTTTTAAGTATTCGTGTGTCTATCAACCTCTCATGCGCCGATTGCGTTTGTACTGTTCACTTGGCGATAGCGTGACCAGGCATCGAAGTCGCCGGATTGAGTAGAATAACGGGAGACATAAACGCTGGAGATATTCACCGCTCATATATGACATTGCTGCCATAATAATGACAGTTTAATTCTGCTGATTAAAGTGATAATTGAATCAAACGTTGCAAATACTCCGTGTAATATGTTTAATGAATTTATATAATTCAAATTTATGTAATTTAGAAGGAGCAGTTGCAATATATTGCTAACTTGTATGTAAGGCTTTATTAAATTACAGTAAAATTATTATTTTTATTATAAGCTTTTTATTATATTTTTAGACGCTTTAGATTTTATTAATAGGGGAGATACTGGGGACAGTTGTAACAATTTTTAAAAATATACATATATTTCTTTATTTATGACATATATGTTTATTTCTTTTAATGCACATGACGCAACAACTATTTAGCTTTATGATACTATTTGCAAAAAGATGTAATTTTAGGCTGTTTACGAATAAAATATCAAAATCCGAATTGGTACATCTTGTTCCGATTTGGGGTAAAATGAAACAGAGCTGGGGAAAGTTGCAACATGTTCTAAAAACAAATTATCTGTACTCAGTACGTGCTTGCATCGCAGATTTCGTGGCTGTGACAGATTTCCTAACCTGAATAATTGTTAACTTAAAATATTTCGGTTCGAAATAGAACGACACTTTTTTATTGTCAAATTTTTATTTTTACACGAAAACATATTGATTTAGTGTATTTTTATCAACATTTGAGGTGAGCGGACTCTTTTTAACATTTACCGTTAATTGTAATGATGTATAGTGTATTATGTGTTATATAGGCGATGTGGTACTTTTAACCCCAAATCGATGTTGCAAAAAGTTATATAAATATATTTGAAATCATTTAAAAAATATCAAAAAAGACATATAGCTTGAGAAAACGTATTTTAGAATTAATAAAATGAAAATATGATAAAAAACATTTTATTTGAAAGTTTAAAGCAAAAAAGTATAATATAAATTTACACTTACATGGCTCTTATCTGAGCATCTTACATATACATATATAACTTCTTTTACATGCGGCGCACGCGCGATATCACGAGGCAAATGCAGGCCTCGATACCGACTATTTTTGTTCTTCATATGATCATCTTATCTCTTATCATTTAAAGATATACGCATTGTTACAACTACCTCCATTACAAGCGTTCCCAATCTCCCCTATATTAGTAATAAAAATTATTTACGGAAGTAATGTTAAAAATGTTCATAAATTCTATACATATATATATATATATATATATATATATATATATAAAATATATAAAATACATATATATATATTAGGTGTTGGAATTAATTCGTAGCGTTTTTTAATGAAAGAATGTTATTTATTTCACATGAGCATTAAAAAATACATTAATGAAAGTACTTCCCATCACTTGTAAAACGCTACGAATTAATTCCAACACCTAATATATATATATAAAATCAATAGTATAACTTAATTAAATATAGTTACAAATATTACGACAGTCAAACTCGTCGGAGAATATTATATATATATTCACGCAGGAAAAGTTTAAAAAATTCCTTCTCGCATACACATCGGAAACAACGGCACTTCCGACACATAGCATTCTCTTTTCCATCACGTACTCTTGTCTTTAGATAGACACGAGGTCATCATAGCTCACACTAATTTATCGTTGATGACGAAGTTATGAAAGCCAAATTGTTTTATATATAGGAAAGTACTTAGGTATTCACAATTCGTAATTATATTTTTACATAAATTTTTACTTTTTATTTTATATATAATATTAGATGTTTTTATGTTTAGAAAAATGCTTCCTGAAATTTAATTTTCAAAGAAATAAATTCTAAATTGAGTAATTGATATCGATATTATTGATCAAATTTATGATATTTAAGTCGTGTAGTAGAAACCTCGAAACATTTTATATCTCGCGGTGCGAATAAGTAAAGGTAGGACAGGAATGATACATAGATTCAAAGCGCGCAATATAGTGTCTGGCATTTAACCAGGAACTATCGCGTGCACGCGCGAGTATAAAAGCCCTGGGGCTCGTGAGACCCCTATAACAGGTCACTGCCATCGAGAGAAGCGAGCAGGTTCGAAGCGCTGAATCCCTTTACAGAAGAAGGAGAGCCTGTTTATCCGTGCTGCATTTCACACGCACATATACTTGACACATACCATACAAATTGTACATTAGAATCAAATAATTTCGTAGAGTAGAAGCGCTTTCGTCATTCAAAATCATTCAGAAAAGATACAGGACAAATAATTTTCATATTACGTTCAATAAGAATCTAACAGGAAATTGTTTCTCACTTTTGTATTCAAAAGATGCGAAAACAGCTGTGTCTCTGAGAATTTAAACATGAAAAACGTGGTAACGCAACGGTAATCAAATTTCTGAATTACATTAGGCGGCGTGTGAATTACGTTACAAGACAACGACATGGTCGGTACCGTTTTTAATAACGGTCACCCGATATAACGATCTGTTAGAGGATGTAACAATGTTCCGCGTCATTACGAATCTCATCAGGCAGCGGGAAAAAGACAGACAGTGACAATTTTATGCGTCTTATAATCTCGACTTTACCTCTGCGAAATTATAGTCCAGGTTTAGAGATTATGGTTTACGAAACATCGCAATAAGAGCATTCTCGCGGAGCGATGTCACACGTTTTCTACATAGATTAAACAATAATGAATGAAAGAGGATACGAGTGAAAACGAGAGATATGAATAAATCGCGAATATCGAAATATGTTCGATGTTGTAATGTCTTGTTGTAATGAGCGAAAAGACTTTCTCGAAATTATAATACACTTAGCCGCTTGTACTTTTCTCCGTAAACCGCGATATGTATCGATTTCTGTGCGAAATCACTTTATATTGCATTTGAGCAATTTCTCCTCTTAATGCGAAAGTTGATACGCGAATATCTCTAGCTGTTACTTAGTTATTTGCATTTAAATTTTTAAATATGCACAATGTGTATATCGCACTATCAGAGAGAAAAGTATTATGTTTTTGCCGGTAAAGCAAACTTTTTTTTCATTATAAAGAATTTTGAAAATATCAAAACAATATGTATGCTACTTCTATCTACTTTGCAATTACGAAATCAATTTATTACTTTAATCAATTTACAATAAGTTCAATCGAGTCAAATATTCATAATTTTTTTTATCACAATAATACATTTATTACATAACACATTTATTATAGACACTAAGCTGCTATTTGTTGGATAGGTAACATTTAATTCTTTGGAACGTTTAACATTTAATAAATTTTCTAAATTATAGAATCTTGGTGCGCAGATATGTATTTTTTTCGCGTACGTTTTATATCATTGCTGTAAATGTGGAACGCCCGTTGCATTTGGAATGTAGGGTTTGATGAAATATATAATAACATAATTTGGAGACATCTTCTTGGAAATTGGAAAGATCAATGCTGATGCGCCATGCTTGTGTCCGATTTTTTCACTTCTATATCTCGTATGCATGTGAGTGCCACCGTAGGATTCGTTTTATTACAATAGAATGTCTTCCTTACATAAGATCCCGATGTTGCTACGAGGATGATTGCGAAATGAATTAAACGAAGATTCATGGTGTGTTACACGCGCTATTTTCTAGAATTCTCATCATATAACTAGAAATAGAAACATATTATTTTAACTCGGGATAGACACTTATGTTACATAATACTATACATTAATAAGAGAAATGTTCAATTAATTTTTTTTATATAAAGCAAAATCTATTATATTTTTATAATTCTTAATGTACACCTTATTTAATAAGAAAATATGTTTTTATGTCAAAGATTGACTTACTGGCAACTTTCTATTAGTAAAGAAGACAAATTTTTATGAAATAATTTTTATGTAAAGTTTTTGATCAATATTTTGCACATTTCAATTATTATATATAAATAAAATTGTGTAACAATATATCCAAAAATGTAAAATAAGTATTCGCTGAATAAATTTGTTTTTAGATTTATGTAACTATTATAGTTTTTAATTTCTCTCGTATGTTCGACGATTTCCATAGATCAAAGGAAGAAATAAATAATACCACAAATTGTTGTTACAATTATTATTGATACAGTTATTATCAGTATTACTGTATTATTACTATTATTATTATATTGTTAGTGTGGCATAACAATATGGTACGTAATACACGGGATCGTATTAGAATTCATTCTTTTGATCAGGATGATCTTATCAATAAAATCCTGCGTTCATATTCGATAACAACAATATGAAACGGAATTGAATTCATCGAAAATGTAATACATATACAAGCTTCTTTTACTTTCGTTACATACATATACAAACTTCAATCGGCATTGACTGTTCAGTGGTACGATACGTGAGCAAATCATCAAAGTCACAATCTGCAATTAATTTTAACTCTTAAACGCCTTTCGGAATGGCATAAATTTTTTTCCAATGTTTTTCTAATACTTTTTTCATTGCTTATACTTTTTTTTATTAATAAAGATACATACATATTTGCTTTGTACCGTTATGTTCCTTAATGTCTGACATTTTAATTAAAAAGAAAACTGTTTATAATATGTTCATTATTATGAAAGTTATAAACAATCGAATTGGATTAGATATGCTATATCAAATCAAGTATGTAACGTCTTGTAGTGTGTGACGTTCAAAGGTTGAAACATACATTCAAATTATTTCACTTTTTATTTGTAACAATTATTGTATAAACAATTTTGCTAATTACATTGCATTAAACGATTCATTATATAATACAATTTAGTATTTTATGCAATCGATAGTAAAGAATTATATTAATATTAATCGAAAACTCTTCCTTGTTAACATTCCAAAGTCAAAAAAATAAAAATATCCATATCGCAGTTCTCTCTCCTTTCTCCTTCCTCATGTTATTCCAGAGGCGGGATAAAGGCCATTAACCATGAACATACTGAACGGTCAAGGCTCAGTGCATAATAATGCAAAAATAATGATAGCGCGATATGTCGGTTAATTCATTAAATAATTCACCAATTAAAACGGGCTAGCGCATTAATAGGGATGAAGCGCAGCCAGGCCCAATCTCGGCGGCTCGGCGTAGCTGTGACGATATCTACCGGATGTTGGGATCATTTCCAACGGCGGTCTGGCACTTTCACGATCGAGTCCAGGATATCTTTCATGCTCCGACAATTCCTGATAGGTCGTGCTTCTCGTTCGCAACTTGTCGCGTAATTCTCGTGGGTGCTGTGCACGTTCTCGAAATTCTCGCATCTGTTTAATAAAAAGATATAAAAGTCGTTATAATTTTTAAACTTACTTTTATTATGTTTAGTGCTTACATTAGATTTAGTGCTAAATGCAATTTAAAAACGTCACTCTTACATCTCTCTGATCTACGAGAGTCCTCTGATCTCTAAAATCTCTGCCGATCGACAAATTCTCGTAGAAGCTCCTTGGTCGCGGTCTCGAAATCTCTGGTTCGGATGGTCGTTCAATTGCATAATGATGAGTCCTGGGTCGTGGTCTACCCTTGTAAGATATGGCATTTTCACGATCAAGCACGTCCGGTTGATTTCGTCTGATTGCATGTTCATGCGAGGACATAGAGTTTAAGCTTGCAGGATATTGACGGCCGGATCGATCCTCGTGAACCTGTCTAGCCGACTGGACTCTATTAAATAATAATATTAATAAATTTTTACATTCAACAAATCAATTGACAATGAATAATAATAAAAAATTAATACACAAAATCTGAACGTGATTCTAGTTCAAAACATTAATTTAGTATACGTTCATTCTGAATTTAGTATACGTTCATTCAATCTGAGAGTTAGTCACCTAATTTTTATCTAAACAATTACCTGAATTATTTTTTTACTTTAATTAAAATCTATTACTAACAATATACTATTTCTAACAATATATTATATGTTGATTATTTTCTAATTTATTAGTATTTGAAAATATTATGGATGTAGATTTAATCACAATTTTCTGAAAAAAGTAAATTGAAACTAAACAAATATTAAGTGAAATATATAAAAACACGTTAAATAGCTTATTATTTCTTAGTATTTCTAAAAAAATAAAAATTTTAATTATAATAATATTTTATTTACCTGCAAAAGATGAAATTGCATATTTAAAAGTTCATATTTAAAAGAATAGTTATTAAAAAACTACGAATGTATTGAAAAATTATTTGACAGCAATTCACATTTTTTGCTGGAATATAAAAAAAACACTCTAGATAACTATTCCCGAATTACAATTAATAACTACATATATATTCCATGGAAAATTTTTCTTTCTATAAAATCACATTCAAATCCAAGAGACATTTTCTACAAAAAATTTAAGAATGTGAACATACAGGATACGCTCTACTCTCTCTAATTGCAATTTCTACAAACATTTTCACGAACATATCAAGATTTATATCTTTACAAATCTCTCTCTTGTGAGAACGCGTTTAGTGAAAATGTTTGATACTTGAAACCCGTTCGAGCGTGGAAAGCTGGATAAAACCATATATGTGCAAAACGAAAAACGATGGTTGATGTCGCGTTTACTGATATCTCTGGATTGATAATCTTGACACTGATACTGCATTCCGACTTTTACTCACGATCAAATCACGCATTTCGCAAACTACAGAGTACTACATTCGTTTGTATTTAAATACAAACAGAATCATGAAATACATTTCTTATTAGTAGAAGATAAATTTTTCCGATTTTGATTTTATTTGTAAATTTCATTATTTAGTTTGTATAAAATTCATTCTTAACCCTCTGCGAACAGATGGAAAATCAATATGGATGATATGTGAATATATCTCATGCCCCATACTGTACTTCATCATAAATATACTATAATTTAATATGATTCGTAACAACGCTCTAGCTGCACGAAACCAGCAACATACGCACAGTACTTTATAAAAAGTTATAGAAATTCATCTTGCTGGGGTATGGGGTAGGTACACCCCATCTGATTCGCGGAGAGTTAAAGCACACCTGTGTACAGGATGATGCTCGATGTCTCTCTGCCTGAAGAGAATAGGCCTGGCAGTGGCCTCCCTCTCCATCGCCCTAAACATTTCCTTAGCATCTTGGAACCTCTCTCTGGGACTGGTCACCTCGCCGGGATTCATCCTGGGTTGATATTGAGGACTTGGTGATCGCTGTCTAAATTCCGCCGCTCGTCGATTTCTATTGCAACTTGGTGAAACTCCCCTATTTGCTTGATTGGATAATCTTTCTGGGCTTCGCGGCAGTCGCGGCAATGTCAGACTTGCAGCTGTCTCCACTTCTGGTAAATAGTCATTGTCCTCGTTTGGCACGCCCCAATCGTCATCTGCAAATGATTAACATATAATTATAGTTAACACATTAACATATAATTATAGTTATTGCTTATAATTTCACTTCATTTATATTATATTCGTTGAACATATTCTTCATTTTTGACTTATTGCAGTTCTTGTAGTAATTATAAGCTTAATTATAAAAACCAATAATTTATCTTTGTCTATATATATTTGATAAAAGGCTCAATAAAATGTTACATTTTTGACACTTTTGTTTAATAACAGCCTTTCACCTTTTGCTTTTATTTTGTTTTGTAAAACGATAAGCTCGGATGAAAATCAAGTAGTGTCTACAACCGATTGGCCCTCTTAATCTTGGCCGGCGGTAATTCTCGCGGAATTTGGCATCTCGATGAGGTCAAGAAAGATTTACAGAGCGGTAGCGGGCTAAAAGGACGTAGAAGGAGAGGAGAGAACACCGATGTGAGACTCCGAAAGACATGAAGAGGCTGAGAGATGCCTCAGGCTGTGGGCCGAGAATGCGGAACTTTATTCCGTACGTACAACGGCCTCCCACGAGGTCGATTCACGCACGAATTTATGCGCTGCCGGTCGTCCTCGTCGTCGTCGTCGTCGTCGTCGTCGTCGTCAAGGCAACGTCTCATCATCATCATCATCATCAGCATAACTGTCATTACCCGTTGCCGTAAACAACGACGACACGGAGCGGCGCTCTCGACTCCCGTCTTCTCTCGGATGCGCATGGAAACTCTCCTCTTCGAAGAAGGACTCCTTTGCGCAACGATTTGCAGTAAAATACAGAGGCGGAATGTATTAGGTAAGAATCGCAGGATGAAATCCATCAAGAGTGTCCTCTCTGAGAATTTTATAAATGCTTTTGGCTCTTTTGACCATGTCGATGAGTTGGAATTATAATTTATAGTCAATTATAATATTTATCACACCGTGCAAATAGATACGATTTGTAAAGCGTTTGACCAACGGTGTAGTTTTTATTTATTACAATATCGGCTTTAGAGATGCATGTATAACGGTAGATAATAAGATATTAAAAATTCGTACACAATAAAACGTCGATGAGGTCGTAATTGATTAGCATCGCTGAGAAGCGATAAGCTGACATCTAATCTCCGACCACGATCTAAACAGCATTAAAATAGTTTTGCGCGAAACGTAGCTACGTCATGTAAGGCGATGCAGAGGCGAATCGTGACTGTAAGATGTGCCAAGGCAGTTAAGTATGTCACGTCGCTTTAAACCGCAAGGATTTCTGGTAGGAGCAAACGAGGCGCCGTTCACACGGTGGGACAGTGAAAAAAAAATCAGATGTTGATTATCGCGGTCCAGCATCTGTCGCGTCCTCTCTAATCGTGCGAAATATAAATATGACGGAAGGAGGATGCGTATCTGCGTGTCGCGCTTCTCGATTATCCGATCTAGAAATATAATCATCGATTTATTCAATGTCCCCGAATACAGCAATCATTTCGATTCTAAAGTAAAAAATTTTGGACAATTTGTATGATTGGTACTACGAAGTTCTAAATTGTAGGTAAAAAAAACTTTGAACCTTCATCTATTGATCGCTGTAAGACGGAGATTCACTTGCATTTTGTAATTCGAACGAAACGCAAGATGTAGGTTAAAACTTAAAGTATAGTTTTCATAAGATGTAGTTGAAGATTGAATAAGCAAATTGTCTTTTCTTTCGCATAAAAATCACGCAGAGTCGTGTAGCTTCGATTACAGAATATTACATTTATATTTAATATAAATGTAGAAACTGATTAAACCGCGAAATCTTTAATACGTATTGTGGATTCGAGGATGGGGAGATCTTGTTTGTATTAAACGATGAATGAATCTTCGCAGGCGGGTGGTCAGTATTGTAGCTTCAACGCGCACATGCGATAGCTTCGAAATTGAACACATGATTCGGACATATCTCAGCGATATCTCCCCTGGGGAGACTCAGCAGTGCGCTTTATCGAATAACATAAACAGTATTTTCTTTCCACTTTATTATTTGTATTGTCACAGCGACCGACCCGCCTTAACGCACGCTGGATCGCTCGAAAAGGAAAGTTTACCGTAAAACCACAAAAGGGTTCGTGACAATGGAATCAATTTGTAATTTAATTTAGAGATTATTGGAGGCTAAAAAATTGTACACCAAAGTTACGCAACATTTAATAATTTAAAAGAGTCGGATAATCAATGTGTACCTGTGACGCACACGATTTCAGACTATTATTTTGACATCGTTAGCTAATTACTGTTCATAATGAAGGAATCGATGTTGCTAGCCATACGTTAATTGCGTGGGATACTTGAATTTTGTTTATCTGCACACAGGTTTATCGAAACCGCGGACGAACAGCTTTCGTACAAAGTCTGGCTGCCAATATCGGCGATCGGCTGATTTTTGTGACCGTACATAGCCCTGGAGCCAGTCGAGATACGTACGCCCGTTGTGCCATGGTACCTGCCGCTGACACGACGACGTCCTAACGGTATTCCTTCCACTGTAACAGGTGCTCAATACAATCTCTCTCGGTGTACAAGCTTAACGCCGGAGCCGAGCGTATCTACCGGTATCTACATGGTGCGGCGGGGATATCAGATTCGTCGTTTTTTTTTTTCCCTCCTTCTTCCTCATCTCGAAATTTATTCAACGACATTATATGGGTCAGTCGTCCGTTAAAAACACGTTTCTCGTGAAGTAGGTACGCCCCAGAGGACGAAGTTCTGATATACGCACATCGCGTGCATCTTAATGTGCACCGCTGCATATCAGACTGCACGCTGTTTTATACAAAAGATAAAAAGATAAAGCAAGTAGGATGGATTCGTACGTGCGCACGATTCTGGCTCGAGTACCAATAAATAAGTATTTATACTAAACATCACCGTTATTTTTCTCTCTATCGTTGCGTTCCCATTTTCAAGATACTCTTCCTCTAAACTCTGGATCCTAAAGGGTACACAAATGAAATAAATTTCTCTCAATCGGATCGTGAGTCTTTAAATGCCTCTTCTTTCATCAAATGATGATAGTTATAATTTGTTGTCTGCTTATCGATCCATCCACTTTAATAGATACTTTTAACCGCAAAAGTTTCGGTTATTGTGACGGTGAAAAAACTTAAATGGCCGGATGGGATTTCTCATGGGATTCTTTCGCGTTACGGTTAATTTTCTTGAATTCGATAAATAAATTCGTTGCGTTTAAGAGTTTAATTCATGCGTATCACATAACTTGATGAAAATTACAAAAGTGAGCAAATTTATTAGTGTCGATTATAAAATTAAATTATAAATAAAATTTAAAAAATTTTAATATTTTATATTTGTTCATTTTTCTAATAAACGCACCGAATTATAATATACAATCCTTAGCTCTTTACATGAAGATATGATTTCGTGCACTTTTTTCACATAAGGCCTAATAGCCTTTTAATCTAAACTTTTTACACGGTTCATTTTTCCTTTTTTTTTCTTACGTTAAGTTCAGAACATAAAAAGAACATAGTCGCACGATGCGTGTATCCCGTGAATGAGAAGTTTTCAAGCTTTACCGCGAAAGTGAATGATTTTATTGAAGAAGATTGCATGCACAATGGCAAACCAGCCAGATTCGATTCCGTGTTCAATACAGATGTCTCGATGGCGAAACAGCCGGAAAAGAAAGAAGGAAAAGTAGACGAGTGCTCAAAGACGACAACGAGAAGCAATTTTTCGTAGCTATACCAGCAAACTGGGTTACGAGGTCGCTCGGATCGCCACTGCCCAGTTTTCTACGAGAGTCGATAAGATTCAAGCTGGGCATCCCGCGAGTAGAAAGCGCCCAAATTTTTGTCGTCACCGGTCGGGTATGAATCTTTGGAAGCATTTCCGCTTTCATGCGCAGGAGACGTAGAGATTGCTGAGAGATACGCTTAATTTTTTTTGTTTCTTCAAGTCAGAATAACAGCGAAAAGATAAAGAAACTCAATCCCAATTGGTTTGTCTCGATATCCTTGACAATGACAACGATAAATACGCTGCTATTTTCGACAATCAATTTTTGACAAAAGTTTTTTAGACAGTAATCACTTCGCTCTCTACATTTATTGCCGCACATAAAGTTGATTTCCCCGATCTCGATGGTTCTCCTCGCTTCGAGAAGAATGATTATTAGATGCTCGATCATTTCCTGAGACGGATCGCGAAAAGAAGAAGCGAGGACTTTCACTTTCGTACGGCGCCCAGCGTCGGCTTGCATTAACGTTTAACCGGCGCAATGATGCGTCCAGTCAACAGCATCGCGAGATTATTCTAAAAACTTTCCATTTTGCAATTAGCCGCAAATTACGTAACGACGCAATTGTTTTTTTTTTCTGCGCTACTTGTGTTGTACACGGCGCGTTTACGTAACTTCAATCTTCTTCTCCCACAATCGATCTCTCCGTGTCGTCGACTTTCGATATTTTACGACGCGATTTACAGATCGGTCTTAGAACATAAATTGAACAAGTTGTACACAACTTTCGAGATACTACAGTTATCGTGCGTGTACAAGACTGCAATAAATTTAATTGCCGGGAGTCAACATGGTATAAATTTTCCATTAAGTATGCCAAATAAGAAGGTAAATTGCGTCGAAATAGCAGCTTCGAGGTAAACCCGTGTGTTTACGTCCTGAAAACCTATTTTCACGGCCATGTAACGTACCTACGCAACGATACTCTCGGAGATATTGGCCAACGATGAGGAATTTCTATGAACTGCGAGCATAATATTCATGGCAAGTTTCTCACTCGCTAGATGCAATTGTCACGCTTGCAGCCAATTTTACGCACGCTCCTCGGCAGGCTTTCTTGAAATGGGATGTTGCATTGTAACTTGACGCAACGATTGAGTCGCGAAAATATCTCTCAGATATTGCAACGACCTACTTGCTAACGCCTAATTTCATGCACATGCTTCTTAATATTAATACGAAATTTTAATTATCAAGTAATTACTAGTTACAAGGTTTTGTGCAAGAGCATATAAAGACTGTTTATAGACGCGGGATTTAAATTCCATTTCTATTAGGTCAGATTTTTAAGATACAAGAGAAAGCATTTTTTGGATCGGTTCCAAAGTCATAAATTAAATTTATTATTAAAATTATCAAAATTCAGTAATAATCTAGTACGTTTCGTCCAATAATCTTTGTAACGTTTCTCAATTATCGTCAAATCCTGGTAGAACATTCGCCTTATACACATCATGTATTGCATCCCAATTATTCGAAAAGATATGCTACATTTTAAAATTGATATGCTATATTAAAAATTTGACCGATAAAATTTTTCCGAGGGCAGAAACTTAGAGTCTCAAAATATCGAAAAAGTTGTTTCTTTTTCTTGCACAAAAAATTATTAAAAATTTATAAACCAGTGTTATTAAAAAAATATCGGAGATCTTCAGAATTTAAGATATAAAGATTTTACGCGAATTTGTGTAAACATAAAATTGCAAATTGATTTATAAAACAGAGAGTTATTAAGAACATCAAAGAGAAATTATCTAAAGAATCTTAACATATTTGACAATCGATTATTCAAGATAAAAATATTTCAAACAAAGTATTTCACTAATCTAAGAGAATTCTATGTTGTTATAATATTTATAATACGATATTTGGCTTATCATTGCACCAAACCTTTACTGTATAAAAGTCACTCACCGGAAGAGGAATCTCTAGACGGTCTAGACGGTCTCTGACCGAGAGGATGGTGCGTTTGATAGGGTGGTGGCGTCGCTGCGCTATCAGATCCTATGCCGCTGCTGGCTGCACTTCTCGTGCCACCCCTATCAACGGCCGTGCTACCACCCACGATAGTCTGATTTAGGCAACGCCTGAACTCGATGCCGGCTAAGTTACCGTGGTGTCTGTGCACAGTGTCGTAGTCACGCGGCGGTAGTAATATCGGGCCGACGTCGTTGTCGCCGGAATTGCCTCTGCCTGAAACACGATTATCTTCTTCGTATTCACGTTTCCTTGACACGTATGACGCGCGCGCGGACATTTATCGTTCTCTTGTGAACAGCCAATATCGCCACAAGAGCAGCATTTCATACGAATGCAAAAATTTTACTCGTAATGAGAAAGATGAACAAAATCCTGAGACATTCCAAAAAACCGTTCTTATGATTCATATTGTATTTTACGTTTATATTTCCTTTTTTATTTATTTAATAAAATATGTAATATGTATAAAATATGTCTTTTTGTTTAATCTTTTACATAGTATTCTTCAAAATATTCTCCATTTGCTTTTCAATATCGGTATAACGAAATCTTGTATAATCAGCGTGATAAACACATGGTAACAATGCTAAAAAAAAATAATATTTACCTAATTTTGCTCGCAACTCGGCGGCCAAAGATTCATAGATAGTCGTAGTTTGGACCGGATCGTGTCTGAGCTCACCGCTACCTTCGGAAGACTCAGATTCTCTGGTACTTCGGCCATCGCTACCTAGATTGCTGCGGATTCTACCTTCGCTTGCCGTGACCCTGGCCAAATTGTCAGTGTGTGACGCGAGCGCTTTTAGCTGGCCACCTAACAATTCGGCGGTCTCGACCGAATCGCATCTAGAATGGGTCAAAAGTAAGGCGAAAGATAAATGAAGTTTCGCCTTTATCAAAATGACAAAGGAGTAAAATGAGAGATAAATGTAATCTCATTCTGTCGGCTCTATAGCGATACCCCAGAATTGTAAGTTACCTGTCTTCCTTTATGTAACATTGCGTGCATGTGTGCTATACTAAATATAAAAACAATAAAGCAGCGACGAAAATAAGATTGCATAGATAATGTACGGTATAAAACTTCTGCGTACGATAAAGTATGAGATTAAGTCGCTCTGTTTATAAAAAATACGGGAATGCGCATATTATTACAAATAGATGTAAATTTATGATAATCTGCATTGCCAGTAAGAAAATGATCGGCTACTGCTACTCATTTAGATCGTCGGTACGAAGTACAGAATACACTATTGTGTAGTTGTAATATTTCGTTCGATGTAGCTCTTCTATGTAGCAAAATGTTCTTTAACGGGACTTTCATTTGAGCATGTCAAAGAGATCGAGCGCTTTCGCGGTAAACTTTGATTGTCATTACAATCACCATCGGTGTTGATTCTCAAGGAACGACATTTTATAATTTTATTTTTATCCCCATCTCGTGCACAAAATAAAATTCATTTGACACTTCTAAACTTGGAATAATTACTTTTAACATAATTTAATTATCGTGCCGCTGTAAAGGAGATCGTTGAACTAATAACTCTGATAATTTGCAATTTAATAGCAAGGTTGCTTCGAATACTTTTATTCGTTCGCATGGCAGCTTTGCCGCAACGATATAACGTGACTGAGCTACGTGTGAACATCGCGAGATTATGAAAATCATTAACGATCCGTTAGAATTACGAAAGTCATTAATTAAAGAATGAAACGTGACTCGCGTAATGAGATCGAGGAGATGAATGGTTTCTGTTTAACCGCGAATTCCTGACACGGACTTGATGAATAAACAGCGTGGTAGGTCGCATCTTAGGTTCCCATATTTATATTTGCATTCTTAATAAAGATCTCTATGCGCTCTTAAAGTTCTATATTCTTGCCTGATTAACGAAAGAGCGATTCGAACGTGTTTGGCCGACTACGGAAAAAGAACAAAGCTAATTAGCTCGAAAATCGTCTTATTTTCATTCAATCTTATTGTAATATTTATAATCAATATTACAATGTTGTGTTAAAAATTAGTTCTCTTAGTTTAGTCTTTAATTTATACAGCTAATTTATTACACACATATTAAATTCTTGTTAGTCTGTTATATTAAGTTGATATAGTAACCTGTATGCGTGCACATGCACGGGATTGTTCGTCGCTGGATTTGGCAGGAGCAGAGTCGCGGCCACGATGTCTTCTCGCTGTACGGCTGCCAGCACCGCGTGACCCGGTACCAAGTGTTTGACTGCCGACCTCGTCGATCCACCAGGATGAACAGTTTGTATAATCTTCAGACCTTTGTTGCTCACCTATCAAATATAAATGTACGTTGTTCACATTGCTGGTTGCGAAGATTGCGCGCAGATTCCTTGCGCAAACCGCGGCTTTGTTTGCACCTCGTGAATCGCGAGGATTCTTCGCGATACGTTCCGCATTATGGTTGCAGCGTTTAAATGCATATTTAATAAAATAAACATAGATTGATGATAAAAAGCCTACATGATGTCTCGGAAGACCTTATTTCTTTGAATGTTCAACGTGATGATAATATTAGGTCATTTAAAAAGTATCCGCGGTTTTTTGTTCAATTTTTGAATGAAAAAACCGCGGATACTTTTTAAATGACCCAATATCGTTCGCATTAGTTAGTAATTAATTCATAATAATCCAAGTTTCTCGCATCGTACAGTTTTAACGTTCTCGCTATTACCTTGTTCTTCATCTCGCATCCCGCACAAACGTTCGTCCTTGTATTTAAAGTGAATCACGTGAGAGCAGATATGCAAGAAGGCGTGTGCCGCATTATTCTCTTTCTCGTATAATGTGTTCCACTTCGCGAAAACACTTAATTACCGTTCTGTCGATCATTGCTACGATTCAAATTACTGAAACGATTGTGAGACTGGTTATGGATATCTGCCACCCACGGATACTCCACGGACTTTCCTCGCGCATCGTTGCCGCGCTGACAATTAAACTTACACAACGATTAGGTGAATCTTGTTTCATAATTGCATTCTTTTTTCGACACGATGTACGTGCCTTGCTGTGAATTTCTACATGGTCTTCTGTATGGTAAGTGTACATTTTGGACAAGTGGAAAAAGCCAGTAGTAAAAATAAAGAGAAAGAGAGAGAGAGAGAGAGAGATAAAAATATATAACATTTGATATATCATAAAAAATATATTGTAAAAAATATCTAACATAAATATAGATATTTATATATTAAATATTTTTTTATATCTGTTTATTATATCTGTTTTACTTTTTAGCCATACAAAGTAAACAAAAACCTTTAACGAAAGTTCACGATAATGTACAAATATCAAATTAGAAATAAAACCTAGTCAGTTACTCAACTGTCCATCAGGTTTCTATCGCAGTTCAGGTGCAATAATCTTCTTTCAACAGCACGAGCGCATCTGGTGAACTCTATAACGACTAGGAGGACGCTAGTTAAAAATTCATCACAAAGAAATCGTTTGCTTCATTTGACACCGTTAATACGAGCGCTAAATCATGTCTCGGGCTGTCCGGATTCGAAAACCACGACTCGAAGCGAGATTTATTGCATCACATACTGGCGGCAAACGCGATTTCTAAACGAGCGAGCGTATCCTTTTTCAGACACCACTTAATATGCGCCGGGAAGCGCGTATCACGTGTCCGCGTTTAACGGTCGCGAAACAGTTTTGGCATCGTGTGTTTAATTTCTCTTTTCTCCATCAAAGTAGCGTATTAGTACTGCACTCGTTTCTGTAAGATTCGGGTCAGTGAATTTATTATTACATTTACTCGAGCGGCGAACGCGTAACGTTACAAATACATAATCAAAATTTGCCTTCGGAAACTTCATTTCATTGCGTTGTAATTGTCAGAAAGGGGATCATGTATTAAAAAGAACACGCATCCTTTCACCAATCTTAATTACAGACATAAGGATGTTGTAACGAGAATTATTAAAAATGTGCTATACGGATGATTCTTTCCTCCTTCGCAACACATATTGCGAACGCGCGCATATTCCATCGCGGTTAACGCATCTCTCTTCATTCAGTCGCGCGCTTATTGAAAATTCCCACGTTCCTAAAATGCACCAAAAGCGCTGTCAAACTGCGACAGAACTCGTTCGTTTCACTGCAATCGACTGGACGGGAAAACTCGTCGAGCAAACCTGTGGCTACGGGTCGTAATTTTGCAATTTTTGTGTTCTCCGGCGACTGCTTTCACTGTCATACGCGTGGACACGCATGAAAAAGTAAAAAACGAAGAAGAAGAAGGAAAAAGAAAATTAGGAAATTACGATAGTATAATCAACGCGAGTTCCGGTCGGTTAAACGCATAGATTCGCTGATTCGTTTCCGTGCACCGTGATATTTTCGGTGCGCGCCACCGAAACCGGATTTCAGGATGGTACCACTCACCTGCAATGTGACCTTGAAAGGTTCTTGAAGTCGTTCCCGTTCCAGCAGGTAAGCTATGGCACCGGGCATCGCGTCCACCCCCTTGGCCTCTCTCGCGCCAAGATACCAAACGTAATAGAAGCTCTTCTTGACATCCTTACTACCCCTTAGGCGCAGAGCCATCACTCACTGTTCGCGGAAACAAACGGATTTCATCATTTCATCTTCTTCGGCTCGTTATCCAGGAAACGAATTGATACGGTGAATGCGTTGGATTATGGACGGCCCGTTAGTGGGCGTATTCGACACTTAAACGACTCATCAGATGAGTGCCATCGATTTATTTGATTTTTTTTTAAATTCAAGATCATAAACAATAATTTTCTTGCAATATTTCTGCTTTCGATCATAAACTTTAGCTCTATAGAAAAATAAATATATTACAGCGTAATGATAATTTAATGTTTGAAGGTACATGCCATTACACTAAAAAAAATTTAATAAATCTTAATATTAAACATATATTACTTAGTAAAAAATATTTACTTGATAAAAAAATGATGTTCAAATATGTGAATGATTCTTGTACAAATATATATATATATATATATATATATATATATAAATGTTATGTTTAAATTTAGTAAATACACAGTTAGTATATTTGAATAAATATAATTTATATATAAATATAAAATTTATATATAAAATTTATATATAAATATCATTTGAATAAATATTTATTAAAATTTAGTACATTTTTTTTCAGTGTAATAGAACTTGCGATACAAAGAGGTAATATTAAGTCTTACGACAATTCGTCGTTTTTAATTACTGTAACGAGGAGTGCGTTCAAAGAGATGCTGTTAATGCTATTCATGCGTGTCATTTTATTCTTGTTTTACATCTAATGATAAAGATAGAATGACATAAATAGCGCTAATAGTCTAACCGACGCACCCGAGATCTTTTAATATCACGGTTTGAAATATTTCAATAACAAATTAAAAAATCGTGATAGAGGTGTTGTAATGTTAAATGGCTGAAACGAAGTCTTTTATATGATGGATAACGAGGATATATTTTGCGATAATGCGAATGTTAGTGCACGCTCACGCGCGGAAGTGTTTGTCAGAGGTACGGAAATTGCGGATAATCTTACTATCGCGTGGAACGCGAAATGGACACTATTTCCTGCATAATTTTTCTTTAATTATACCCTATGCCTCTCGATTATGAAAAAATGTCAATTTTCCACAAGCCAGACTTTTTTATCTGTCCGCTGCTCGAGGAGCATGAGCGAGCCTGTCGGTTCATCCACTTCCTCAATTACTTTCACGCTTAAACCCGTTTCCACGTTATCCATCTCGCGGCGGATCATTTCCCACTGATCCCTAACGACGCTGATGCTTTATAACAAAAATATTTTGCAAGATGAAAATGTGCTGACTGCTGATACATATCGCACGATTGACAAGAAAGATCAATGTGGAAAATTTGTATTTCTAACGTCGTCGACCTCAGTGAGTATCAATGTTTGATGTTCTACCATTCTGTTATATTTCACTTTACTATTATTCCAATTAGTTAAATTTCTACACAAAGTGAAATACTAAATTTTACGATTTTACAATAATAAGTTAAATAAAACCGCAATTTTTCGCAATAAATTTTTTAGTACTGCTAATAGCGCACATTGTTATAAAATCAATTCAAAATTTGAATTGATAAAATTATTATTTTAGTTTACGATTGCGTTGCAAGTTCGATAGTAATTGACAATCAGTTTATATAACTGAAAGATGTATTTTAAAATTTAAGTAGAAATATTATTAGATACCAATATCTATCTTTAATTTCATTTGATATTTTCTTATTTATTTGATTTACGATTTTCCATCAAGTATTTTATATTAGTGAGAAAATATGCAAATTACTTTTACTGAGACTCACTAGGCAGTTTCGTAATCCGTTCTTATTTTAAGATCGTCTTAAATGTCTTAAGATAGTTGATACTATTCTGATCAGCTTATGACACCTTAAAACTGTGCTTAAGACAATCTCAAATGTAAGAATTGACTATGAACATCAGACACTGTGTTTGAAATACTTTTAGATTCGTATTTATGCGAATATGCCTCTCTACTGTTTGATTTTTACATGAATAATCCATCACAACTTAAGTAAGCTTCGCACGTTTCTTTTCCACTTGATGATATATGCGCGTACCGAATTTCAAATTCTTGATTGTACCGTCGCATGAATGGTCACATTCTTTTAAAAAACACTTTCGAAAAGTTAACATAATCGATTTTCACATTTAAAAAGAACGCACTTTAAAAGTCGCTGGCGTTATTTAAATTTTAAAAAGCATCTCGATTAAAAAAGAACAGCGGCAAACAATTGAAACACATATCGTGACGATATTTAAAAACATTAAAAGTTATTTCATCGGAATCGATCGTAACTGGTGGCTCTACCGAGAGCCCTAGTCTTCCTGCAGTAGAGAAGTATATATACTGAGATCCTATACTAACACACCATCGTAGGTCGTAACTTGCCTGTATATATATATGTCGGAGGTCTTCGCTTCGCGTTTTGCAGCTATCCAAAGGAAAATCCGCGAAATTCGCGTGCGATATCTCGGTCCTGCGCAACGAAACACGCGCGTTTCCCGTCACTCGTCAGTCGTCACATGCACACGACCGTGGGTGCACGAACACGATATGCACACCTGTAACTCGCGGCCTCGTCTGACAGCTGCGGGAACCTAACCACTTTTCCACGGGGCATGGGGCCGTAAGGCCGCTCCGCGTTGCGTTCTGCCGAGTGACGCTGAACCTGAACGCTCGTCGATTTGAACGGCGGGAACGGGACGGAACGGAACGGAACGAGGGACCAGGAGAGCGGGCCCCTCGCCTCGCCAGTCGCTGCTCGCGGATTCGCGAAGAAGCGAAATCGGCCTTCTTCGAGGCCCCTCGGCTCAGCTCGCCGACCTGTTGCACACCGAGGACGCACCAAAACTCATTTCGGGCATATCGATATGCTGAATTCCGCGGGGATAATGAAGGATACCATTATCCCTGCGCGAGCGAGAAAGAAGACAAAAAAAGAAGAAAAAAGAAGCTAGTAAACGAGGGAGAGAAGAAGCGATGATGAGAGATTTGTAAAGCCCCGCAGGGGCTTTACGCCCGGCCCTATGGCAACCTCTCACGCTTGTTCCGAAGGTCTCTGACGTCTCCCCGATCTTCTCTGCCCTTTCTCTCGCTTCTCCTATATTCCCCGCTCTCTATCTGACCGCCACACCTTCACGAAGATCAACTTGGGATCGGCCGCGACGGTAACGCGCTCCGCTCTCGGCAAGAGAAAGAGAGAGGCCAGCGACTTCTAACCGGTGCGGCGCTGCCGGACAGATTCCGTCCTGAATTCGTGTCTCGAATCCCTCTCGCCTGTTCTTTGAAGAAGAAAGAGAGAGGAACTTTCCTCTCTCTTTTCCTCTCTCCACCCGCCCCTTTGCTCTTTTCTCTCTTTCTCGTGTCTGTTCCAATGACATCTCTCTCTCTCTCTACCTTTCGGGTTATCTACCTGTTCATGTCTACCTTTTATGTTGCTTGTATTTTATTGTACCTTTCTTTGGACTTTTGCTGCACCGATCGTGGTGGAATACAAGTCCAAAGTAAACGAAGGGACAGGAAAAAAGGACGACCAATTTTATGATTTTCTTTTTTATTAGATATAAAATTTTATCGGTCCCTTTTGGGTCTCTCTTCTCACGTTATTTACTAAAAATTCCATCAAAATACGCTCAGAGAAAGAGAAAAAGAGAGGAGGGAGGAGAGAGGTAGAATAAAGCCTCTGCGAGAGCGCATCTCCCCTCCGCACTTACATCCGTATATAGACATCACAGGCTCGCTTCATCAGATGCCAGATACTTCAGAATACAAAGATTGGTGATCGATGATTTTAAGTGGATTAGCTGCTTCATATCAAAGGTGATAGATACAGAGAAATCACGAGAAAAATGAGAAGATTGATGGACAGTTTACTCGGATTTAAACGATATCTATTGCACAATCATTTAATTTGCAACTTTAATCGACTCGATCAATGAATCATACGATATCCAAGGTTTATCCAGCGATTTAACAAATATTTGCTTGAATCATCAATTGATGTAAATATTGCCTCACCATTTGATCGCACGTGATATTTTCTTTTCAACTTGAATTATATATAATTTATAAATACGTAAATTCTATACCTATCTATCTCCTTTCTTAATAATTGTATTTATATATAATAGAATACTTTCTAAGTACTTTTACAATCTCTTAGAATTATAAAGGCAGAATACATGTCATTAACATCATTAAAAGATTTACATAAGTATCAACATTTATCCAATTGAAGCGGTCATCATAATCGAAGAAATTAAAAGATTCTTAAGAGAGTGACAAATAATGAAAAATTTATTTGAGGATGTTTATAGAAAATAATAAATTATCATAAAACGAGTTTATTTTCTTGAGACAGGAAGCCTACCATTTTATAGCGGCGTATGCATCACACAGAGGGAAGTTCAATCTAATCAAAGTAACGGCTTGTAGCGATTGCCGCGCTCTGAAACGCTCATAGAAATATGTTTACATAACTTAACATATGTAAGGTGTTTGGGTACCTAATCTCGAGTAAAGATACGCAAAACTGGAAGGGACTTTAAATGAAGTGCGATGACGTTCAAATAAAATATATTGAGAAAGTGCACGCGGTCGATAATGGAACTCGCACGAAGCTTATATGAAGCAGCTGCTGGCAAATTGTGAAACATAATGCCCTTCTTGAAATTAGAAAGTTTCAATATTAAAACTTACTAAAATTAAAAATGAAAAAATTTGTTTGCAAATGAGTATGTTCAAATAAAGACGTGTTTCTATTTCGGAATTTGTTGCTTATGTAAAAAATCATAATTCCCTTTGTTTAAAATAAAAGAGGAACGATGAGATAAATTTACTGGTGTAGTATATGGTTTTAAAAGATCAAACTATTTGTGGGAACGGTGGAAATAATATACCGCTGCTAAACAATAAAATTACTCATACCGATGTCGTTTTACTGTCATTTGTGTGCATAGTGGAACTCAATTTTTGAATTTTATGTTGCAAGTATTGTTAGCCAAGCTTGAATTAAACTTTAATAATTTGTTCGATAAAAATGGAAAATCTTTTTTATCACTGTACTGTACAGAAAAGATGTAGAAAATCACGTGTATGACGTAATGTAAAATCGCATGATTGAACGGGCGTCCATGAGACGTTTCGAGGATAAAATAAAGGAAGGGAATAAAACATGCAAGAAAGACATTAAAAACGAAACAAAACATGCACGATATAAGAAAGTAAAGGAAAGAGTAATGTGTATATATTTAAGATAATATTTTTCAATAAAATATATTAAAGTAGCTTACATTAATAAAGAAATAAAGCAATGTTAGAATATATACAATTGTAAATTTATGGAATATAAATTTCTGTATCAATAATATACGCTCACTAGTGAACTCCAGCCTAAAGTATGACTGGTTCGCCATCGATTTAAGCTAACTTAAGAAAGATCTGTAAGGAGGAGCATTAAGACTCACCCGCAGCCCTGACATTTCGCTGATCGCATGAGGTCATGCGATTTAATTTGCATTATTCCTGTTAGTACCTTCATAGTTCCTGATTTTCACTTTCTCTTACACACGGTAATCCTCAATAAAAATAACCATGCGTAAATTTACTTCCGAAGTTTGCTTCCGAAGTCTATAATAAGATGCGACAATCAATATTTCGTAATAAAGAAGAAAATAAAACATTATATTTATAAATAATATTATAGCAAAAATTGCATTATATTAAAAAAGAAATATATATATCTATAAAAATAATTTTCCTTTATGTCAGAAAAATAACGCTAAAAATAATATAAATTTTATTGAATTATATCTTTTCTCTCTCTCTCTCTCTCTCTCTCTCTCTCTCTCTCTCTCTCTCTCATCAATATTTATTAAATTATAATTTCATAAATATTTGTGATCAAAATTGATTAATAAACCATATCAAACTCAAGAAGTATGAAGTTGTGTAACTTCGACAATTCGGTAATAGATTGCAGCACTGTGCAGCAACGTGTGGCTATTGGTGCGGCTGCTATGCCCAATATGGCGCCGAGCGATGACCAACTAACGGCGAAGGACAATTGGCGGGAAATCATTTTTACTAACTATCGCAGAGACTTATACGAGGTCCGCACGCAGTACGCCATGACAGAGAAAACGAAAGGAGGAAGAGCCGAAAAGAAAAACTAACTTCAGCGACGAACGTTCGCAGCGCCGCAACTAACTTGCAACGCCACAAATGTTATAGAAGCCTACGCAATGTAATTTTAATTTAATGTTGTGTTACGATAGAGCATTACTTTAAAATTACTCTTACAGTAATGCTAGTTATTATTTTAGATCACAATTGAAAGTAAATGTAAACTTGATGTTACGTATGCACATTTTATCGTATTTAATTAAATACTTATACATTCATTTGAGTTATGTAAATTACTTAATCATGAAAATATTTCTGAAATTGGTATATACTGTAGTAATTATCAACAATCATTTCTCTGTGAAAGATGAGATTAAAAAGTAATGCTATTCACTTGGTTAGTGGGTCTAGAGAGTTACGCTGTGAAATTGATATGTGTGCCGAGCTATTAATGAATAAAATACGAGTATCCTACTTTGCGTATCAATAACTTCTAAGCATCTCAGGTTGTATCATTATTCTGAATCATTTAAAATGAGAGTCATTATTGGTACCAAATGAATGTCAGAAATAATTGAATCGTGATTTAAATCCGCCTGGAGTACAAAAAAAAACAGAGTATAGGAAATAGTGGAATCATTAAACTGTAATAAGTGTCTATTATATGAGAGAACGGAAAAGCATTATTAATAGTGTGAAAACGAAAACTTTAGGCTAAGGATAGAGAAATACATAAATTACGATAAAATAATAAAGTTTAAATAAAAATAAAAATTTATATAGTTGTAAAAGAACTCTTTTATATCAAATTATATATGATCTCTCTTATATATAATTACGTTATAATGCTAAACAATAAATTGCAAAGTTGCAGCTGTGATCAAGAAATAAATGAATTAAAAATATTAGTAATGTTTAATGTTTAAATATCGAAAACAACAAACTGGTAAATAATAAAATAAAATAAAATAATATGTAAAATTACAATAATGAAGATAGCAGCCAAGCAAGTTTCGATGCTATGTGTGTGTGTTATTAAAAAAAAATAGTTTATTAGCATCTGTCTTCATTATTGTAATTTTATAAATTATTTGAGGTTTTTCTTATAATATTTTAATACACATAGGTGAGATAATGCATTACATACTAAATTCTTTCACATTTATTAGAATATGCTTTGGTTTTCATATCTTGTAATTTATTTAAAAAGTTTTGTAAATTATTAAGACTAAGAGTTTCTATTAGAATTAGAATTTGTGAATAGATTTTATAATTTGCTTCTTATAATTATGTTATATGTCTTTACATTTTATTATTATTATTAAAGATTAGTTAATTCCGTTTGAATTTTATTATTTTAACTTTATTGAAAATGATCCAATCAGGGTCGTATGTGCTAATGAACTGTTTGTTTTTAATAATTGTATAGCATCAAGTCTTTGCTTAGCTCGTAGTCCTATTTTCATTATTGTAATTTTATAAATTATTTAAACCTTTTTGTTATATTAAAATAATATATATTGAAGACTATGTTGTCGTTAAAAACGATAAATTTTGGGCACTAAAAATAAATGTTATAACAATAATTAACGCGTTTTCAAAAATGACTAAAAATTAAAATATCACCAAAAAACTTTTTTAAATCAATTTAATTTTATGTTTATTTTATTTTAAAATATCTTATTATAAGCATTAAAAACTTTATTATTCAAAATAACAAAAATAATCTTAGTCAAGATTTAATTTTAATTTATCGATTATCAAAAAGGAAACTTTGTAAACGAGACACATAAAGTAATTGTTAGTACACATGGATGACATAGCGACAGCAGATAAAAAGGATTACAGTCAAATTGGATTAAGATATAAACTCATAACTTTGTAGGAAATTAGTTACACATTAGTTACACATTAGTTACACATAAAAACGACAAGTACAAACAGATAAAAGAAGAAGAGTAAAATAATATATCTTAATTGTCAATGATTATTTTTTTCTTCAATTCTATCCACCTGTCGTGTTACATATCAGTTCTTTCACTCACGTAACCTCTGCGCAGGCTCTACTCTGCTCTAACACTCTCACTCATCCATGAACACCCCATAGTATTGTCAAATCAGTATAGCGGGGAGCGCTTAACGCGATGCTACTATGCAGTATACTGCGTGGAGCGCTATCCGCGTCTTTCGGTACCGTCGTGCAGATTGCAATTTTCTTACTGCAAAATTCCAATATCATAAGAGTGCTCGCGTCCATGCCACCAGGAGCCGGTTAGTGCGATGTATTTTTAAAGTAGTTCATGGACATATACAAAAATAGTGATACACATAAAGATATGAAAACATATCGTTTTACCTCTTCGAGTGTTTACTTTTGTAATTAGATTCGTATTGCGCTTGATTTTAGTTCTATTCAAACCTTTTTGTATTTATTTCCTCTTATCGATTATTTGTTCAGAACGCTACTACCCTTTTTAGTTTAATGCAGAATTATCTCACTAAAGAAATCGCTCCACTTAGCATTTTGAATTCTTTTACTGCTCTTATATCTTATTGAAATTATTATATAAATACGAATCCTACGCGAATAAGTTGCATATTTTTACCCCATAGTATCACGCGGTAAATTTTACGCGCGTACAGATAGGCGTGTGAATCAGCCAGGTCGCATATAAGTGGTTCTCCACGTGCTCGATCGATTCGAAACCTTTCTTTCACATCATTTGATACACGTGCACGTGAAAACACAAGCGATGTGCTGCGCGCTCCGTGATCTCATTTCCGCGCAGGGTGCATTCTTCCATGACCTTGTTATCAATGGGCTACCAACTCGTGTTACTCGAAATTGAACTAGTTGCCGACTAGACACCAGTCTAAGAGACAACTTAAGTAATTCAGCGCTCTTATGCAGGTGTATGCGCTACATAATCGATATTATTATCAGGGTGCTTATATATACGCGAATATGATGTTACTATTCTGATTTATTTTGCGGTAAGATGTACAATAAGTTGTGTCATAACTTATCGTTAGTAATATTTTTGTACATAAAATATGAGTATACCATAAAAATAAATTTTTCTTAAAAGTTGTGTCAGATGTAATATTTACTACTGATTATTTGATATCATGTATATGTCGTAGAAATGTCAGTGCACTTCACTATTCATAAATTTACGAGAATATCAACGAGAATGTAATGGAATGAGCAGTGCGATATTACGGGGGTTAATAGCGATCAATTCGACTCATTCTCACCATAGGAACTCCGTTTTCTATTGATTTAACACTACCATCACGTACTAAAAATACCTGAGGTATGCCGCGTGACTGTGAACTCTGCGTATATATGGAATGGTTGAATAAAGTTCATCAGCAGAAAAAGAAAAAGTTTATGTTAATGTAGCGTATACTATATTTACAATATATACAAAACCATTGCAGTCTCTCAATCACTGATAATTAGATGAATTTGAAGACAGGGATAAATCTCTCGCTCATAGATAAAAGCGAAACTGTAAATGATACATGGAACTTTAACAATATTTCCGTACCGGAAAGTCAAACGAAGCGTGAAACCAGGTCGTCGTAACAACGGGAAAAAAATTCCGCGAGCAGAATAGATCATGGACGCGTTCCACATAGTGTCATAATTGATCGATAATTCGAACGATGACCAGTTACAACATTTGAAACTGTCCAATATATCCAAAATCAATTTCGCTTTGAACGCGTGTTAAAACTTCTTACTTGTATAAAAAGTTGTTTAATATTTATATGACTATGATTATAGTTATTTTAATTATGGTTATTACTACTTAATAATAATAATTCTAACTATACGTTTAATTCTATCAACAAATAGTTATCATCGAAACGACTATATGAATTATAATAGAATTATATATACATATTATTATTACTATAAAAATACAATTACTATAATTTAAATAGAATTTATAATTATTTTTGTGACCAATCATATTTTATATGATTAATACTATAATTATATAAGTCATAAATATCAAAAACTTTTCTCTCAGTACAGTTATCAACTATTAACGTGAAATACAATAAATAAGAAACTTTCAGCTCAAGAGTACATTACTCCCCGGAATTCTTAGAATGACATAATAAACGACACACAACAGAAATTATATTTTTAATCCGTAATTCGAAAGAAAACAGTTTTACTCACGCATGTGAATGGTTTGTACAACTTTTATGATCTTCAATCACGTGATCGCGTGATAAGGAAGCTCAATTTAGTCCTCCGTCTTTATTGTCGCATTTATTATGATCGGCTCATCCTCAGCGATGTCGTGACATCGCCGATAAGTCGCATGATGGCCGGTCATTGGCCCCATCGACAAAGTATCTCCTGGAAAAGCTTCCGCGTACAAACATCCGTGTTTTCTTGCCCTTCTTATCTATTCTATTCTCGAAGAATATGAGTTTTTATCAATAAAATATAAGATTCTTTCACAATTTTATCATTTATAAAAATCAGTATTTATCGTAATTATAAAAATAAAAATTATTTATACTTTATGTAAGGTAAAACTGCGACAATAATTTAAGATTATTAATAAAAATCTTTTAGACCGTACATGTGAGAACACAATTAATACGAACTAGAAATTAAATGATCAATTAAGATTATTAAGTACACAATAGCTATAATATACGTTTCATTGAAGATATAGATAATGATATTTAAAACATAAACACAGACGAAGTAATTTTTGTAATTTTGATAATAAATATTTTATTATATTGTATGTACATTCGTATACTCATTTTTTAAATGTTATACACACGACAAAATCAAAAGCAAATACATCAACTTTTTGTTAATGTACAGAAGACGAGGTTATCGTGATCGAACATCTGCCGGGGAGGCGGGTGCATCTTCAGGATTTCTTTTGGACTGGTCTGGAAGACGCGCCGCCATGGGTGGATCCCAGTCAGGGTTTAACATATTACGAGACAAGAACAATCGTTCACACTGTCACAGTTTATACCCCGACCGATGAGAAAGACCCCATATCGTCTCATCGTCCCGATACTTACAATCCAGAATGCGTCACGTGCATAGAACCTACACCTAGGTTGGACGATGACGATCAAAGCATCGGAATTCTTATCGGAGATGATCCTGGACCAAAGTAAATTAATTATTAGAGAATAATATTTTTTTAATTGAAAAATAAAAAATCTTAAATGACAAAAAAATTTGATGAACGAATAAATATGATAATTATATGTTTGTTATATTAATTTAGTATATCGTTATAAGTATCACTATATAAATATTGCTTTGCGATATTGAGAAATAAAACAAAGAAAGATAAATTTGTGTTGACAGGTACTGGCTGTTAACAGTTCTTCGACCAGGTGAAGCTGTACCACCCAAAGTTGAGCTTCGATTGGCTCGTTTGTATCGAGCCGCGTTTTCCAGACAGCAGCAATGGCATCTTGGTGTGCTGATGGATCCACGATCGCGAAGAGACGCATTATTACGTGATTTTATTAACCGAAAGGTATAATATACGATTAGATGTTAATTTCTCTCATCATTACCTTATTCTTTTCAATATTCACAGAACATACAAAAACATTTTGAAACTTCATCTCAAGTAAAAGTCCCGCAAGAAGAAATTTCCGCAAATACAACTGAAGCTCAATTATTCGAATTAACAGTTGGTACCAGTGAAAGTTCTACGACTCACGCAAGAACTGAAACGAGCATTGGAAACTTAGTTGACGAGAAATACTTTTCGAATGTTTCGCAAGTCAAGTCCATGAGAATGATTGAAATTCCTAGACCAAAAAAGATGTTGTTGCCAGTATTTGACATTGACGCAACAAACGATTACGATAAATCTACAAAAGACGATTTCGCTTTGAAGAAGATCATAAAAACATTGAAAGAGGAAACAAAATCCTTTTCTACACAAAACAATGAATCTATAACTGTCGATCCAACACATCTTGTCCCCGATACAATTGACGATTCTAGCAAACAATTCCCGCCACAATCCATGCCAATTCCTTTATCTGATTCAAAACTAAATGCTGAAAGCATCTCCAAAAGCCGATCTAATGATAAGGAAGATGCGAGTACAAGCGTACGTTCGAGATTGCGTTTAGCGGACGGTTCGATTCCGGGAGTAGTAAAAGTCAGAATGCAGAATACGAGCGTTTTCGAAGGTGCGATGAGATTGATCTATTCAGTTCATCTCGATGATAAGCCTGTTCCTGCTGAAATGGCTGCAAGAGATATGGCGCTTCTTTCACCCCAAGAAGTCGCTCTGGAACTCGGTGCACCGGTAATTGTTCAAAGTGAACGTAAGTAAATAACAATCTCATCAGAAAGGATTTCGTAAAATTGTCATTACAAACATGTTACATTCTCACATATAAATTATGTTATTTTTTCTCGTAGCTTATCTGAAAGAGAGTAGACCTCTAGCTTTATCGAGAAGGAGAGATGCATGGCTATTAATTGGTGCCGCTGGCGCGGGTATCGTTTTGCTAATTTTCGTTCTCGTTGGTTTGATCTTGGCTGCCAAAAGAAAAAGAGCACACAGCGCTGTCGTTGCACCGCCGAATAAAAGTATTCTTAAAAAAGAACGCGAATACGCAACCGCGACGTCCGGTCTCGATAACACTGCATTCTCAACATCGGAAACAGAAATCAAGGTAGGTATGTGTAATATAGTTTCTATTTCTATTAATTAAATAAAAAAATCATTTTTCGAATTTTAAAATTGCGAGTTTTTGTACGAGTCAGCGTTAGCTTATATTTCTGTTATATTTTATGCAGAGCGTTATATTTTATTATGTAACAGAAACGGCCAAACGTACGTTTGCTAAATTGTATCGGAATTGAGAAAGCGGAATTTTTTGTAAAAGAATTCATAATTTTTAAAGTTCTTTCCTTGCGTGATATAAAGGTTATGGGGTACCATAGGGAAATAAGATGCATTAAAACCATTACGACACGCGAACAACCAACGAAACGACGTCGAAAATTAGAAGGAAAGATAATCCAGTTCTACGATGTCAGGACAATATCGATTCTAACAAAATATTGCTCTTACTCTGTCGAGCAAATTGTTACTTTTCGGATATCATTGTCTTTTCGACCCACCCTTGTTCGCAGACCGATGGTACCAGTCAGCGGCAAACTCCGCGGACTTTATCCCGAACTCCGATTACTCCTGACACGCCCGATAGTCTGGAATTAGGCATTCACGAAGTTTCCAGCGACGACGACGAAGAACCGAAGAAAACTCGTGGATCGGTTCTTTGGAGTACTCAAAAACACGCAGCAAAGAAAACAAGGTAGTCACCAAAATTCCTGACAACGTAGGGCAAATACGCCGCGCATTTACGTCGCAGAAGTTAGAAAAAATAGAAAGGGATAATTTTTCTGCAATTATCCTGTTACATGCTTTTATGTCATATTAGTATTGTGTTATGATTTCAGCTTCTTATTGTTAATATTAATGAAATTATTGCGAGTTGAATCGATATTTGTCACTGTAATAAGTAACGCTATAAATTATAATCTACATAAAATAATTATTATAGGGTGCCTAAAAGACTTAGTGGTTATTTCATGATATATAAGTGTAGAGAAATAGTAAAGCATATTGTATACAAAATACAAGTGCTTTATAGACATATTTTATAAGTTATTGTGTCATTTTACGTCTTATTTGTTATTTGTAAATTTTTCATGAGCTATATATACTCTCCCCCCTCTATAAGCCGTATATCCCACCTCTATGGGATATACTATATGGCAAAAATGCAAGGGTTTCAAAAAGTTCTTTTTTTAATACGAAAAATAAGTATTTCGGATTTCAAATATTTTTTCATAATAGTAGGCAGTGCAAAGTTTTTACTGATATAATTAGTTTACTTCAAAAGTAGTAAATGATACTTAATAAATTAAGTTTTTGTTAGGTATAGCGTATATATCGGAGTTACTCTAATTAGGGGCGACTTATCATTAATATGCTAAGCTACATGATCATATAAGAGAATTGATAATAATATAAAATCTAATTATATAAATTAATTATATAAGTAGTAAATAAAAGATAAAATATATACATACTATAATTGTTTAATGTATGAAATATAGAGCATCTCATGGGAAAATGATGAGAGCGAACGCAATGGACCGAGCTGAGTCACCGGATTCGTTAACCGATCATATAGAGACACTGGAGTCTTTAGAGAACGGTTATGCAAAACATAAAGAAGAATCTACTGCTTCGCCACGATCATATTTATCAATGCCATCGTGCAAGCAATTTCCTAGTATGCGTAGTGTAGAACCATTGTCAAGAGTGTTGGAACCAGTCATGGTAATTTTTGGAAAATGAACTAGATCGATATAAATCAGTTATATTTTTGTACTAATGATAAAATGTACTTTAGATTAGGCACTTAGACATCGATTCTCCAGAATTAGTGCGTCACAATAGAAGTGACAATATCGACGATACGTTTCTCACAAGAACATCGAGTGCCTCAAAGGATCCTGGAGCTGTAGGACCGATTGTTTGGAATCTTAGGAAACAGATATTTTCTACAGAAGGTAAACATATTTTACTTTTCCAACTGTTTAATATCAATATCTGTAATTTAAAAATGTTCTTCCAGCAACGTCAATATTTCTCTTCGCATCGATTACGAACGAATAAGTAATATCTTTCTACGAATTATTTTAATCTAAGATACAGTAAAGTTACCCCAACTCATTCGTTCGCAATCGATTACTGTAAGATGTAAGAAATATTTATTTCTTCACACAATCTCTCGAAAGATTCAACTTGTCTAAAGGTAATGGTACGTCCGAAACGGATGCCGATGGAGTGTACCATCTACCATCCGGACCCGTAGGCCGCGCCAGGAAGAGACTCCACGAGTTGCTCGAGGATTCCTTCAGCCTCTTCGGAAGCAGAGATGTCAAGATCAAAGAGCAGCGACCATCGCAACCGATCACAGTTGCACGTACAGCGGATACACTCGCGATACTTTCAGAAACCAGAGGCAAATCCGCCCACGTCAGGTATCCTTTTTTCTTCTTTTTTTCTTCTAACAAATAATTGCAGTTATAACGTCTAAAATCGCTATATTAATTATTAGTAACACTGAATACGTATATTTCTTTATTTTTAGAACCAATAAGAGATAAATGTCTTAAATGTAATCATTTACAGTGGAAAATTTTGCCATATATTTTATCATTATATATGGGGTGTCTAGTAATTACCGCGACATCTCTCGCAAACAAGTAGAGCAAGTAAAATTGAATAGAAAAGTTCTTTATCGTTTTTCTTAATAGTTAATAAAAAATTAATTAAGGATGGTCCATGAATCAGTGTGTCTAATGCAAACATGCCTCGACGGGAAGAAATTACATGGAAAGTACAATTTTATCGCAGAAATATTAAAAAATTTAGATGGACAGATCTAATAATAATTTTGATGGATCAATAAAGTAATGATAGAAAATTAAAGCATGATGAGCAATGATGCAAAAAGTTTTGATATTCTAGCAACTATAGCTTGAGCGTTCTACATAATTATTTTGATAATATCCAACGAAATTTATTTTTAAATCTGCATTTATCTAAATTGTTAGACTTTAACAAAAACCATTTTTTTGTAGTGTTACGCAACAATCATGAGGCCTGTTCATTCTAGCTAAACTTTTGCATCAATTCTTTCTTCCTTTTCTCTCTAGGAGGAAAGAAGACGAAAGATGAATTAGTACAAAAGTTCAGCCAAAAAGAACAGGCTTATGATTGCTACGCACACGGCAAGCCATAAGCCATTGGGGAAAATGGAAGAATGCAACCACAAATAATGCGTAATGCTGAACTATTTTTTGTCACGTAGATGCTTATTCGCGGACGCTTATTCGCAAGTTTTTATGAATTAATTATTCACTTATTAATTCCTCATTAATTATTAAGGAAATAGTAAAACGAGGATTTTTCTATTCGGTTTAAACTGTTTTATCTGCTCAAGAAAAATAATATCGTAATTACTAGGTATTTTATCTATATATACAATACTATTCTACTAATAATATATACTATATACTATTCTACTATATATATTTTATATATGTACACTATTTGTACATTAAATAAATTTAATAAATAATTAAATTAATTGAGTAGTAAAAAATTTTTTAACTCTACAGCCCAGTAACAACGCCAACGATGGAAATGAAGACGCGACCTCGTACATCATTGCCACGTAGAGGTCTGGATGAGGATATTCTAGAAACTGGACAAATCGAATCAATTAATTCTCGCGGTGCCTGGGGCTCAAGACCACTCAGCGCGGGTCCATTTCATAGACCAAACTTACCAGAAGTGGACACCAGGCGTATATTAACAGATAGCAGACTTTCACCAGAAGATCCTGCAGTACCTTTAATCGCATCAATCAAAAAAGAACTTGAAAAGTTCTCATCCCAGTAAAGTCCAGTAGCAAGTACAATAGGATGTATTTAGCTTAAATGTCCGTGAAGTGATATATTTAAGCGTAAGTCAAAAAACAATGTAAATATTCAATCAATCTTTTTCACAAAATTTTATAACTTGACGTCAAAGTTTTCCATTATATGAATTATAGCAAAACTGAACATTTTACACGTATTCATATTTACACGAAAGCATAAACATTATAGAAATGACAAATAAATAATATCATAGTTTTACTGTTGTAAATCAAAATCCTGTCACCGAATTTAATTTATTAATCAGTCACTGTATATATCATTACGTTAAACATAGAATGCATTTGCAAATTTAATGCAATACAATCATCGATAAAAAGATTTGACTGATTAAATTATAAAAAATATTAAAATAATACTGACTGATCCGTCAAACATAGAAATATGTACCTATATCAGTGACACAGATAAAGTATATGCAATAAATTTATATATCTGAGATACAGTAGTGTTTCGGCGTTATGCCAAGCGATACTGTCGTGATTACTTTATTACGCGAGCTGGCAAGTTGTGAGGGATCGAGATTATTGGATCTCAATAAGGGAATGAACCGATCGTTTATGCGGCTATGCAAATTTGTGGATATATCCTAAGGCAGCAGCACAGGCTATTGCATAACACAGAACGCATAAGCGAATCAACCAATCAGAATTCTTCCTTTTTTCTCATTTTATAGAAAAGAAAAATTTTGATTGGTTGATTCTCTAATGCACTGTATACAACGCATTATAGAAAAGTTTTAGCTACGGTCATAGTTATTTTGTCTGCGGTTGTCTGCGCTAATGCCTACTATATATTGGACGTGATGAACGACTTTTTATAAATGTGAATTTATCATCATTACTATTAATTATTATTTATGGAATTTTATATATAAATACATAGCAATGTCTAAGGTTTCTCAAGTTTGCAGCAGAGTTTGGCATATCAACGATATTAGTTAAAGTCTCGTTACAAATGCTTTGAAGCGTTTGATAGATTAATTAAAAGAAAAAAATGTTACAAACTGACCAATTAAAAAATGCTTCAAAGCGTTTGTAGCATCGCGTTGATCGTATCCAATTATCATTTAGATCAGATCTGTCAAATTTGAGCTCCGGAGCCAAAACGCAAAAAATGTCGATACGCAGAGTGACGCTTTTTACAGTCCCCGAGATCTTACTCACATTGAATTTTTTGCATCGATGGCTTTGCATTTTGGCTTCAGAGTTCAAATTGGACAGGCCTGATTTAGATCATGCTTGTTGGAAGACATAAATGAAAAAAACTTAGTTACAATTATTTTTATTCCTTCTATAATTTCAGAACTCATGTATTAATTATATTATAATGAAGCCACAAATATTATTAAATCAGATATTATTAAAAACTGATATACAATTTAATACATGTGTGCTATTTATTAAGATTATTTTCTAAAATAACTATATACAAAATAATACAAATAGCGTTCAAAAATCATTTCTTTAAATGACTTTCGATACTTCCACGAAACGATCATTATTACAAAAATCTTTGTACGTGTGTTTATAATGGAGTTTTAATTCAGGATACTTATTTGTAAAAAATTGTATGTATTCGGGATGAGTGGGGTCAACCTCTATAAAAAGACGTCCACCGGGTTTTAATCCTTTTGCAGCATATTTTAAGAGCGGCTTAATCACTTTCAATCCATCATCACCGCCATCCAACGCTCGGAGATCTTCATAACTACATAATACATATGTTATTAATTTTTTACGTATTTATAATTTGAAATTCACAATTGTATTTTGCACGTTACATTCTTATCTCAGGTTGTAATTCCGATATCTTCTTTGTTGGCACGTACGGCGGATTACTAATCACATAGTCAAACAGTTTTGAATTCAAACTCTTGCTATCACCAGCATCATATAAGTTACTCAAGGTTTCAATACTCGCATCTGACTTTAGAGTCGCATGTATTACTATAACTTGCTCCGATAAATCCAATTTGCTTCGATTTATCATCGTCAAATCGCAAGCGTGTAAATTCTCATCAATCGCTGTACATTTTATCTAAAAAAAAAATAAATATCATATTTTCAATTATAATTATCAGAGCCTGTTTCTAAAAAAATAGCTCAACAAAAATATTTCGCATACCTTTTTACAAGCGTGTGCGAGAGCAAGTGATATAGCACCTGAGCCGCAACCTATTTCTAAAATTTCACAACTATCAGCTTGTGACGAATTCAGTCTTTTCAACACAAAATCTACCAGTATCTCCGTTTCCGGGCGAGGAATAAAAATCGGTGGTACAAGTTTCACGGTAATGTCTCGAAAATCCCATTCGCCAATAATATACTGAACTGGCATCCTGCAAGGACTTGGTATTCATAAGCAAGCGCGAAAGACTTGGTGCAATAATCCAGTATGGTAAATTATAAGGTCTCTTTTAAGGGCCTCTTACCTAGATAAACGACATTCGCATAACGATTCTAATTTCTCAATCTGGCTCGCGTTGAGAGTATCATTTCTGACATTACAAATATCTATTATCTGCAAATAATAAGAGAATTAGAGCAGTTTTTATTTATTGATTTAGAGTTTAGCGACAGATCTTTAGGATCAAGTTTTAATATTTCTTTAAAATTTATTTGCAAAGATTATCTCCATTATACTGTCTTATATTCTCTAATGTACATCATAAATACTTTCTACTCACTAATACTTTCTAATTTGCTAAATAGCGTCGATCACAAAATGTCACAAATGAGAAAATAGCAAAATTGCGGATACCTTTTTAATCCCTATAATGTGCGCCACTATATGTTCTATGGATTCTACTGGTTCAGATACGCCTTCGTTCTCGAATCGGTGACTCCATTGATCGAGAACATTGCCGATCGTACATTCACGTGTGTTCGAAACAAACAAACGTTGCTCTGGATGTTTCAACGTCACATTAAGATTGTTATTCACCAAACATTGCAGGCAGGCGAATATAGCCGGTTTGTTGCGGATAGTACGTGTCCTCAAGATGTTATGACACAACATGATTAAACACTGCGAAATGTAAATGCAAGATCAATCGGTTAATGATAGGTAGATTCAATCAGTTACTGACTTTGGGCGATCAGCTGATAGGCCGTGAGAGAATTGGAGTTTGTATATGCATACATATATTTTAACTTACGCTATATGCATGTATATTATAAAGCTATGTACATACATATATGAAAACTGCTGCCAGCTGGCGGAATAGAGGTGCATTGAATATTTATCGACAAGAATCTAAAATGATATTGTAACAAAAATAAAAATAATTTAAAAGAACATTGAAGTAATTATTAGATGTCCTAAATAAATGGAAATTCAATCAAAATAATGCAAATCATTTTCCGCACACAAATATAGGTATAAAATAGTGTTTTTATAAAATAACGTTATTGATGTAAAACAATTCTATAGTTCTCCATATATCTTATATGTACCTCTTTTCTTGAAGTAAACTGCATTATGCTATTTACTTAATTATAGATATTGTCATCTTCATTTTTAGTTATTGTTAAATCATATTACTATATCCATTAAAGCTACGAGTAATCCAATTCTTTCCTTTATCAAGAGTCATCAGATGTGTAACCAACTACCTTGGTTCTCCAATCGACTGATGGTGAAATCACTCTCTATCTTTACAGAAACTCAGAAAGTGATAGCTAGACGCGAAGTCAAAGACCTGGCTCGCTTTAGAAGATGCCGCTAAAGCCGTGCTCCGCCGATGGATCGAAAGGTCTAAAAACCATACACGCATGCGCCGATGTTGGAGTAGCTATCTGGAAAAGAAGGGTGCTGGCTAACAGGCCGTTGTCTGGCCGAAGGCGCTGGCAGTCGCCACCGGCCCCGCTTCCAATTCATGACTGCCATGACAGTCCTCCCGTGTCGCAACGAGTACGAGACTGAGTCGTAGTAACGCCGTTTAAAGAACGCCGCTATTGACTTCTTCCCCCGACTGATGCACGTACTCGCGTTGCAGCGCGTTGCACCGCGAGGAGGTCAACCGAGATTTGACCTCGGCTGGACCGTCACGGTGCTGGTGTCGCAGCAAACTAGCTCTCGCGCCTCATCTATCAGTTCGTTTGCCAGGCGAAGTCTACCTGGGTACGTTGACCATCTCGGACCGAGAATCTCGTACGATCGTAGAGCGAGCGCGCGTCGTAGTGGCTCGTGCGAATGGCGGGTGTTGTACAGAGGCGATGCCATTGATGTGACGCGTGTCTCGTGCCGCACGCATCGCGCACGGCTAATCCGCTCGCTGTCAGTTTCGGAGCCCGGAGCCCGGAGCCCGTGTAGGATATACGCGTTAAACAACATACAAAGCAGCCACGCTTCCGTTCTCCACCTGGGTTCGATCGATCGATGTGGCCTATCGAACCCCCCGTAGGTAGGGCGCCTTCGCTGATTAGAATCAGACTAGCTTGAGAAGGCGAGAGCACCGCACGCGCTAGTATTGCTAGTAAACGAAGTGCAAAGCGTAGCGAGGATGCGGCATCGATCGCGAGGCGGTCGAGACATTCCTAGCGGCTCGCTGAAAAGGTTGCATGCTTCGAAAGATTCGCCAGTATATTCTTATATACGTAGCTTCTATCAAAGGTTTCTCGGCGAAGAGCCGTTAAGATATATTGGATATTTATGATGATACAGATTATAGTGATATGATTGAGATCTTTTAAATAAATTCCCGTTGGAAAGGTCCAAATCTTTTTCTCTTTTCACTTTGCTGCTAAGCAAAGACAGTAAAGCTTTCTTTGCGCTTTGCAGCGAACTCGGTTTACGTATACGCGAATCGGAGCAAATCGGGGCATCGATCGCCGTCGGAATTTTCGGAGCGGTTTGCCGAGGCGACACATCGCGTGCTTCGAAAAATTCGCCGGCTTCGAGTAATCGATCGGCACGCCTGTAGATTCGCCGGCGTAGCCCGACGGGATTTTCCGAGCCGCCCTTGAACTGTGAGAAACGCGGAATAAGGTGTGGTGAAAATCGAACGTGCGTCGTTATATATATCGCGAATAGCGCAGGTATTGTGAACGTCACGCGTGAGAATAGACGTACATAATATTATACATTACATCCTTCATACAGATATTTTTTTTTTTATCACAGATCTGTCATTCACTTCCTCGCAAGCGTGATAGTTCAATGATGTAAGATCAACGTTTGCGTAATGCACTTCCGCGTCGGCCCGATTACATTTAAATTATTTTCTCTCCGACGGTTTATGCACCATGCACGAGAAACTATATGAACGTACAATTAAAATCTCTAGAATGCGGTTTCATTAGCAGCGGTTAATTGTCGCCTTTCTAATTTTCTATACTCCCGTAGATCTTCAGGCCGCGGTTTTGATGGCTTCTTAATTGTCTTTCGCGAGACTATGTAAGTAAACGAGTAACGAGGGTGCAAATGATGTGCTAGATTGCGTCTCGCTGTTACATTTGGAAAAAAATTGCAGCCTTCCGTAATTGAACCCCAAATCAAACGGCTGATCGTTTCCTCGTCAGTTCAATTTTCACGCAATAAAGAACGCGCGTGTCGATAATCGTTGAAGTAATCGGTTCGATAATACACAGCTTAGGCAACTTTCTTTATTTCTGCTGACTATGCGGCTGCATCACGCGATGAGAACGCGAGGGGAGCGCATTCGCGCGTTTCGCGCGAGCTCGGTGTGCCTCTGGAAAGAAAAAGGATAAAAAAAAAAAACCCTCTTCGCTTCGCGGTGAGTCGACCGAACGCGTGCACCGAACAACGGTTTGCGTTTATCGTTGCTTCTTTGCCCGTGCTAGCTGTCGCTCCGTTTCCGCATACCTCGCGGTATCAAATCATATCCCGGAAGAAATATCCGGCCATGAAGAAGCGTTTCGGTTCACGCCCTTGCGTACGCGCGCACCATATCCGAGCGATTTTGGACCTCCAAGTCCAAAATTGATGTTAATCGGAGGAATCAGACGTCGCGTCGAAGAGATCCCGGAAGTGTGCCCATCTATAAATTTAGTCGCTTTATTCTGTGTGTCGAGCGCGGAAGTGAACGTTGTACCGCGCAATTCCAGTTTCAATCTCAATCGCGATCGATCGAACTGCACTGGGACTTTCTGTAACTTTTAACGACAGTGTCGATATCATTATATTATCGTAGAGTAAATATCATATATAAAAAAAATGCTACAATAGTATCGGATATGGTTATATTTGTCTTTGTGAAGTTTTTTTACTTGTACCATATAATGTCTGCATATACAATATACAATGATAATATAATGATGTGGTAATACTTTAAGAGTTATACGAGGCATTTCACATTAAACTAGCGTATGCCGAATCGCATCGTCACACAGCAGAATTTTTTAAATATACAATCTATTCGACTTCCATTTTGAAATTTTCAGGATTAGTTTATAATTGAAGTGGGAATATGATATTTTTATCAAATTTTAAATTGGTGAGTTGATGATGAAAGATATTAATAAAAATTATAAACAAATGGAAATGATTTATTTACTTGAAAATGATAAAGTAAAAATAACCTATCCATAGAATTTAAGATCTTTGAAATCGGTCTCTTGCATTTTTTTTTGTACGATTATTGGTTTCGACGAAATAATAATTTGAATGTTCGCATAAGCGACGTTTTTTTTATGAATTTCTACAACTTACAAGCTTGCAACTTACAACTTACAACTTACAACTTAAATAACTTCTCAAAAAGAATTTCAAATTTTTTCGCAGAACACGTGTCTCATATTTTTATTTGTAAAATGTCAGCAAATTTAAAAAAATAAAAAATAAAAATGACGATGTTTCAAAGGTGTTCGGTTTGACGTGAAACGCCTCATATACAAAAAAAAGTCCTATACTATAATGACATCCTACACTGAAAAAAGAGTCTGGTAATAATTAATAACTACCAAATGTTCGGTTATTATTACCAAAAATAATTTTATTTTTCTAAAAACATTTACTTTCTAAATCTTTTAAAGTGAAAATTGAGTCAGTCTTGAAAAAAGAGTGAAAATTTTTCACTCTTGGACAAGGATGGCAAATTTTTTTCATTTTTTAACAGTAAAATTTCTCTTAAAAGTGACTTTCACTCAAAAGAGTGAAATCTTACTCCAAAAGAATGAAATCCCACTCCTACAATAAAGAAAAAAAATCTGTCACTCTTATTTAAGAGTACTTTCATCTTACAAGGGCTGACTCAATTTTCAATCTTTTGGAATGAGATTTTACTCTAAAAGATTTAAAGAGTAGTAAGTATTACCAAATATATATAATAATATAATCATTTAATAATAATTGCTAAGTATTTAAAAAGGTAAAATTTTTTTTTGTTATACTATATGAACCAAACTTTTGAAATTATTATTATTTCACTCAACATTTGGTAGCAAACTCTTTACTCGATGCAGTAAATCTCCGAATCTCAGATCTTCGATCCATTAAGTAGCATTCATTAGCGATGCATCTCGCGAGTATGACTAATAATTTTTGAATGAATTTCTAGGGAACGATCTCAAGGGAAATCCGATGAATGCCGCCCCATCGCCGGTCGATAGGGTGCACCGGTGCGCTGTGGGGCGAGCCGGGGCATTGGAAGAACCTCCCTCGAACGAACGACGCGGCCTATTCCGAAACGAATTGTGACAGACAGCCGGTTTTCGAGTCGTCGTGAGTGCCGGGCATCGCGACGGCGGTGACGAAACGATGCGCGCGACTCCGCGTGTCTCGTACGGCCAATAAGCGCCGATCACGCGCGAGTCGCGGCAAGAGTTCTTTTTTTTTGTTGATACTACGTGATCACGATTCGTAACACATAGCACACACATACACACATCACACACACACACACACACACACACACACATATACACACATATATATATGCTACGAGGTGCGAGAAATCAAGACTGCCCGCGATCGTGTCACGTGGGGTTAATCGAGCAATCGAGAAACGAGATATCGTATGTTGTCTCTTTCTCGCGTTCGCGTTCTTGGGACGTTTAGCGAGTGAAGAAGATGTTTAACTTTATGAAGAAGGCCGCAGAGAAGGACGACAAGGAGAAGCGGAAGCGCGAAAAGAAGGAACGGAAGGATGTCAAAAAGCGCGATCGCAGCAGCATGTCCGCGGAGGAGCTTCTGCGATTGGACGAGGTAAATGCAAGAACATCTCGCAGGGGAACCCTCATTAAGAAACTCTTACTCTGCTGTAACTTTTTTCAATTTTCCTATTATCCTATATCGCTAAACTGTAACATTATTATAATCTATATTGTTTATATCTTAATTGTGAGCTTTGCCAGTCGTTTAATTTTTTATATTGAGCATGTGACGAATGCGCGATTGGTTATCGTGTCCTGTAGTGACAAAATAAGTGTATACTGATACTGCTTACGAAGTTAACGATATCTTGTTCAGATTACAAATCATATCGGCATAAACAGTGCTATCAATATCACGAAATGATAAAATTTTCCATTGGCTTTCGTCAATTGATATTAATAAACTGTGCATTTAAAAAAACGTGTGTATATCGGTGATGACAATATGAGGAACTTAATCGGTAATAAGAAAATTTTTAGATAGAAATAAAGAGCGTAGAAATGCATTAAAATTTCGTCTTGAAAAGCTTCTTTTCTTTAGATCAGTATCGTCGCCAACCGGATGTGGTTTCACGCGATAAGAAGTGTTGGTCGCATACTCGTTATACATTAACGAAAAATAAAAATTGCAAAATTGTTCTGCAACATGGACAACACATCATTACAATCGCATCATTCAAAGAATAAAAGAAATCTCTTGAGAAAATTCATAGGATTCTGTATGGTACATATTTTCAGCACCGCTGATTTGAAAAGGTTCTCAAAAATGTCATTCTTTGGCGATTTGTTACAGGTCCGTAGATCATTGAAAATTCCTGGTCGTCGGAAGGAGAAGGAAAAGTTACCGAGTGGCATCACCGCGGATTACAGTGCGTCGTTTTTCGCACATCTGGACCGCGATCTTTTAGACGCCTCGCAGAACGCAGGTCCAGGTTCGACGATTAGCGCCGGTGTCAGCAGTTGGACTACTAGAACACCCGACGGTTTGATGCAGAGTGACTCGTCGGAGGCATCTCTCACCTCTCTGACGATGACTACGACTACATCGTCGACAACGACGAGTCACGCCGGCGGTCAGACCGGCAAGTGTCTACCGCCGTTACCGCCAAAACCGCCCAAGCGAGGAATTCTCAAAGGACCCCGATTGACTGTCAACAGCTGCGCCGCAAACGTTCTTTCAGAAGAAAGTACGTTGCAGAACGGCACTGAAACTAGTTATCAGGAAGCCAGTAATCTGTTGGTGAGAAATACTCTTCAGAACGAGGTGATTACCTATCAGAACGTACCGACACATCTTAACAGCGTTCTGAACAAGGACGACTGCAGTGAAGAAGAAACGATGTGTCAAACCGCGTGGCACATCGTGCAACAACAGACGATTCAGCAACAATATCAGCAACAGCAACAGCAACATCATCAAATCGACGCCAAATTGCTTCAGGTTAGATAACATTCCGCTTTCTCTTCCGCGCATCGGCCGTGGCGAAACCCGATTATTAGGATCATTTCCGAAACGTTTAATGAGATGCCAAGTGACGGTTTGTTTAAAATTTGATACGATGTGACACATCGAAAGAAAATCCCGTGAAACAAGGGCAAATTATATTTTTTGCCAATATTTGTCATGTGATCGTAGATCTATATTTTCCGTAAATATCTTTATAAACAAATTTTTTAATTAATATTTTGTGTGAATGTAAATAATTTTTTAATTAAAATTTGGTGTGAATGTAAACTATTATTAATTATTATTTTTATTTAAATTTTATTATTATTTTTATTTAAATTTGTAATAAATGTGCTACAGATATTTTCATTAATACCTAAGTATTTTAATTTAAACTCTAAATAATAAATGTGTTATAGATATTTCATAATTCAAGATTCAACTTTGTCTTATATTTCTATATTTTTAAGATCATATATAAACACATATCAATAATAAATAATAAGCAATAAATTTTTCAACACGTAACCTCTATTAGTATTCTCTATTATATTCAGGTTGTTACCAGTGCTAGTCCTTCCGCGGATTCCTTGACAGACACAACAAACTCGAGTTTTGCAACGCCACCGTTCAGTCTATCGCCCGTTGGTGAGTCCCAGGGTTTCTCGAGGTGGCGGTCGTCGGTCTCCTTTGAAGAACAGGGAATCGAACTACAACTCCCAGAGATCGTGCCGCTCGAGTTACCTGAACCTAGGGAACTCACCATTCAGAGGCAACCTCCACCGCGAAATGATTTTGGCTTCTCGCTTCGTCGCGCCGTGATCGTCGAGCGAGCGGCAAACGGCGTCACGCAGATGCGACCAGTGATTTTTGCCGAACCTGGCGCTCTAGTGCAACATAACAATGACACGGGTCTATTGCCTGGTGATAGACTGATCGAGGTCAATGGGATCAACGTGGATGACAAGTCGCGCGAGGAGATCATCGATCTCATCAAGAGCTCTGCCAGCAGTGTCACTGTAAAGGTAATCCTTATGTTAATAATTACAGCGATTTAAAACAAATGCACGCAAGTATTTTTTTCTAAATAATTTTAAAGAAGAAAAATATGAAATTACTAATACAAATTAATAATTAGAAACATTTCGCATTTCTTTTTTAACATGTATTTCTTTTTCGTGTCTGCAAAATAATTTTTAGGATTTATTTTTCAAGAGTATATTTTTTTACCTAGATTTTATACTTGTATTATGCGTGTGTGTGTGTGTGTGTGTGTGTGTGTGTGTGTATGTATGAGCACACACACACAATAGTGTTCTCATCAGTTGAATGATGAGAAGTCGGGAAGTCAGAGCGTATCTTGAATATTGCGCAAACGACATACTCTCTCTCCCTTATACTTTTCTCTTCTACAGACTTATATCAGTCATGTCCTTTTGTATTCTGTGAACGAACCTTTCTCTCGTTGAACGCGAGACAAGCTTATTAGCATAAATCTGATGGTATTTATTGGAAAGCAGTCTTTAATAATTGAACGCGGTGAAACATAATGTTGTAACGATATAGCGACCTTATGTTAGATTATCGGTTGTCAATGATTAGCTTATCGCTCGTTTTGTTAACTTATCGAGTTCGTCACGATTGACCTTGGGCTCTTTAAAAATATCGTTTAAAAGACAGGTATAAATGTTGTTTACTATCGCACAGGAAAATTCTCGTCGAACGTGGTGAAAGGCATCGTGGAATCTTTAGGTTCTTCAGAGGTCATAGAAAGGGGTCGATTGAGTGTCGTTCCGTAGACCTTTAATACATCGCAGCAGCGAAATGTATTGCATTCTAATCAATAAAAACAATGGTTATCATGCAATTTTTTCCCATTTTGGTTTTAAAGAATGTGAGAAAATTAAACGTTTGGCTGAATAAAATATTATTGTTCCTTAATAATTGTAAAATCGAAAGTTTGTATTTCCGTATTTTTTGTTTGCATAGACAACGGGAGAGTGTATTTAGCAGGAAAAGTAGCTTTGCAACTATTGTAAAATTCTTTAATACAATTGGTCTTATCCTTAGTTTCTTACTAAATCTAAACGTATAAACTAATCATACTAAAGACTTGTTACAACAATTGCAAAGCTGCTTTTTCTACTGAATGCAGCTAATAACTATATATATATATGACGTTAAATAACAATGTTACAAAAACTAACATTATTTTCATTGATGTCCAACCACTCGTCGTACCATATCGTTATCCTTATTTTAAACGAGAATGAATGTGATCCAGCCATGAATGCACAAAAGGTGCGGGCGAACTCTTGGTAGGACAAATGATTGCGGTGCGATGTCGGCCGGTTCATTGCCACTGCTGGCAACGAATATAGCGGGATCGTGAGTCACGGTCCCCGCTAATAAAACTGTACTCGAGACACGAGGGACGGTCGTGTGAAAATAGCAGGCTTACCGAGAATCCGATCTTCCATCGTCACCATCGAGTAAATCGACTACCACGAGCGTGCGCCTCATAAAGAGGGGCCAACTTTGCGGGCCCGGGCTCGGATCTGGAGAACGGATATAAAAGTAAAAAGGAGTTTAGAGGCGAGAGAAGATGCCCAAGCGTGTCTGACCTTGCCCTGTAGCCATGGAATGCTAAAAATGCCGCCGCGTTCCCGCGGCCAGAAACGAAATGTATAATTCCGTCCGTTGTATCCGTTGCATCGTTCTCCCTTTCACTGCTTCCTCACGCACGCAGAATGTAATCTCCGGAGTAGATTGAATGGCTAAATTCGGGCATTTCATGCGTCAACGCGCGTCAGAAAACATCTAAAGATCGATGAAATGCGACGCGCGTTTCCGTATATAACTACCACCGTGGTGATGTATTTCTTTGAAGAACGATGACGAAACGTTTCTCGGAGAAAATAGAAGTACAGCTACGATGCGTGCATAGGGAAGCGAATAATATCGTTATGCGTGTATATATGATTGTATTTATTTATTTAAGAATTAAGACACTTAAGCACCTCGGAGCGCAATCATTTCAAACATATAAATATCCGGAAATATCGGGCGCGTAAAAGGATGAGAGGAAGAGAAAGGAAATGAGCATAAAAGCGAGAAAGAGAGAGAGAGACGCAAAGGGGGAAAAACCGGATGTAATTCACTCATAAATCGAGCGTATTATACGCTACATACAGGGTGTATAAAAATTTGTATACTTTTTATTAGAAATTCTTCCTTTAAGAATTGCATTTATTTTAACACAATTTTAATTTGCACGGCAGGTATGTTTCTTAACAAATTATATCTTTTAAAACTGAAAATATCGCGTGTAGCCATCCTGGCGTATCAGAGCGTGAAGATACCTGCTTTAATGTGCAATTCTCATTTATCATCGTGATAACTCCGAGGAACTGAATGGTCGACGATGCAAGCGGGAAATACTGGCAGGGAAGGCTGCATCTACTGGGTGTTGTTGGTCCTCAATGCATATACATATCTATGTGCGGGATCCAGTCCTTGCTCCCCCCCCCTCCTTTCTCTCTCCTCCCCCCTTCTCTCTCTCTCTCTCTCATTCTCTTTCTCTGTTCACGACATAGCAGTCGCGTCGTCAGAAGGAACGTGACGTGATTTACATATTTATGTATAGGTAACACGCCACGCGGCACAGACCCCTCTCGGTCAACATCCTGCTTCCTGTTCTCTCTCTGTATTGAGCACGAGAGCACGAGCTCGGCCCCGTGCGCGTAAGTCGTGTGTATGCACGCGTACCCCGTTATACACGTTCGATGAACAATGTGTGTGCATATCGGGTACGCAGACACGTCGATAACAGGCGGAGCCATCTGTAACGGTGATTAATCGGGATTAGATGAACGGCGAAGGATACTGACACGTATTCTATATATATATATATATATATATATATATATGTTCGATATTATACTTCCGTTTTAACATTTTCAGAATTCCGATATAATATGATAAAATCCTGATTTTTTTCTCAAGAAAGTTTTGGATACATTTTTTGATACATAAAAGAAATCCTTAGAGAGCAAGAGATATCAACTTTGCGTTCTCCTTATATAATAATAAATATCTTTTTTTATTTCAACCGTAACATCTTTCTATGGAAGCCGATAAAAGTCTAGCCGGTGCTTTCCAAAAAATTTCACAATGAAATTTTAACACATTACAATCCAGGCACGTGAAAAATTTCCATCCGCATCTCTTTGAAATGTTAGTCGCTTCATTTATCACATGGATATTCATGACGTGATTATTCGTAAACGAACATAAATGAATTTTACCGCAATCGTCGGCAGGCTCAAGGGCATGCTCGCGTGATGCATATGCATTACTCGTACAATATTAACGTGTCGATTTCGTTGCAGGTGCAGCCAGTCGCTGAGCTATCGGAATTATCGAGACGCGGTTGTGACGGACGTCAAGTCGAATTGGCACCTGCAAATATCCGCAGCGGCACGCTTCGCCGGTCCGGCAGTTTGCGGTTTCATCAAAATATAGTAAGCCTGTTGCTATTTCCGTTGATTTAATATTTAACGTTTAAAGCTTGTGATATAGTCGATATATATAAATCGAGTTTGTCGAGAAAACTTTACGAAAAAGAAATAAGTGGAGAAATTCACAACATTTCTTAAACTTTCAAATCAACAATCGTCAAAGTTAAATTATTCATTGCATCTTTTAAGCTTCTCTATAGCTTCCTATTCATATTTTTTTATATTTCAATATGTATATTTATAACTTTGTAATTTGAATAATTTCTATGATACATCATGTGTGGAAAGAGACCTAAAGAGTAAAGAGGGCATAAGTAATGAGATAAAACGCAATCGACTTAGCGAAGGGTACGCGGAGAAATATAAGGATGACGCACAAAGAGGGCAGAAAATTGCAGCGGAATGCGACAGAGCTGCAGCGAGGAAAGAGGAAGACAATAGTGAAGAGACGCTCACTTTCCACCCACATTCTCTAGAGCGGCGTAGTGGCATAGCAATCGCATAACGGTACATCTCTACTGACTGCCTCGTACCGTAATACCTCGTTTCCGCCGAACTTCGAGCTATAATCTAAACTACGGGCGCAGCCCGTTACAAGAAAATGCCAGCTTTTCACGGTGCATGGCTTGGACACATTTTTAAGAGCCAGAGTGTATCGTGCAAATTAAAAGGAAAAGCCTAAAAAAATGTAAATACTATTCAAAAAGAAAGAATTATCTTTTACGAGCAAATTTCCCGAATGCGATGAACAATTGGTATTTTATTGCGAGAGCTGAAACTGCAGTTCTTATAAATGAGGCAACAATTGCATAGATCACAATGAGAAGTATTGAAGCGAGATACACATTGATCCGGGATTGACGCTTATATTGTGAGCAAAAATGAACATTTGTGTCACCATTATTTCCGCACATGTTGGACGTCCTCATTCATTCCGCGGCTTCACTGGTAGTCGAGCTTGCAGGCTTTCGAGAAGCTGTCTTCATTAAATTAAATTGTCACGCGACGCAATGCGCATTCCTACTCGTTATCGCAACGAGATCGAAGCGCCGTTGCAAACGAACATGCTCAAGAATGAGCGGTATCGCATCCGCATTTCTGCAGAATTCATCGATAAACGTGAAACGCAAATTGCATTATATATATGTCAAAACATACATTAACTATATTTTCGCACGATACTAATGGAATGATATAACAGGACTCGTTATTAAAGCCCTCGGCGACAGTTTGATGATATTCTATTTAATACGATCTCAAAGTAGAATGTGAAGAAATATCTATCAAGTGTAAATACTCTCATAAATCTTACGGTAAACGTAGATTAGTTTACTTTGGTATATACAATTACTCTGTAATTGTGTCCTTATTAATTCAGTTGTTTAAGCTTTTCTGTCGAACTCGCAATAGAAAATCAGATCTCACCAGTCTCACTTACAGTAATACAAATATAATTGCAAAATAACGCAATTGTCTTGGGAAATGAAACGAACACGGTCGTGAACACGGGCATCGTTGCTAACAGCGCAATTTGCACACACGTCGGATACGAGCAACGACGTGTCGTAATTGGCAATTAGCTCTAACAAAGTGTGACTTATGTTGATGTTAAAATGCACAGCGGAATGAAATATTTACTGACGGTCGATAAAGCCGACTGTATAGCGGCATAGTAAAGAACGTGCTGCCGACATGCCGTCGTGGAGAACAGCAATATCTTTCCTACTTTTCAATAAAATTACCCTTTTCAAAACTTTCTTGCGTATACATTGAATAATAATTTTTCTCTCATTGAACGTTCTTTAAAAATTCACACACCGTTTATGGTAATCTGAGAATATAGATTATTTGACTTATATTAAATTACAAGGAAAGATTAGAAAAATATAAATTTTGAAAAAAAAATTTTCATAAAAAATTAAATTTGAAGATTTGACATACGCTCAGAGAAAGAAGAAGCATTTTTTATAGTACATTGAGAAAAATGTATTAAAGTTTAATAAATATTTGTTTGAATAATATTAGATGAATAGTTACTAAAAATGTAAATATATATTTATCTAGATATCAAAATCATTAATTTGATTTAACTATAATCTTTTTATTTAGTTTTATTTGTTCACTATAAGTAAATGTTAAATTAATACTATTCAAACAAATATTTATTAAAATTTATTACATTTTTTCAACACAATGACAATTGTATAAATCATATATGTAGAATTAAGGATGTATCGAATCAAAATTATTGGATATCGAATATCCAATATCGGGAAGGCAATTTTTCGAGTCGGATGTCCGATATTTTCTGGATATCCGACCAAATTCCATGACAATAAAAAAAAGCTGAATAAAAAAAGAAAAAGATGGACAAAAAAAAGAGATTGTAAAGGAAAAATAGTGATAACAATTATGATTTTAATGTTATCGTCCGAGTTTAATTATCAATAGAGATGATAACTGTATAACTGCAGAAAAAAAATTGTAATTTTGCAGCAATATATAAGATATTATAACATTATGCACATTTATTTATAGAACATTTATATAATAAAAACTCAACAATTTAATGATATAAAATTTCGATCGGATATATTTCTGGATACTAATGACATCTGACTATCCGGTCGGATACTAAAAAAGTGCCGGATACCGGATACTTTTTGGATATCCCTATATAAAATATATAATTGAATATCTTTTATAATTATTGCAATAAAAGTTGAAAGATTATGTTTGGAATGTATATTACTACTATTGTACTACTATTGTACATTAATTCTACATATAAAATTTGTATAGTTGTCATCTATACACTACTACTTTGTATCTTTTTCTCTGAATATAAAACTTTCTAATCATTTCGTCATTTCGATATCGCGAGCTTTATTTCCGAGATCAACGACGGAACAGTCGCACCTCGTGGATATTAGACGTCTGAAAGTCAATAAAACAATTGTGATCTTATTAATCACAGAACTGGCGAATGCCGCTAAACTCAGATCTGTAGACAGCTGCAAAATACGAAGTCGATAGTTGCTTGGGGTGGTACACGATTTGCAACGCTCTCCGCTCTCTCACGGTGCGACGGCTCGCTCACTCGCCCATTTTGCCCCAACGTATCAGCTACGTAAATGTTAAATTACGTAATTAGAATTGCATGTTACGCGCTACGTAGTGAGTAATTACGTCGTTACCGCTGCAGCACTATTATTACGCCCGCGAGGAAGGTACTGAGTATATACTGAGTATATACGCGTGATAATATCGCCGATTGCCGGGGGATCCCCGCTGCGCCGCGCCGGTCGTTCGTCGCGCGATATGTAGGCCAATAATCATATCTCCGCCGTACGTAAGAACGTGAGCAGGGTTTCCTTTTCCATCCGGAAAATCGCACCGTTAGCTCCGCCGCAATCGTTAACGACGTATGCCGTAAATTCATTATTTCTTTACTATAGATCAATGCAAATGTTATTACTGACAAGAAGTACTTTCTTAAGAGAGTGTGCGATAATACGTGACACTAAAAACGATGCATCTACGATTGCAGTCTTGCAATGACGTCAGCCTATAAATATCGGACGTTTAAAAAAAAAAAGTAGGTTGCCCACGCGAGCGGAGGGCCACGCGAGTTTAACGGCCTCTCGCGTTGTACGCATCTATGGCTTTGCAAGCTATTGCTGGCATACCGTTGATGAAACACGTACTACACTTCAGCAGCGAAAATAACAACATTTTTTTATCCTTCGTTTAACCTCGGATGAACGTCACATAATTCGCGACTCGAATTTTAATTAGAAGAATAATATTACAGAGGCAAGTTTCTCCAAATTTAATGAATTTGAGATATGAATACGCTATCAGTTTAACTCGTAAAATCCAAATGGCGCGAATCGCTTAAATTTTCATCGGCATCGTGTTATTTCGCAAAAATGAATAGGCCACTCAAGCGCTGCGAATAAATTTGCATGTAATTGCGATCGGTAGGCAAAAGGCGAAGTCGGTCGCTGCATTCGCGGCGCGGCACGACGGGTAATTTGTATTTTATGCACGTAATCGTGGTGGCTTGGGAATCCACGTACGTAGGTACATACGTGTATATACGTGCACCCGCCCTCTTATCTGCCCACGTTGATGCAAGACAGCGTTAACGCGTTATACCCCAGCCATCAGCGGCTCGTAGGGAGAGGCATCTTGATTGCGATAGGCGAGAGATGTCACGATTGCCACGTGCATTACGCTCCGGCTGATTCTTAGCGTCTCTCTGACACTGCCTCTCTGCCTCCTGTAATCGTCGCGTCGCATTGCCCTCTTGTGGATACCGTACACTTTCCGATTTTCTCGATCTTTTACTCCGTCGAGGAATTAATTCTCTTTGTGAGCATTGATGTGACTATTTTTGTTTCTTAAATGAAATTCGCTTTTTAAAGAATATTTTTTTTTTTAAATTGTCGATAATTACATTTTAACATGGAGTTCTTTTTGTGTATGTATAATAATGTACACTAAAAATGATATTTTTCATTTCTTATTATTTCACCTCTTATTAACTCTTTTCTGTATTTATGTAATTATATACATTATTTTATACATACAGATATATTTTTATATTTATTTATACAGATATACTTTTATAGTAATTTATGTAAAACTCGTAGAGTTCATTGCAGAGCCAAGTTTGAATTTGACAACACATAGTTGTGTTGTAAGTGTTTTAGGAATCAATAAACAATGTTAGGAAGATGCCCAGAAAATGGAGTAATCATATTGCGAATATATGGATTCTATCGAGCGAGTCGCTCAAGCTTATTTTAAATCGGATTAAGATGGTTTACACGCATGCATGTAAGCGTGTTACTTGCACTGTAAGTACGGCTCCAAGTACGCGCGCTTTATAGATTTACGACTCGCGTCTGCTATGACCGTACCAGTCAATCCGTGAGTCATCGAACGTTATTCTTTTGCTCGCAGAGCAATGTCAAAAACAACATTAAATTTTGATTCAAATGTTAATTTAGTATCGTCATGTTTCTTCTGATCACCTAAAAGCGGCTATCAATAACAACCATTTCGTACAAAAAATGTATTTTTTTCACCTTCTGACCTTCTCGTACATTTTTAACATTCGTGACTTTTTCTCTTTCTTCTTCACATTGAATTGGACACCTTTCTTAAATCTACCACTTATACTTAACTAATAACTTAATAACTTCACCGGCTGCAACCACGCCTACGCCAATCGCTACAATGCACAAGGTCGGTTTAGCAATTCGCGCAGCATGAGCGACTAAAAGACTCGTTTTCCATTTCATTTCTTTTTTTTCTCCCTCTCTCAAGAATCTGGTGCGGCCTCGAACGACCTTTCCTCATGGATTCTATCGATATTCGATATTTTCGATAGGTTCTTATCGAGATATATATACTGTAGTTAATCTTGTAAATTCTTAAATGCAAAATACCAGTTAAATTTATAGCTACATTTACATTTACCTTCGTGACATATAAAATGATAGATTTCATTATTATTTTTTTCAAGACGGTAATATGAATCTTGGAAGCACAATCGGACAGTGACATGTGCTGCATTAGAAGATAACGGTTATTGAAATCTAATTGTTCATTGAATGCAGTGCGTCAAGTTCGCCTTGTTTGTCGCATATGTTATGTACTCCGCATCGAGAGATCACCGGCCGTTTCGACCTACACCTTTAATTCCAGTTGTTCCACCTATCTCTTCGTCCCGTTCTCCACTAAGCACAGCATAAAAAATGTGCATAGCGCGAATCAGCTGCACGGAACAATGTTACCGTGAAGCGCGGTCACACATCGTGCACCGTGAGAAACGCCGCTTCAGGAGCTACTCTTGGCTTCTTACTATGCAGAAGGTTTGCACTAACGAGCGTCGATCGACGGATACGTATGTCGCAATGAAAAAAAAGCAACTATGATATTAATGATCGATAATTGAGGACGATAATTATAAACGAGTGTTAAACGAAGCATTTATACCAGATATGCTACGTCATTCTACGTGTTACTAGTTTTAATCTTTCCGATTATATCGATAATTTCCATACACATATACTAGTAAATCGCACTATTACGACTGTTTGCTTCTAATTTTTTTTTACTATCGATTTGCAATGGAAAAAGATAATGGATTAATCATTTTTTCCGTATATCGATAGCAATAAAAAACTTAGAAGTAAATAGCTTCAAACAGTGCTGTTAATACAACAGGATTAACGATAGCAATTACAGACAGTTTAATTTTGTTAATTTAATTACACAGTATTAATGAAATAAATATCATGCTCTTGTTGTAATAAAATGTTATTTGTTTCAATATAATCATTGAATTAACAAAATCACTTTCAATTAAATTGCAGTTGGCTAATATTTAATACATTTTTTTTTCGTATATATCATTCATAATGCCGCGCTAAGTTATTACACAAAAATCTCGAGTCAACTCAAATCGTTCTTCCATTTTCAGCAGATCTCTGCTCTTGTTTTAATAAAATGTTATTTGTTTCATACTATAATTATTTTCAATATTCTATTGACTAATGTTGTTAATACATCTTTTTTTTCCGTCCAACCGAATCGTGTTAAAATACAAAGCCATGACGCTCTCGAGTTAGCCCAAATCATTCTTTTATTTTGAAGATCTGACTTTAGAGGTGTATGCGTCCACGCAGTATGTAAATCTTTTTTTTATCTACTTCTAATTCATCGATCTGACACGTCCCACGCGTCGTAGACAAAATGTAACAGAGAAATTGTCGTGTAGTAATCCACCCACGACAATCGATTCAGGACGTTCCTCGTCTCCGCAATGAATACGTATCATTGTCGAACAATGACAACGATGCGTCATCGGTCTGGCATAATTTAAAACCTAGAATAGCGCGTTTAGAAAACTAATTGCCTCTTTCCTCACAACCGATCAAACGCTACACGTCCTTGGTATTATCTCGTCCAAGTGGCTCTTATTCTGCGAATTTCAACTGATATGAGGAAAGAAGCTAAAAGAGAGTTGTTTTCATCATTTACTTCATTACAGTCAATATGGCGAATTATCGTACATCGAGAAATTCTGTGGTAGTTTCTTGCGACCAATATAGCGATGATACTCGAATCGCAAAGAGCTAAACACCGGCTGCGTCGTTATATTACGTCTCTCTGTACTGGCAATGTTTGTGGCAATGTCCGCCCGACGGATAACTCGGTTTGGTTGGACGCAATCTCGCGTGTTACGAGTTTCTTAAAATAGCAGCTCAGTGCAGCTCCCTCGAAACTTCACGAATGCGCTTCTCTCGGCAGCACGTGCGAGTCGTCGCTTCGACGTACTGCACGTGACTAATCCATAGATGTTTTCCTCGGACTTTGAAAGATCGTGATTTCTTTCTGCCACACTTATAATCATGTGCAAAATTAAACTTCACGATGGCGTCATTCTGATAGCTGCGAGATGTAAAACTCAAATTAAAAAATGCAGGAGAGTATAATATGTATTCTATAACAGAACATATCTTTGGAAAAAAACAAAAAGGCGAAATACAGAGTATAAAACTGCTTAAAAAATACAGAGTATAAAAACTATTTAAAAAAAAACTCGTTATATGCGAGTTTTCATTTTAAGAAGCAAGACTAGACTGAGAGTTCCTTAAATAAGACATTTCCCGTGCTGGGCTAGAACTCCCTTCTGAAGAGAAAGCTATATATAAACACTTCTATACTACTCCCGGCATTTCCTTCGTGTGTCGTTCAAAGCTTTCAAAAACGCGGGAGCTTTGGACAGTAAACGGCAACTATATATATTTGAAGCGAACGATCAAGTCGAGTATTTCTTAGAAACGATTCTTGGTTGCGCTTACGTTACGCTTCCGTAGGTTGAGTTCCGTGGCCTCTAAGAGGAAGCTTGCCATTTAACTTCAGACAATGAACGCATCTATATCATTAATTTCAAACTATATATGTAGATAAAATGAGTGAACATATTAAACCATTTTAATTTTGAATAATTTAAATGCAAAATTGTTGTTTGTTTTTTTAAATATTTTATGTTGTAAAGAATATACTTATATACTGAGTCTTGTCTTTTACTGACAAGATATATATGTATTAAAAATAACATTACGTTGCGAAAAAAGATGTCGAATTATTTCGCCTGGATCTCCGAATTTGCGCTAATTGCATCTTGATTCGCAATGAACCGTGAAATCGGATCGGCCTACTAGCCGACTGTTTGCCGTCTGTACAAGTCGTGGAGGAAGGACGTTGGAGTAACCAAAGCCGAGCGTATAGTCGGCCGACCGATAGAGAGACTGAGAGGGGACGTCTGAGCGACGGAAGCGGGAGACGAGGACGGAGGAACGTGGAGAACGAGCCGAGCGGGAGAATTACGTTTCGTGATGGAGAGAAAGAACTCCCGGGCGGCTCTCGTGGGCACACGCCTCTCTCGTTCTCCTCGGTTCTCCTCAACGAGAGGACCTGTCTCTGTCTTGGAGCACCAGCGTTGCTTCAGTCGACACTCGGGAGACCCCCGTGATGCTCCTCGTGATCGAGTCCTGCCCTCGTGACCGTCGTAGCAGCCTCGCGTCATGAAAGGATCTCCTGGAGAAAGCCGCGTTTTAGTTTTCGCGGATGTGAGTCGTTGGTTGAAACGCTTTAAAACGGAAACTGAGAGAACCGTGTCAGAAAATTGATAAATTTGCGTGATGACATTCACATCTTCATGAATTAATACTCCATCGAGTTTGATGACGATGATCAGCGGTACTGCTCGAGAATAGATTTTAAAGATATGTCATGTATCGAATACATATTGCGAGTATATAGTGGGAACTAAGTGATTGATATTTTCTATTGGATGTCGTGACTTCAAGAAAAATATGGAATTAATAGGATGATAGAATTAATGATTCACTAATAGTGAATACCAATCAAGATAGCCAAGGCAAACATAGACATATAGTATAACAAAGTTTTATGATTATCAAACATCTTACATTAAAGACATAATCTCACATTATCGCGCTAAGTGATGAAGAAATTTTCAACTTTCGACTGTTAATTAAGAATTCTATAGATGTGAATTCTCAAGCAAACTTAGGAAAGCTGCGTAAGAGGAACCTCGTCGGGATTAGTGATAATTGCATTGGGAAACTGACAACGTGAAACCTGCTTCTTTTGACGAAGAGAGATCAAGAAGATGCCGCGCAGCAGGGATGAGGTCGATAATATGTCGCTCGATGCACATCATCTTCTTCACAGATCTTGTAGAGGCAAAGCTCATGCCAGTGGGATAGCTAAACAAAACAATCGTCAAGGCTTTCCCTCGCAAAAGATCCTAAAGTCACCGGCGCAGGATTTTTCGAAGCAGCACGAATTCAGCAATGGTGTCGTCCTCGACAGAAAACATAGCAGAAATAGTACGAGCTCGTGGGAGTGCAGTGACAGCGACAGCATGCACTCCTCCGAAATTGGACAAAACGGTTGTTCGGAGAATCGACTGATCAACTCAAATCGCTTCCTCGAACGAACGTCAAGTGTCAAATCCAATGCCAAAGAAAAAATCAAAGGATCTCATGGGAGTTATCAATACTCGCCATCACTACGAGCTACCAAAAGCTTCAAGAAGGAGAGCTGGGCGGACACTTTGCGCGTAGGATGCATGGATGACAGGATTAAGAGAATGGAAAAAGGCTGGGATGACAGTAATGTCATCAGGACGCCAAAGGAACGCAAGTGGCATAGGATCACAGCGGAAATAGAGCAGAAGATACCGAGCATGGATAATGGGATCCGGATGTTTAGTTTCAAGAGTAGCTGGGCCAATAATTCGAAGAAAGTATCGAAGAGGAGTCGATCAGGTCACCAAAGATGCGCGAAACCAATTCAAGACATTATCGAATGGGAGGAGTTGTTTGAGATGGCCTTGGCTAGGAAGATAAGACGAAAAATACGAGAGAACGGAAAAGTAGAGTCAAGCATAATGAAGAATGTGAAACGTGACGGAGAAAGTGATCGCGCGAAGGACGAAGGAGAGTGTATGAAGCGCCTCGAGGTCCTTTTGGAGAATAAGGTGATGCCGCAAACGGACGAGGTATGTTTTGCAAAAGATTTGAAGAAAATCGGAAGTTTCTCCAAGCTGCTGAATTCATTGGAATAAATCAATGGAAAATAACTTTTTTGTCAACGAAACGATTGAGAAAATGTCGATAATTCTTTCGAAATAATACAAAATACAAGAAACAATTTATCTTTCTTCTATTAATTTATCTTAGAAATGACGTTATCCTTTATCGAACTATCAATTTCGATAAAATGAATTGAGATATACTGATGTGTAATTTCACGATTAGAGCATAAAGCTTCATCTTCAACGTGATATATGCCTTTAGAGAACCCAGGAAATTTCTGGCAAATTGTCATCGCGTGAGAGCGCATGAAACTCGTTTAAAGGGCAAACTTGTAATATTCAAACAATCTTCTCATTTAGGCCTTTGAAGGAGCGGCGTTTGCCGTATATTCGTGAAACAATGGCGCGTTGTGCGCTACCAATCAGCCCCGAGACCTGATATAGTAATGCATGTATCAGGAAACTCGCTATTCTGTCTTCCTTACCTGGTACCATACGAGTCACTGTTTTGCAATTGCTCGATGCGGAAATCAATACGCGAGAACTCACAGCTGCACCGACGACGGTGATTCACAGGTTTAAAGAGAATAAAGCCGCGCGACACGCTTAACTTTTGTTCGCGTAAACCTAATAAACATTAATAAACCATTTAACGATTACATAATTTCAATTAACATCTTATAATTATAATTAATCAATAATATAAAGAATACGCTGATAACATTCACTAAAGTCATCAATATTAACAATAAGACCGTTTGTGTAATCTTATCATTAATATTGCCAATGAGGTCGTTTGTTCTTATTTCAAGAATATTATTTCGATATGAAATAACAAAATGAAGACGCTTATTTGTCTATGCCTTCGAGATCGTAATTATTTCATTCTGAAGAAGAACACAAGGACACATGAAAATGAGGGAAGATAGAAATAGAAAGGATCGAGTGAATGTCATTTGGATGTTAATAAGTAGTCGTAGTTAATGGTACGCAAGAATGTTCGTCTGTAGTCGTAATACGCAGCCACGCAATAAGATGTTTCATAACGATTCATCGCGTCTGACCGCCGCCGGTAGCGAAATCGTTGAGGACGTCACCGATTCAACTTTATAGTGTAGGTGTGCACTGTCCTCGCTAGGCCGTTCTTAGTAAATTACCAGTGGGAAATTTCTATAAAGCTAAAGTAAAGGCTACGGGATCATTTCGTGCCGTGGAAAAAAAGGGGCTCGCGTGACTGCGAAAGTAAATGAAAAGAAAAACGTAAATAATTGGAAAAAAAAAACATAGCTAACTAATTTTCTGTTTAATTAACGTAATCTTTAATTAACGTAATTATCTAAATAAAATACAATCAAGAATTGAAGAAAGATATCATATTAAGTTTTAGCTTTTAATTATATCTTTAAAAAAAATGTAGGGGAAGATCGCCGATACCGATATATCACATTGTTTTTAGACAATATTTCTTAAACAAAAATAAAACTTTAAATACATACAAACTAAAAGGTGTCTTCTATCAGATAAGCAGTTTTTATAATGTTTGTTTAATTTTGCAATAATTAATTTTTTCATAAGAGCATCTGACAAAATGGGCAAAACTGATACAGTGAGCAGTAATGCCATGCATTCCTATTCTTTTTCTTTTACAAAAATTATCTATATAAAATCTACAAGTGAATGTATATAAGATTTTCCAGAATCTTTTCACTTCGATATAAAACATTTTTGATGAATTATATGCGGTATTTACTTCATGCTGTTCTGCAAAATGCAAATATGTAACGCGATAGTTTTTCAAGGGCTTTTTCATATACCATTGCCTTCAGCTCCGATAGATATTTGACACTAAAGCAACAAAGATTAAGTTACAAAGATTAAGTTAGCATATAAGTGTGATTTGTTTTAAATAGGTATGCCGGTTTACGCTGTACCTCGATTTTATATTTAAAATCGTATTATAAAAAAACTAAGAAAGAAAATAATATAACTCATTTAAGAAACTACAAGGATTTAAAACGATGTAATATTATTAATAATATAGTCGCTATTATTTAAATCACGCAATTTACAAAAAAGAAAATCGTAAGAATTTTATTTTCGTATTCATACAATTTGTTTTTAGCTGATTTCATATTCAGCTGATTCATTCAGAAACAAGCCATAAATATACGAATTATGCGTTTACACTTTTTTAATTAACCAAACAGATCATGTTTTCATTAGCATTAATAAAGTGTAATAATTAGTTTCTGAGAAATAAGGGAATGTCGGTTTAACAGCCCTCAGTATCAGCGACTTTCCTCTATTTATTGAATCGAAATCGCATATTAAAAAGAATTGAATTTTTCAAAAAAACCTTTATCTTTTTTTAAGGCAGATCTCAATATAAGAAATATTCTTTTATCCTTTGTTTAGAAAATAAATATAGATGATTCACGCATACTGATATATATGTGTTTCTTTGTGATGTTGCACAGGCGCGATCGGAAGAGCATTTGGCGCAAGAACAAGCATGGTTAACTTCCGAGAGAATTTGGTTATTGCATCGTGGAGGTTTTACTCCGGCCTCAAAATGTGGTTCCACCGATCCCGACACAGGAAAACTGAGGATCCGATTGACCATCTCTGGAGAGGAATTGCTCGTAGACGAAGAAGATGTAGAGAAGGTATATTATGGTTACTTCATACAAATAATTAATTTTCAATTATGTACGTATTAATCGATCAAACACTAAACGTTATTATTATAATTTATTCATTGTTTACATTTGTTTAGGCAAATCCACCTCAGTTCGATAAAGCTGAGGAACTCTCTCAGTTGCGATTTCTGAATGAATCATCCGTTCTCCACACGCTGCGGCAACGTTATGCTAGTAACTTGATACACACGTACGCAGGAGACAGCATGATCGTTATCAATCCAGTCGCGCCCTTGGCGATTTATTCTGAAAAGGTAAGGTCGCTTTGGAACTTTACTTAACTTATACCAGAGTTTTCCAATGTCACAATTTGATAAAATTGTGATATTGTCGACTTGTGTGCTTTACAAAAGGAATTAATTTAAAAAATTTGCATCAATTCATGTATTATTAAATTTCGCATTTATTACATTTTCACGTTTAAGATTCTTATCTCTGAAATTAAAATTCTTTCCACTCCTTCTTGCTGTAGGTCGCGCATATGTTTCGAGGTTGCAAAAGCGAAGATATGCCGCCGCATATTTATGCCATAGCGCAGTCAGCCTACAGAGGAATGCTGGCAACACGCAGGGATCATTCTCTAGTTTTTCTCGGGCGTAGTGGAGCGGGGAAAACAACGAATTTTAAACACGCCCTTCATTATCTCGTGCTGGCCGCTGGTACGGTTAACAAGGCGAGTAAAAAGAAGGAAATGCATCATTAGCACTTTACGGATTGTTTTTAAGTGAAGATCGTTCCCTTTTTACAGATATTAACGATCGAAAAGCTGAATGCACTATTTACAGTTCTCGAGGCCTTTGGAAATAGTAGAACGCATATGAATTCGAATGCAACACGTTTCACGCAGCTCTTTAGTCTCGACTTTGATCAGTCGGGTCAAATCGCATCGGCCTCTCTACAAGTGAGAGAGTATATTTTTGCCTCGAACCATTCGACTACCTAAGACTTTACATGGCGAAATAAATGACATTCTGCTTTTTCTCCCAAGGTACTGCTGCTGGAGAAGTCAAGGATAGGCCGACGAGCAAACGGGGATCCGACGTTTCACGCCGTTTACCGTTTGTTAGCGGGCGCAGAAGGTGCACTGAGAAAGGAATTACACCTCACGAATCTAGTCGCCGAAAACAACCCCTTCGTCACGCCTCTGCAGAAGCATGAGGACAAACAGCGAGCTATGGTCGAGTTTAATCGCATCGTTGCTGCGTTTAGAATACTCGGTATCTCCGAGGCTGACGAGAAAGTCATTTGGTTAGTGTTGGCTGGCATTTATCATTTGAGTTGTGCTGGCGCTGTGAAAGCTGGCACCAGTTCGCAAAGCAGGTGGCAATTCGCGAGAGTCGAATGCGCGGAGAAAGCCGCCAATCTGCTCGGCACAACAGTGGAGGAACTGAGTCGAGTAGTGTTCTCCGTTAATGGAGGAGGTGCCGGAACACCGAGCACACCGAGACCAGCTCTGAGGACACCCAGCCCAACGGAACAGGGCAAAGATGTCACGGGGCTTGATGCCTTGGAAGGACTTCTAATCGGACTCTATTCTGAAGTTTTCCATTGTGTCGCAGCTCTTATCAATAAGTAAATGAATTGATCGAATACAATTTGCTCGTTTGAATAATTTTCGAATGTCATGAAATATTTCTTCGTTCATGTTATACTTTATGTATCGTAATTTTTAAAAATTAAGATTGATATCATTGATAATTTTTGAAAGATTTCCTTGAAAGCTTGAGTAGCATCAAGGATGTAAATCGTAAAAATTAAATTTTGTGTGTGTGTAATACAAAGATATTAAACTCTCTTTTCGTCAGCATTTATATTCTTAGTTAGTATCTTATTAATAATTCTCTTTGTCGTTTTTTAGATCCATATCATCCGCTATACATACAGTCTCATCTCTGCTACTGTGTGATGCGCCAGGTTTTCAAAATCCTGCTTCATGCGGTCGACAAACTGGTGCAACCTTTGAAGATCTTTGCCACAATTATTTGCAGGAACGTCTGCAGTTATTGTTTCATCATACTACGTTGGTAGCTCCAAAGGATAGGTATGAAATATAAGGAACAGATTCTCAAATTATTAGTCCTTTTTAATCCTTTGTGATCATATAACCTGGTTTTCTTCAATTTGCAATGTTTATAACCGTTTTATTAATGAAGATACATACATTTTCTTACTCCATTGTTATGTTCCTTAATGTCTGGCGTTTCGACTTAAAAAATGTTTACAAAAATGTTTATGGTTTTTTTTATGAAATTAGAGGCAATTGAATTAGTTGAATGTGCTGTATCCAAGTATATTATTTCCGTAGTGTGGCACTAAAGGGTTAATTAAAAATATTAGAAATAACTTATATATTATTTATACAATATTGTAAGATTAATTCTTCAACAAATATTCTTTATATGATTATTAAATAAATATTATGGCTATTCAATGTAAAAATGTAGATACGTCCAGGAAGGTATCGATGTAGATTACGAAGACGATTATGACGAGGAAGGCATTGGATCACCTCAAGGTTTGGTTTCCCTCCTGGATCGCGGAAGCTCGCAAAGCGCGACAATGTTGCGAACTAGTCAAAGCGATCTTAGCGGCGGCAGACAGATGGAACGAAAAGGACTACTCTGGCTGCTAGATGAGGAGACTGTGTGTCCCGGAGGCAGCGACGAAACCTTCCTAGATCGTTTATTTTCTCATTATGGAGATCGAGGTAAAATTAATTTTTCGATATTTATGTTAATTTTACATATGAAAACGATAGTATATCATACACGAGATATATCACTATTATAGATCATCAAATGCTTTTGCGAAAAGCGCCTGGTAATAATCAATTCGTTTTACAACATCTATTGGGAACAAATCCTGTTCTTTACACTGCCACCGGTTGGCTTAAAGCTACACGCGAGAATCCCGTCGCCAAGAGTGCCATTACGATACTTCAGGAAAGTACAAGGTAACGTTGTAGACTTGTTTATGTAAATTCTTCTAATAAGTTAAATAAATTCTGTCATTATATTTGTACGTTAATAAAATTTTAGAGAACATGTGAGCATGTTGTTCGTAAGTGCTCGAGGCGCTGGAGTTTCCGGTGCTCTATGCAGTTCCATGCCAGGACTGGAAGGCTCGCAATCTTTGAGACGAGCCTCGAGCATACGAAGAACATTCACGGCCGTAAAAAGGAAGAACATTTGTCTACAAGTGAAATTCACTGTAGTGAGTATTAATTCCTTTCTGATGGCAATTTAAATTAGTAGTGGTTTGAACTTTTTGCTCCTTTATTAACGAATTTTCGATTTCCCTCTTGAAATGTTCGCGGCATCGTATAGTTGACCTATTCCTTTAACGTTATTTACAATTGGTCGTCGCAGTGTCAAAGATCAGACTATTATCGCATGTTCTATAAAACATTATCACAAGGCCGCACAGACGTCGTGCAAACTAACTTAACGTGTATTAACCTTCGCCCTAAGCGAGACGCGAGATATTTGTCACGCTGAAAATGTTCGATGAAACCTTCGGATACTACCTTCTGCTGCTCTTCATTTTTCTCTTTCTAGCTCGTTATCTAGTAAGAACAATACGGCGATTCTTTATTTATCTCGCTTTATTTATACGTCGCCTTCGACATATTAAGTGGAAAAGTACAAGAGTTAATTGTCTTTAGGATGGTCTCGTAGAAACACTGCGGAGAACTCGCGTGAAATTTGTGCACTGCCTTCTGCCTCAACATAACGCCGGTTGTACCGACAATAAGAGTCTTCTTTCCGTGAAATCGAATCAGAGCGAGGACAACGTCATTAATGTGCCTCTTCTGCGATCACAGGTAAAGTTATATTAAATTCTCTAAGGGAAGAATTTAAAAAATAAAAAATAAAATCTTACAGAACAATAAAAGATCATCAGTTTCATATTATCAGATACTTTCCAAATATCGCTTTTTATAAGTCAATTAATCAATTTTGTTAGCATCTAATTTTTTTTTAAAGAAAAGACCTAATATCACACATAAATTTAACGTATACATATTTCAACGTGTGCTTGAACAGATTCGAGGGAGCCAGATAATCGATGCTGTTCGCTTACACAAAGTTGGATTTCCGAAGCACATGGCCTTAGGTGAATTTAGACGTCGATTCGGACTATTGTCAAGCGACGTGAACGCACGGCCCGGAAGTCCCGTGACCGATGAACGTCGCGCCGTGGAAGACATGTTGCTTACCGTTGATGTCGACCCGGCGTCCTACCGAGTCGGTCAAAGTCAGGTGAGTAAATATATCTTTGAAAACACTAACTAACTTTAACTTTCAGTGCAAATGTAGAAAGCAGACGCGCTATTAAAACAGCGAAAACGCGCTATTAAAACAGCGAAAACGCTAACATTAATCGCCTATACAGAATCTGCTCAAATAATATCTATTTCGAGAAAGTTTATTAGAAAATTTATCAAGTATGAAATGTTACTTCATGCCGAATATGCTAAGAATACGAGGTCTCTGAGAAAAAATAAAAAATGACAAAAGTTGCGATTAAAGTTATTTAATATGAAAGGATCGCGATAAAATAAGGTCGAAGACGGAGACTAATAAATAATTTATCAAACGTTTATGTCGAATGATGATGAGGAGTGGCACGTTAACGAGCTATACAACACTCAAGGACTGTTAGAAAGCCATGATGTGTTTGTACCTCGTAATCTTATCGTTTTATTATTCACAAAATCGTGACATCTCGTATGCCGCGCGCATATAACTCTTTTCCCGACCGCGAGAGTATAATACCCGCTTTCTAATTTTACGACCCGAGAAGCTTATAAATTTTTTGCAACGTACTTTTACGCAAATAGCCGTCGATTTTTCTCATGCGATGAAGAAGCGACGTCGTTTTACGGCGCGACACGCGCAGAAAAGCGCTTTCGTCTCGCAGCTCGAGAGACGTATGTCAACGCACTTTCGCTGACCGGCCAAGAAGTCGTTAATGGAATTCAGAAGGGAAAATGACAGCCGTCTACAGGCGTTGTGCAAATCATCGCGGCCGACGCTTCCGCGAGCCGATAATTGTTCTCGTCACGAAGACGATTGAGCATCGCCGTTCACGGCAGGTCCATTTGACATCCGTTCTTCGGAGCATGACTAAACGTTCAGACTTATGGCTTATTCAAGAATATATTTAAAAGAGAATGCATCCTTTTAGAATACCATTTTTGTTAAAAAAAAAATATGACATCATCATTAATCGCAAGTTTTATATTTTTGAAGGAGAAATTACTTTCTGTTTCGATTTTGATTTTAAGGCTCATTTTTATAAATGATTATCTCTAAAAATCAAAAGTTATCAAAAAATTTATAAATGAATTTCATTGATGAATTTCTTGGTGACCTTTGATTTTCAATTTTTAAGTAACTATATAATTGTGAAAACGGGCCTAATTCATGTTGTGATACTTGCATAATTATCGAATTAGGATTATAGGAGATCGATTAATAACGAGATATAAAAAAATATTATATATTTAACGTCAAATTTTATACGAAGTGAAAAATAGGAGGAAAGAAAACAAGCTCGAGGTGGAGTTTAACGCAAGCGTTTATTTTGATAGTTTTGTCCATGGAAATATGCCAAGATGCTTTCCAGAGATCGATGATGTTTCATCAGATTTTGTCTTACAAGTATCGCAACTCGAAGTATTCACTCGCATCTATCTTTACCGTAAATGATACAATTTTTCCCAATCACAAGCATGCATCGGGAATAAAATAAAACAATAATTTTTCAGTTAATGATTTCCTTTACGTCGGAGGAAAGCACAAGCGTTACAAAACTGTAATCTGCATAGAAACGTTTCGTGATTGTACTTCCCGAAATTATGTTTGAGATGTTATTAGGTATTGTAATTTAAAAAACATCGTCTTTCTTTCGTCATTATAAATTTATTTTTTATGTAAAGAAGTTTCGTGGAAAGTAAATATTGATTATCGGAGGTAACAGCCTTTTGTCACACCAATTGACTTTGTATTTACAAGAAAGAATTGTAAACGAAACGATCTGTCTGTTTATGCATTTCACCAGCTATACGTGACACGCAAAACCAGCTTCGCCGGCGGAGCTTCGCAGCTTTCACTTTGCAATACTTGTAGCTTACGGCGCGACGACTCGCCATGCCAAAAGGCAGCCTTTATGCAAATTTTACGCATGGATTAAGCGATATATATTGGCAAATGCAGTTGGCACGTGATCTGAATGCACCACTTCCTTCTCGAGAGAACAATGTCGGTCGAGATTTCTTTTCCCATTCGTGTTGGTGCCTTTAATTCGTTATTTCGACGAAACTCACGGCTTTCCGATGCCACGAGATTACGTTGTTTTGCTCGTCGTCGAACTGATACGTTATTCATGAACATGCGTTTGTGATAGAAAAAAAAAAACTGTCACCTGTAGGAAAATAGCATTTGCTTATTCCAGAATGGGATCGTCGTACGAAACGTTTTATAGAATTTACGTCGAATGAATGTAAAGTTCGTTTCTGCGAGAAAATCAACAAGTCATCATGTCACAGTCTTCAGTATTGTGTTGGAACTTTTTAAAAATATACGCTTCGTACGTTTTATGTTATATCATTATTGACGTATGAATGTTATTTAATAGGGGAACGTGTCACAACAATGATTTGCGATATTATTTTAAGAAGGTAAAGTACACGGCATGACGGCCATTGCGCAAAGCGGGCATAAAGCGAAACTTAAAACTGATTCTGTATGTATGTATCTTATACGAGAGGATCAACCGTTAACTCCGTTTATTCGCGGACGACTCGATGGGCGCTGCAAGTTATGCGGCGGTCGTTTGCCTCTGTCTGTGATAAACCATACACGGCATAAACCCAGCAAGGCTCTCTATGATGTCTATGCATACGTAAATAGAATTATTCTTTTTCAGTTTTCAAAATTTTTAACAGAAGAAAATATAAGTCCAATTTTCACTTCAGCGAAATTCAAACTGGAATACTATTTATTATGTATAAAAATTAACGCATAAGATGCTTAAAGAATATGATAATTTCTAGATTATACAACGTCTATGGAAAGTAATCCTTGATTATTTATTACATTTTATAATTAAATAAACGTATCTGGATATGTCTAAACATATGCATGCTCTGAAGCGCAAATTATCGCGGAATATTGGTAAATTTATAACTTAAACAGCAATTAATCATTACCTTTCAGTATTAAGTCTCAGCTATACAGCTATACAGTTATACGAAAATTATGCCTAAGCATCTGTTTGAAATACAGAATACAAGTAAACCACCGCCTTATGGCGATTAATAGAAGATTTAATTTTTTTACTTACAATTTAGAATCTCAGTACCAGTCATATAGATTATACAACCGTCCAAACATTTTCGCTTTGGATTCAAATGATTCGTTGCTACAGTCATACAGATCGAAGATTAAATTGACTAAATGTTAAGTTGACGAGTATCAGATTTCCATTTTAAAGATCCATTTCGAAAACATCATGAGATATTATATATGCATCTAATGGTATATCCACAAAAGTATATATAGCGATTAAAAATGTAGCGTGGATTATGTGCATTATCGTATACGCTGATTTAGGTTCGTTGACTTTTGCGTGGCTCGCCGCGCATGGTTTCTCTTCCAGTCCCGCATTCCCCGTATCTTTCCTTTACCTTTTACCTTTACCTTGGCCTTGCCTGACGCTTCGTTTTACCTCTGTTGCCATTACACAAAATCCGCTCCATCTGTCTTAAAGATATGGGAAGTGCAGAACATTTTTGACCTCGTAGTTTATTAAAATATTTTGTAAATTTAAAAAATATGACAAAGTTCAGTGTCAAACGAATTATTTGGACAAGTTATATAATCGTATTATTCGAAAATATTTAAAGAAAATTACTTGATTTAATAAATTAGTAAATTGTCTTTTGATTTTTACATATTAAAATTATAAAATTTTTGAGATTCATATATTAGGTCATTTAAAAAATATCCGCGGTTTTTTGTTCAATTTTTGAACGAAAAAACTGCGGATACTTTTTAAATGACCCAATATATAGAATTGTACAGAAAACTAAATGTTAAAATAGATGGAATTAAATTTTACAGAAGAAATCGAAATTAACAGATGTCTAAACTCTAAACCTGTTGTTTAGATATCTATCCTGGAATTTAAACGAGATAGTGACGACATACAAAGTGTTCCAGAAATCGCGCTATTTATCGAGAAAGAGAAAAAAACCACGAGCTCGTTTATTAAAAAAAGAAAAAGAATCCAGAGGATACATTAGTGTTTAGACATTAATGGCAGAATAAGTCTACTTGAAAGCCTACTTGAAGGTACATTAGGCATCTTTGCGTGAAATCATAGTTACGTTGCATATCGAAAGAAACGCGAATTAAATGTTGGCGACGCTGAAATCATCATCTTTCATAATAAAGGTCGCTACTATTTCTCTTGCGCAGCTTACGTTTTGTAATCCGAATGAAAAGTCATCGCGTTATTTCACATGGATGCGTACGCGTTTACCGGTGCTTCCTGATGCTGTAGAAGCTTAATCGAAACAGCTGCAAACTATCGACGTCATGCCAAGTTGTGCATCGGCGCCGGGCGAGCCGCCGTAAAGCCTGATATATAATATCTGTCCGGTGAGCGATTTACAATACACATGGCCTCTTTTACGACGCGAATATTTTTAGCAAAAGATGATCATAAACCCAGAATTTTCACTATACAGAATTTATGAAGTTCCGCTTTAGCTTTATTGGATTTTTTAATTAACGAAAATAAGTTTTCGCTTTTATTATAAAAAAAAAGTCCAGTACCATATGATTGATGATCGGTCAACCGCGAATATATCCCAAGAGAGGGAAAAAGCGCGCTTTCTCGTGGCCCACATACAAATTGCTGTACTGGTCCTTACTGGTTCGCCATGTCCGTCGATCCATTTGCAGTTTTGCACCGCGAAGATATTAGCCTCCTTATATCTCGTTCGGCCTTTCATTTCTTCCCACCTAGGTGCACCTGCACAAGATGCAGCTTTAAAACGAAACCCTCGCACGTAACTGCGAAATTTTACAAAAGCTTCTCAGAAGAAACGTCCTAATTGATGAAAATATCCCTCTCAATGGAAACTTTCGCACGAAGGCACGGAAGTTGTTAGTACAATAGTATTTAAAATAACAATATGACGATTAAATTACACGCATTACTGTATCCGTGACATAACGACGTTCGCGCGGAGGTGACATTTCCTGGAACGTTATAATTACGAAGTGCAAATTACATGATCGTCAAATAAATCTTCCATCGTCTTAGAGGGTGTCTACGTGCCGTCTTTCCTTGCCGACGCGCGACGCCGCGCGCCATGATCGTCTTCACTTCCTGTCATTGCCAGCAATCGTCTGGCCTGCTTGCGGCATTATCGTCGTGCAAGTAAAAAAACCGGAATGACCGGGAGAACGAGCTTTTTCCATGTCTTTCCCGGAGTTACGTATCCCGCCTGAGGAAATGATAATTTCGCTTCCGTCTCGACGGTCTTTTCACTGCATCTACTCGCGTAGCAGCCGATTCCTCTTCACGCGAGGCGAAGAAGCCTCGGTGGTCTCGACTACAAGTCCGCGAATTAATATGCTCTATACAACATCGTTGTATTACTCGTAAGCGCAGCTCTTTCCGGTATATCTGGTTCGTACCCACAGCTTATTTTTCCTACCAGTCGGAGCTGTAATTTCCCGCCATCGGTCATGGCAGCCTTGCAATCACGATGAACTACGTTTTCCGTTTCTAAACGCGTCCACGAATTTTTTTTTACTCATTACCGTCCCTACATCTCTGCACGTCTTTTCTTTCAAACATTGGAAAAAAAATCTGACATCTCCGGACATATTTCTTGTTCAATTTTTCGGAAAGATAAACTATGGATTTATAACGGACGTTAACGTTATTTTTGGACATAGCGTTATTCAAGTCAATCGTGTCCGTTTAAACTTAAACGTGTGTCATGATTACCAAAATATTTATTATAGTGCCAGCACTTCCACGGCGGAAGTGCGACCGTTGCTGAATACGCGTGCCTTCGATTTACTGCGTGTCTTGCATTTCGAGCAATCGGCATGCTAAGTAATTCTACGAGGCGCCAAGTGGAAATGGCGCGAGCGTGCCTTAACTTCGTTAGAATATTGATTCTTCTGAGCAAGTACCGTACAATTAACGATCGTTATTATGCGCGTGCATGCCGTATAACGATCGTATTACAACGTGATCTAAATTAACGAAGACTAATTTAGTTACGAGTGACTATTAGTCTATTAAAATATAAGATAGAACATGTGTTAGATTATGAGCAAAAATAATCCGATTGATCTAAAAATCCATAAGTCAATCCGCGTGCGTGTAATATTTAAAGTGGAACTGTTTTTAAATAATTGATAGGATTATTAAGAAGGTGGAATTTTTCGAGTTTTGCTGATATTATATACTATAAATATATTCGTTATTATTTATACACTATAACTTATCTGCGAATTACGAGAAAAGATACATTGAAAAAAAGTCTGGTTGGAAATGGATGAATCATAATTTTTTGATTAAATTTTTTGATTAAATTAGAATTCTTATTGAGACAATAACTGGAATTTCGATTGATACAATATTTCTGGTCTATAAAAATCTATTGGGATTCCTATTTTTACCAGAATAATTATATCAATCAGAATTCTTTAAGTTATCTCAATTAGAATTTTAGATTTTTAAGAACATTCTGATTTTCCGCCAGAATTACTATTTAATCCAACCACACCATTTTTCTTGGTGTACGGATGTGCGTACAAACAAATCTCATGTTGCTCCAGAGCACATTTCAACCAACAATCAATTCGCACTTAGTAGTGCTAAGTTGGGGATTTGAATGACAGCAGACTACTAACGACGTACAGCGATGGAGAAACGCGATTAGTTATCTAACAAGTCTGCGCACCTAGGTCAGGTTCGCACGACAATCCCGGCAACGAGCCAGATCGAAATCGCGGAAACTATCCTGCCACTACCACCCATGATCGATGTAATGCGGAGGAGTAACAAATTGAACCCTACATGTCACACAATATACGTATAACTACTTGTATAAGTATATCTCTCCAAGAATCTTTCCGGATATAAATTCCATTCTAATAATAATGTGATACGTTATATCCATTAGGGCAAGGTCGGCTTAGGTTTTTTACGAGATTTCATTTTCTAGAATAAAGTCCGATAAAAATTAAGTCTGGAGAGTCATGGTAGTGGCTCGGCGCTAAGCCAAGCGCAGCGACACTGCTGTGATTACTTTACACGAGCCGATGAATTGTGGGTATATAATATGAAACATTACTCTAAAACATTCTTTTATTCGTATTTTTAAAAATAAAAACAGCCAAGATTTATACATTTTTAAATGTCATTACAGTTACTTGTTTTTGTTTGTAAATTAAAGGATGATATAAAAAACAGAAATATTTTTTTTAAACATATTTTTGGTTCCACTATTGTTTGTGCATGCTTTTAACCGAGGTTTTAATAGATACTATTTATCTCCTAGTCTGCTTCAATAGCCTTTAATCTATCTCTTAATATATTTTTCGGAACGAAATATCGCTCACTTGCCTCTCTTATCATTATTGGCTTATTTTTTTAATAGCTTTCTTAACAACTAATACCATACTCTTTTCTTCCCATTTGCCTCGTATCTTTCCCACATTCACTTGAAAATATACAGTCGTGAAATTAAGTCGTGAAGTTATCGAAATGCAATCTAAGATATAAAATATATATAAAACGTTTTTTTAGAAATAAAAATGAGAAAGTAAATATTTTATAATTATTGTATATTTATAACAAGTAATAATCATTTATTATTTTATATATAATACAATGTTAAATTCTAAATATATAAAAAACATTTAAATATTTCGCTCATTGTTACAACGCAACTTGGATAACTAGAAGTACACTTCTAGAAACACAAAAGCGAAACATCTTTTAGCGTCAGCAATATCGAAATATGATCCAATCTGATCCATCCAATAAAAATTAAAGTAACGATAAAAGTAACGACTGAATCGTTATCGATACAGCAAAAATATGATGTTATAAAAATATACCGTCACCGTTAAAGACAGAAAAAAGTAACGTGTTACTTCCCAACTCTGCTGACAATAACATCACTTTTATATTTATTCTACTTTAAAGCCATTTCTATAATTTTTCGGGATTAGTTTGGCTAATTTAAAAATCAAATATCAGAAATGTAAAGATGATTGAAGAAGCTATCAGCGTGACTAAATGCCGAGCGGGTGTATCGCGCGCATCAAGTTTCTCACACGACGTTATTTTATCTTTATCGGGAAGCGGAAACGCTGCATACCGCGTTCTTCAACATCGCTCAACCTCGGCATCGTCTGCGCGAGCCCCCGACTGGGGTCAGATTCCTTATTTCTATCCACCCTGCGGTTAATTGCGACAAGCTAGACGTAACTTCCTCGTGCTTTTCTTTCGGCCTCTGAGAAGAAACGCGGTTGTAAGACAACGGAGTACCGGCATCCAACTGTTAATTGGCCTGACTTATCGCGCGTAGTAAATGCTCGATGTCCTTCTGATAAAACTCGTATTCGTAGATGCGCGAAACGGATCGCGTTTTTACAAAAGCAGCAGGGTTGGGTAAGTTAACTTTTTTTTTTTAACTAAGTTAAGTTAAAGTTAACAATCTTGAAAATTTAACTTAGATCAGATACAAGTTAATTTATAACGAAATTAATTGAATTAAAAGTTAAGTTGATAAAAAAAAAGTAATTGAAAAGTTAAAAAATTAAATTTGTTTTTTTTTTATTTTTTTAATTTATGATTCCAGGATTTCAGTCTTACAAATAACGGAAATGATAAATATATACTTCATTCAGAAAATATTTTATTTACATGTTTTGTTTATATACTGTTTAGTATTCGACTATGAATATTGGCCTGTGGTATGACTAAAGCTTCAGACACAATACGAGAGAATATAATGATAAGGAATAATAGACTTCAACCTGTCAGAAATTAGATACATTGAAATACGATTTCTGACAGATTGAAATCTCAGAGTCGATTGTGTAATTCGAAATGAAGTGACAATTACAAAAATGAAAAAATTCACTAGAATATTTATAATTTCATTGGTCAACACCTAATAAATTCGCTCACTTCTGCAACCCTCATCTCATTTTAAGTTATCGTTATTGCTGCGTATTAAGTCCGAGACATAACTTTAAAGAATTAAATAAAAAATTAATAGTTACGGATAAAAAATGTAACTAAATAAAGTTAAAAAGTTAAGAGTCTAAAATGTAACTAAGTTAAGTTAAAATTTACTAACTTTTTAACTTTTTAACTTAACTTTTATCCTTTTAACTTAACACTACCCTACCCTGCAAAACGGATTTAAATCTCGTTCTCTACTTTCTAGAGAATTAATTGCTCGTTAAGAACATTACATTACGATTAAATCAAACATTGGTCGAAAATACATCGCGGAGCGAGTTTTTTTTTTCACTTTCCGTGCGCGAGGATAAGTGTTTTATGGTATATAATTTTCTAATTATCATTTATTTTTCCAATGATATATGATAGCAATATAGACAAGATTGTCATAAAATATGATATATATGTATATATATATTTATGTTTATATTTACAACAGAATTAATTAGGTCAATAGGTTTGAGAAATTATGCTATATAGATATATTTAACATACGCGGTATATTTTCAGTATTTTTATCAAAATTTTTCCAAATAAAAATAAATATACTTTTCTACTTTCTAAAGATAACTGAAGATTACTGATTAAGAAAATCACATCGCGATGAAATCAGACGTGCGACGAGCATAATGCAAAAACGAGTTCTTTTTTACTTTCTACTTTTTTACTCTCTATGCTTCGGGCGAAATCGTTCGTGTCGTACAATAAAGCTATCCTTGCTTCATTCTTGTGAACGAGCGTAAGGAACGAGGCGTTACGAGTGGAATGGACCTGATAAAAGACTGAGGTGCGATAAAGTTTACGACGACATGGATAATCAAACGTAGACGCCGCGGTCTGTTCCATTAAACAAAAGTAAAGTAGTGGAAACGCTTGGCTCGGAAAGAAGTTCGTGATTTCGTAACGCGGCCAGAGCTCTTTTCTCTTCTTATGTGCTTCCCTTCTCTCGTTGTCTCGTCTCTCCTTTCTCCCGTTTGTCAGTAGGCCAGCAGACATTCTCGCCGGCCGCTTTCCAACACGCGCCGCGCGTTGTCTGCTTCAAATTTCTTCGCGCCGCGGCAATCATCCCCGCGAAGATCTATCGATTGCGATGCAACGGACGACGAAGATGCAGAGATCTTTCCTATACGTCCGAGGCGAACGGCCCCACGTCCTCGTTTCCGCAATATGTTCGAAAAATTCACAAACCAAGTCAGCGAGGAGATGGCGATTTCTTAGGGATTTCTCACATACCATAAACCGTAAATCGTCACGTACTCGTATATATGCATCATGCGGTCTACATGTGCTCTCTTCTGTGAATTATCGTTATTATTATTATTTTATCTGAATCTCTATTCGCGAATGCTAGCACATAGGACATTTCGCCGTCCGTGTGCAGTTTCGTCGAGATGGAACAGACCGAAAGGTAAAAAGCGGATGGGCGAAATGAGAGAATCGCCGAGTGCCTTTATTCGGGTAGATAAGAAAACAAGAGAGAGGCTTACTGGTCCGGACCGGTCCTCGGTCCATTTGGCAGTGGCTCCAATGCTCCATTCAAGATCCACCTGTCACGATACACCAAATCTCCAATCCCTTTCCCTTGCACTTTCGAATCCGTGAAATTTTCTCGATACCATATCTCTCATGCATATTCAAATTGAGAGTGCGTCTATAACTGTGTCTTTCTGCGCGAGAATTATAATGACAATAAAGCAACTCGGAGTCGAAAGTCGGGAGTGTCAAAGACAATCGAAATACATTAGAGAGTTATTATTATTCATAATCGCACAATTTTGATTAAGCTTTGATCGAGCTGCTCTTCTTCCGACGCAATAATCCCGAGATTTATGTATGATATCTCGAAATATGAATATGCCGGTGTTGTTGGTGAACAGCAGGGGACCAGAAGATACGTGTTCGAATGCGCGAGATTTATGCAGTATGCATGTGTTGGTGACACATCACCTGCATGGTGGGGAAGCAATGGAGGGACGTGCACCTGATGCGGAACGAGCTTTCCGACATAATGCGACGACTGTGCAACCACTCTTGTACTCCTCAGTTCGCGGTTGATCTCGGTCGCCGTCGAGATCGAGACGTCGCGTCGTCGTCGGACGACAACCATCTTTCGGCCTTGACATTACACAGCGAACGCGAAGGGCTCGTTTTTTGCTTGGATTACTTCGGAATTGTTCGGGCAGTGTGCACATGTGTTTCTGGGTGCAAAATCTCGATCGTCCCAAGAGTGACCGGCAAAAATGTTTGCTCGGAAATAAATAATCAATTTTTTTGTATTCAGAAAAAAGGTGCTGAAAGCGTACGATCGTTTACACATTCTGCATTTTCTTTCCAATTACTAATAAATTAATATAAAAATGTGACATAATCAAATTTGTCATTCGCATTGTTGAAGCACCATTTCTTTTTTTAGTATCGGAAATAATAAAGCTACTTATCGAATCTACTCAAAATTGCAAATTTTATACTTCTTGTAATTATTTCTCAAAGAAACGGTACTTTAGAGAAATTTCTTTATTTCGCTGAGTACAAAACGGTTCATTATAATCTCAGTAAAAATTTACGAAGATCACGCGAGGTGAGGAAGCACGTTAGTTTTGCGCTTTATAAGCAAAATCTGCGGCCAAGGGAAGAAGAGAGAGAGAGAGAGAGAGAGAGAAAGAGAGAAAGTCGTCGATTTCTTAATTAACCTGCGAGAGGAAGAGAGTGAGAAAGTCTATAGCCACCGGTACCTGTTAGCTTCGATAACGGTAAACGTCATTGGCTTCGAAGTAAAGCACCGAGCCGTTCAAGTGCTTTCTCATTGCCAAATGATGGAGACGCCGGTATTACGATCCTGTACAATCATTACAGGAAAGTAGTCGAATCGACCTGCAAAGTGAAGATCGATGATCTTTACTTTGCGGTTTTGGTTCTTTGTTTTATTCAAACGTATAACTGCTTGAAGTGGGCGTTTCGACCTGTCGATATTTATAGCTTGGTAATATTTCCTGGATTTTCTAATTTTCAATTAATTTCCACATAAAAGATTATACAATAAATATTTCTTCGAAAAATATTTCAAATGCAATTGTTCTCAAGAACGATTACAGCTAGTAAGCGCAAAAAAAATATTAATATTGACATTTTTATGAAAGTGGTTTACTTGCAGAAAATAAATATTAATTGGCAACTTTTTACAATGAATATGTCCTATCCTAATTTAAACAAAACAGCGTCATGTGTTTCTGATCTCACAATTAGAAGCTAAATTTCTCGACTGTACGAATATTTTTTATATGATCAATAATATAATGTTTCACTTTCGCTTTTTTCAAGATAATAATATATTTTAATTTACATATTTTTAGATAAAATAATTTTGAGAAATATACACAGTTTATCTTGTTCGTTAATATAAATTGCTAATTAATTTTTATTTTCTAAAAATAAGATTTAAAAAAAAAAGATCTCTCCCATGAATATTTTTGAAACTCAATATTATGTAAAAAAATGTAAATTACAAATGTTATTTGATACATAATAAATTATATTCTTCTTTTAGTAAGTAATTCTGAACTAATGTCGACTAACATCACTCTCACATCTGGTCAGCGGCTACAATAGAATCATCACCGCTTTTAGTCGTCTATATTGCTAATCAGCGAACCTGAATAGGCTTTTTATCTGCATACAAAGCGTGTTTCGATTTGAGAGATGAAAGAGAGACGAATCGACGCAGTCGACGTAATTTATTTCGCATCGCATATAATAATTCTCTTACCAGAATATCTAAAAAAAAAAATTATCAGCACACCATTTTCATATTCACTGATTAGCTTATTCGTATAACGGTTGTTTTATCTGGCAAGAAATATTCTCGTCTCACTCGAAATTAATGAAGAATACATTGCAAATCATGAATTATTTTAAAGCTTTAATGCGCGTAATATTGAAAGATCTCAATATTTCGTTTCTCTCAACTTTAGTACAGACATTCGTTTAACGGGTGTTTTATCTCGAGACGAACGCATCATGTAATTAATGGGACGCGGTCTTCACAGAATTGCCAAACGTACTTTACACAACATTCATGTTGCGCGTTTAATTAACCAAGTTACACCACATTTAGTTAGTGTAGTTTCTGCATCTATTAGCATTTCTTGATGATCTTATTATTTTGCTGCAAGAGAGATACGCAATCTAGCGGTGTATCAGATAACGAAAATTAAATTCTAGCAAAACTTCTGATAAATTTCAAACTGTAAATTAAGTAAGTCTTCCGATTATAATTAAAATGTAATTTCTTTATGACAAAAATTAAATAATAGAAGATTTAATAATAACAATACAATTATAAAAACAATGTAAATATAAAAGATTTTAAATTATATTATCAAAAATTCTCATTATTTTTAGTGAAATTTTAACATTTGATATATTTGTTTCATCATCTCTTCCTTCAGAATTACATAGTGCATTTCAAAAATTTTTTTCGCCGTAATCTAGCCGATATCACTTGCCTCAAAAATCTTTCGATATAACGAAACATTAAGAGAATCTTTCGCTGTTATGTCTTTCAGTATGTCTCCTCGGAGTTTATCAGGATAAAAAAAGCGACGTATCCCTTCAATGGAAATGATAAGCTGGCAAATCCGGCTGGATCTTCCTGCTAGTTGAAAATTGCAGACCGATGCGTTCAACCGGCTTCAAGATAATCTGCTCCTTTCCCCTGCTGGTCCTTCGAACCTCTCCTCTTTATTTCCCTCACTCCTTCATCCCTCCCTCTTGTATCGTCTGCCGTTCTCTCTTTCGCTTCCTCACTTCTGCTCTCGCAGTCGGGTGCGTATACACTTTTACGCGGCTCTTTTACGGCACTTAGTCGCGGCTTGTTCTGCGCGCAGCAGAGGAGAGAAAAAGCTCTCCTTCAACAACCATTCATCCCGCGACTGCGTCTGCAAGTGAGAGAATTATCGCGATCTCATTCGTGTCAGTGATCGGGGGTGCGATTTCGAATTGGCGATAAGTGCAGTGAATAATCTGGCATTGACAAGCCGTTAAACTTTAAATATCCTCTCGCTTGTGATTAAATATGTTGTCTATCTTACAGATCTTACGCCACTTTATAATTAAAAGTCCAGTATTTCGATAAATCTACAAATTATCCAATTTTATATACATATATATATATATATATATATATATATATCGTTCGTATATGTATGAATGCACGTCTATTCGTATATAGTTTGCGCAAAATAATGAATTACTTCACATCGACCGAAGAGATTACGAAGAACTCGATTTAAAACAGTGTTATAAATATAAAGGTGAAAATAATAAATTTAAATGATTGTTTACAGACAAAAACTGTCCTTATGTTCGTAAATGAGAGATCTGTCTATAAGCAATCTTAAAATAATTAATTCAAAGTATAAATAGTTCACCGGAACAGACGAATATTGTGTTTATTGCTATTTATTTTTGTACAGAAAAATAATTGACAGGTTTTATTTATTTCCGTCTCATTAGCTTGTATAATATCTAATCAAATCAAACTCAAAGAAATATAATTGATTTAAAAATAATATAAAAACTGATTGTGATTCAACATTAATTCAAGACTTAATCAGTACTTAATCAATATTTAATAAATTAGAAACATTGATAATAACCAAAAAGGTGTATTTCGATTTTTTTTTATTAAGAATTTTATCGAAGCTAATCTATTATAGATGAGAAAAAAATAGTAAAATAGAAAAAAACCAGGCATTAATATGGAAATAGCATAATACGAAGGAGCCGCGAAGTTATTTTTTTGTTGAAGACAAAGAACGTACAAAATGCATACGTTACATGCTGTTTAAATTTAATTTGGCTCAATCGTGAATTGATTTCTAATTGAAAAAACTGATTAGAGATGTATATAAATTACAATACGACAAACAGAATAATTTATTAATAATAACAACAGATTATAGTTAAGTATGCTATAACAGACAACTAGAATTGAATTATGTTATCCTCGTTATAAAGTAACGATTTGTTTCTTCCTTTATCAAATCTGACTTTAGGTTTTCCATCATGTTCGATAACGTATCTAAATACGCGGTCAGCTGCAATGGCTCGCCTTTAGTTAAGGCCAAGAGTAGCCCAAATGTGTCAAAAGCGTCACTTTCATCCGTCAAAAAACAAAACCAATCCAATCGGACGATGAATTCCACGATTGTTCCGGTCAAGCCGATTCGTTCTGGAAAATCATCGATAACCTCGAAGATATCTATCAAAATGACTAATGACACGATTAACTTGCCATGTCGTGGTTCTAACAATTCGGATTCCCCGAAGCCCCGACTTGCTTCGCCTTCAAAACCTGCGAAACGATCCCCAAGCGAAACCCGACCGGATACGACAAAAACTGTTTCATCTCCTGCGCGCAACAACGACAAGAAGAAGGTTTGCAAGTCGGTCAGCTCGTCTCCCTCGTGCACGATATTAGAAGACAGAGCATTACTAAAGAAGGGTCTCACTTATACACCCGAAAAGATGTCGGTGAAGCTTGAGACGTTGCAACGAAAGAACACCCTAGATCGTTCAGTTAGTTTGAATTCTGTGTCTGCGGACAATCAAACGAATTCCGTAACATCTCCACGATGGATTCCAATTACGTTGGAAAGGAGATCGATGGAAAAAGGAAAGAAGGTCGAAATGTCGCGAAAGAATCTAACGTTTATGAACAGATCTACTAGTCTTTGGAACGTTCAAACGTCAAAAGTGGATTACAATCAATGCAGAAAATCTTACGGTGCATCCGCGAAGCTAAACTCGGTCGCCAGGCCGAGCAAGATACCGCTTCCGGCAGCTCGATCTACCGGTCTCGGCCGATCTCTCGCCGATCTATCGCAAGTAGATCGCGTCGGAGAGTCAGTTGGTCATTTCGAGCTCGATCTCGATGCCGCGTCAAACGAGCGTATCTACGAGAATTGTCGCGAGACCCTTGATCGTGCTTCAAAGCTCAGCACCTCGAGGATTTCAACGTCGACAAGTAACTTGGAAGAGAGAGCCGCACGATTAATGGCACAGCTAGAGGACGATTTGGAACCTAAGGAGACGGTCATATCTTTGGACATCGTGGATGTCGCTCTTCCCTGTAGAACAGAAATTGTCTATGAGGATCGAGAGGCCCTGCACGACAGCAAAACTAATGTTATTATAAAGAATCATAACTTTGATGACGAGAACAAAGAGAGAATTGAGGAAGATTCGAAAAGGAGAAAGATGGCTATATTTACAGATAATACAAAGACGGAAGAAGATTCGAAGAAAAGAGATTATGTAAAAAAATATACATCTAACCAGAAGTGTGAGAAGCCGGAAGAAGTTGCTGAGAAGTCGAGAAGAATCAAGGAAACTTCCATTCAGGAACTGAGACGTAATTGGGAAAAACAGAGTAAAGGCAATCAGGATTCTGATGCGAAGACGATTTATGTTGCAAATTCCGGGAAAATCGTCAATTTATCGAAGGCGGTTCAAATTGAAAACGATGTCGTCGATGACGCGCAGGAGATGAAAAGAAAGCAGTGCGTCAGCAAGAAAGCTAACGATATCGAGCATCTTGTAAATTTCTTTAATTGCAAGAATGCCGAAGTCTCTAAAGAATCTCCGCGAGAAACTCTAATCAAACCAAGACCCGCGAATGTTCCTGTCATCGAAACACCTGCCTTGAAGAAAAACGAATCTAAAAGCGCGAACGAATACAGCGGTTATACATCAGATGGAAATTGTTCGGAGGATAGCGGCCACATTAGCAACGAGAATGAGGTGGAATGGAAGGAAACTCTGGAGAATCAAAGTCAGAAAGAGACGAATGATTTCAAGGAACGGCAGTACTTCAATAGGATCGATCAAGATGACAACGTGAAGATTTTCGACTCGATGATCGTTCGTCGCAGACTCGCCGAATCAGAAAAGAAGAATATCATCGTTAATCGAGGAGGTCATTTGACGTCTTGCGACGATAACAGTATTAACTGTTGTCAAATCAATGACAAATGCTCGGAAAATGGACAACAGGTCCGTCTGATAATTATGTCTCACATAATTGTTAACTTTAACTATAGATATATAATGCTCGATAATGCAAAGATTGATAGATAATAAACGACGCATAGTTGCAGTGCTAGTCGAATGTTCATAATTTATAAAAATCGCGATTTTTGTGTGATGATAGTAAAGATAAATGGAAAGAATGCTCGCGATTTTGTTGAAGTTTTTTAAAAATTTAACTAGATACATATCTGAAAATACTTTTAATGGACTATCAAAATAATTACAAGCGTGATGAGCAATGCTGCAAAAAGTTTTGATATACTAGAAATTAATTTTGAGTGTCCTACATAATTATTTTGATTAATTCAACAAAATTATTTTTAGATCTGTACCTAGTTAAATTTTTATATACTTCAGCAAAATTGATATATTCGTATAGAACTAAAGGTTTAGCATAACTGCATAAATTATCATTTTTATAAGATTTTTCTTCTTCAATTAATGCTTTAATTTTACATACTTATATAATAAATTATTATCGCTATTTAAAAATTTCGATTAAAACACTTTTGAAACATGCCATTTGTTCAACAACTCATAACGATGTATGACTTATAAAACTGAAAGTCACTTTGTTAACGTAACTGTTAAATACCCACTATACATTTGTTGCATAGTATTATGTAAAACATATTCTCTCTAATGCAATCAAGATGTCACGGCACACGATGCGCTTTTACGCTCCAGAAGTTATCTATGTTCATCCTTCATTATCATACGAGACGCAAGCTGAAAACTGTGCCATGCATATTTAACATTTACCATCGCCTCTGAACTCGGATTTAATGTGCGGTTTTTTTTATTCGTTTGTACGCAAATAGGCAAAATATGCATATTTAGTTAAAACAAACCTAACGATAAAATACCGGTCAGTCTAGGCGTTAGTTAATATTAATCTATAAGTATAAATTGACAGATGTCCACTTTTGTGTTCACAGATATTCTTCAGATCTGGTACCCTGGAACGATTAGAAGCTCAGAGGGACGAAAAGCTCACAGGTCACATTATTCTGCTGCAGGCGAGATGCAGAGGCTATTTAGCGCGACGCAAACTCAATACTTTAAAAGTGGGTCGCTTATTTGAAACATGCTGTATGATCGTGTTAAAATTTCGAAAGAAAGTTTTTAATTGCGCGTAAGAAATTGCAAACAAAACGCTTTCCTTCCTCTTTCATTCAGTTGATACAAAAATTAAAACTTTCATTGAAAAATTGCAATCTCATTCCTACTAATGGTTCTAAATTTATAAAGAATTTGCGGCGCGTTTATAGAGATCTCCGAAGTCTTTAATCCAGCAATTAACGATGAAAGAAAGATAGAACGTAGTAGATGTCTTCACGCTGTTTGCACTTTCTTTAGCAATAATTTAGTAATAATTTACGACAGTCTGTATAACGACAGTCCGGATCGAATTGTAAATTAAATTCTCTTACAGCTGCAAGATCTTGCAGTGCGGTGCATCCAAAGGAACGTAAGGAAGCTAATGTCCGTGCGAGAATGGCCTTGGTGGAGATTGTACGTGAAAGTCGCGCCCTTGTTGAACGTCCATCGGACCGAAGATCAGCTAAAGGCTCGAACGGTGAGAGAGAAAAATATTTTCCATATATTATATATCGTTCTCCATATAGTTGATCTTAAATATTTCTTTTTTTTTTTCTTCATTTCAATAGGAAGAGCTTGAGCTTCTCAGGGCAAAAGTGGAACGCTTGGAACAGGAACGCAATCATCTGAAGCATGACAATGACAAGCTAGAGGCAAAGGTGAGTTAACGCCGCAAGATTATTTAACGTGGATATTTATTTCAATTGTGAAATATCTTTTTTCTCGCGACGGTTAAAATATCTTGAGTAGCTTAAACGTCCGTTATTTAAATCGGAGCCCGTGCTGAAAATTACGCCTCTCTGTTCTGTTATCCACCACAATGATTTCGCGTGTGACCGCATGATGAAACTAATAGAGGCAGTCTCGAAGGATGCATTAAGCTCAAACTGCCCGATTAGGCATTCGCGGCACGCACGCAGCGCAATTGGGTTAAGCATGCCAGACGACTCGTGTCGAGCGTGCGCTAACTATTATCGTGACTCGACTGTACGTTACATTACCATTCTGATTTACGGCTAGTACATAAAAACGCTGACAATCAATATGTCTTCATAAGAAAAAGAGTTGCTGAAGGAAACACCGTTTTGATGTTTCTTATCATTTAACAACAAATAATAAAACAAAACCATCATTTACTACACTATTTATTACACCAGTAACTAATTAATGGTAATAAATTTCGCATGATAATTTTTCTCTGTCCTCGCATTAGCACATTGGAATTGCCTTAACCTATTTTACGGTATGGAAAACTTTTCTTTCTGTCTCTTTTCATCCATTCTATTTTTATAAATGCAGAGAGATGCAAGTTTCTACATTTTCTATCGAATTGCTAATTCTGCGTTTCTCTTTCCCAATATTTTTCTCATAAAATCTACGGAGAACCTGGCAAATAGCCAGAATCACCGTCTCGCACGTCTCTCTCTCCATTTTCATCTCCTTCACCAGTCCTCTCCTTCTAGCCACCTTCCCCTTAGAATAACTCGGAGGTGACCACCTCCTCCACCGAACGACTCCGCCGGTTCCGACCCAGGAAGAGACAGTTGCATCGCGACTCCTTGCCGACACGGGTGTCCTCGTCGTCGTTCGTCGTTACGTAATTTGCCGTAGTAATGTGACGAATCTTCAGCATCTCGGCAGTTAGATACAGCACAAATGAAGCTGCGAAAGAAAGCTAATTGAAATGCCAACCGCGACAACATCAACTTTTAAAGCTTAGTCCATCCATCTCTCTCGCTCCTATGATTGTATTAATCATATACTAAACTGATATCCTTGAGTCGATTTTAATCCTGAATCGTGCTGAACGTACTCCTTAAGATGCCTTCCCTACCGACAAAGTACCCAGGTACTATTTCTTCCTCTCATAATAATCCGCAGCATCTGAACGCATTAATGTCTACCAGCTCTGACGAAACGCTTGAAAGAAACGACTCAATAAGCACTGGTTTACCGAGTTTATCCAATTCCGCGGGCTTGGCGAAAAGACCACCTTTGCCCCCACATTGTAGCCATCTAAAAAAACCATCTAGCAGAGGATACATTGTTGGTAATACGAATCGCACAATACGAAGTCCTTCCCCGTGTAGCATCTCTTCCAATGCTACCTATCGCGCAAAATCCTTATCCACCGGAACCAGATCGCCATCCGTTCTTTCCTCACGGAGCCGATTGTCTCAACTGGAATCGTCGACTTTCTCGACTCCGCCGCGAAGGACGTATCCTCGCGAGAGCACATGTTCGCCGTCGATTGGAGATGTTCTAGTCAAAGAACAAGCGCCGGTTGTTTTCGACGCGAGTCTTAACTTCGTCCTGGGCTGCGAACGGCAGAGGGTGAAGCAATCCTTCAGACCTACCGCGTCTCATTTAGATTCGTCGACCGCCTCGTCGTATCTTTCGTCAAGGATCTCTCAGTTTTTGAAACGTACTGATCACATCATGGACGAATGGCGAAGCCTTGGTCACCGTGATGAATTAGATGACGAACCGATAAGTTTGCCGTACACGCGAGATAAATCTCGCGGCGTAATTGGAAGAAGTCAGAGCGCTACAAATATCATGATACGTGGCTATCAGTACTATAGCAGATCAAACAGCGTAGCAAAGAGTCCTTCGAGGCGCTCCTTGTCCCGCGCTTCGGAGGATCGCACTTCGGATGGAATGCAAGAGGTAATGGAACGTACAGAACTGTAAAAAATGGCTTATTTTTATCGAAAACTTTGTAATGTAAAAAAATAATTTCCATAAATGCATACGATTTATCTTATTTGAATTTTAGAAATATCTAAAATTAAAAGAGAGAGACGCAGAATGCAGAAAGTACGAGGCGGGAGTAATGTTGATCTGTGGTTTGCATATAGCGTGTCGTATTCGATTCCCTTATGCAATGTGCATTTTTCTGTTCCAGCTGAGCGAGATGACCGCGGACTTTGCGGAGGAGCATTCTACATCGACGTTGGCAGCAGAAAGGATTGATGCTGAGACTTCGGAGCGGTTGCGACTCGAACGTGAGTTACAAGATGTAACTGAAGCTAACAAAAATCTTCAACAGACCACTGAACGATTGGAGATGGAACTGCTCTATGCGAGGGCTGCCGATTTGAACGGAGTTGCTTCCGATGGCGAGGAAGGCGAGGACGGCGGTGTTTACAGACAACGATACGAGCACGCTATCCGAGAACTCGAATTCACAAAGAGAAAAATGGCGCAACAACACGAAGATGATCTGGAGCAACTGGTCGGATTAAAGAAACAATTAGAAAAGAAGGTACATCAAGTTATTCCTATTATCACGACAAGCATCATCTTTATCAATGTCTTCTTATTTCGCCAAATAGTTGGCTGATGCTTACGAAGAAGTGGAGGAGCAGCGACAAGTCGTCGGACAGTGGAAGCGACGAGTTCAGAAACTGAACGGCGAGATGCACGATATCAGATTGCTGTTGGAGGAACAGACTGCTAGGAACAACCTTCTCGAGAAGAAGCAGCGCAAGTGAGTAGTATAATAAGTCAACGAAATTACAGACTTCGCACGAATTGGACGCTCTGTCATGCTTTGAGATATACTAGTCATTTAATCTGCGGCTAATAGTCGACGAGAGTATCGAATGGTAGCTCGCTCTATTCTCATTTCACTCACGGCAACAAGTGTCTCTGGCACTTGGCCAGGCCGGTGACGCCACCCAACGCTGCCAGCGTTCGGCGACACGTCCGGTGTGCCTGTAAATCACGATTGACCGTTTGCGAAGATAGCTTCCTGTTAATCTAAATGCAGCACGCGCCGCTGGCGGTTAAAACCGATCTCGTTACAACAGTGAGATTGAATTTGTTCCCGAAATCTTTTTTCTGTCAGTCCATTCTCTGATACATTTTAAATATAATTAATTCATAGTATAAATTAATATCGAATTTAAATTAATTTCTTAACTCCAGTGGATTATCGAATGTGTGTGTGTCACAAATATACATGAGACATTCTTCTTGCAAAATATTGTTAAAAATCTTAATATCTTTAAGTATGTATTTACTTATTTTTAAGGATATACGAAATGGTATTTAAATTTGTTATGTGTGTAAATTTTAACAATATATAAAACTTGTTATTATAATCACAAAATAAACATTTTCTTTATTCATTACATTAATATCACATTTAGGTTTGATTCGGAGACTCAAAATCTGATGAATGACCTTAGACAAGAGAAAGCACAACGTGAAAGATTAGCGAGGGAAAAAGAGATCGCTATCGCGGAAAAATTCACAGTGGAGCAGAATCTGAGCGTGAGTATATTTTTTTTTTTATTCCTCTCGTTTTCCCAGATTAAGAAAGTTGAATACAATATATCTGAGTATATTATTATAATAGGATGCAAGATTAGAGATTGAGCTTAAGGAGGAAAGACTTCGCACGTTGACTCAAGAGTTAGAAGAACTTACTTTCGGTGGTAAAACCGAAGAGGAAGTTGCGCAACTGAAGAAAGCTAAACACGAGTTGGAGAAACGCGCGAAGGACCAAGAAGAAGAATTGGATGATCTGGCCGGCCAAGTGCAGCTGCTCGAACAAGCGAAACTCAGACTGGAGATGAGCATCGAGCAGCAGCGCAAAGAAATGCGTAAAGAAATGCAGCAACGTGACGAAGAGCTGGAGGATGTTCGCGGAAACGCGCACAAAAAGGTTAAAACTCTCGAGTCACAGTTGGAGAATGAACATGAAGAGAGGACAATTCTTTTAAGGGAAAAGCACGAATTGGAGCGCCGTTTAGTAGCTCTAGAAGAACAAGATCGAGCCGATCGTGCGGCAGAAGCTGAGACCATGCAAAGGTGATTATCAAAATTTTACACTCTTTTTCTATTTTTGTCTCGTTACGTAATTTATTTTAGAAAAATTTTTTCTTTGTTGATAAGAATAAAAAATAACTCAGAAATTTGTTATACGCGTGCAATTAAACAGATTGAAGAGAGACTTGAAGAGAACAAAGGCATTACTAAGAGATGCACAAACAATGCTTGAAAGATCCAAAGGCGATTCGACGGGTAAAGCTGCGTTGCGTCAATTGAAAAATCAATTAGAAGACGCAGAGTGCGCTCGAGCAGTAGCGATTAAAGCGAAACAAGCATTGGAACAGGAGCTAAATGAAACGCAAGCAACTTTGGAAGAAGCTATGCGACAGCGTTCCGAGGCGGAGGAACGAGCTAATGCGGCTAATCGCGAACGTTCAGAACTGTTGTCTCAGTTAGAAGAAAACGAGGAAGAGCTTGCTGAGGTACGTTATCTTATTCCATGTCTTAAAAAGCAGTAAGTAATTAATATTTATAATAATATAATTAATCAATAATCTCTTTCTCTTTTTTTCAATTTTCGTGGAATGCGACTTCTAAAGTGCACAATAGCTTTTGTAAAATTATCAACTTCGTGTATTACATATATATAGTTATTACTTTTCAGGATTGGTAAAAAGCATTATTTTAAATATGTTTTAAACAGTTTAAAACATGCTTAATTGATATTTTTAATATGTTTTAAATTTGTTTTTTTTTTATAGTGCTGTTAGCATATTTGAAGTATTAAAAACATATTTAAGAAGAAACACAATGTTTTATTTGAAAAAAAAAAACATTAGTTTTTACCAACCCTATTATTTTTAATAAAAATTATATAGAGATAAAATAATTTTAAGTTGACTTTACTCTCCAATTGCAGGTCTTAAAAAAATATCGAGCTGCAGTGCAACAAGTCTCTGCGGAACAAGGCCAATTGCAAGAGGCACAAGTGCAGATCGCCGCACTCGAAGCGGAGAAGTCATCACTGAAAGATCAACTGGCAGAACTAACGCAGAGATTAGAATCAGTGGAGCAGCTCGGCGATCCTACGGCAAACAGTCTTGCGACGAGACGTTTGGAGTTCCGTGCCAAGGAGCTTGAAAGCAAGCTCGAACTAGAACAGACTACGAGAGCGCGTTTGGAGGTATTGTCGGAATTCCATCATTCGCTAATCGTGAATTATTTGACTTGATTTTATGAACCTATAACTCATACCAACTTCATATCTCACATCAAACTATTGAATTAAATATTGAATTAAAAAATGTATAATAATATCCTCTAAATATAATTTTTTTCGAAATATATGAACATTGAATAAGTGAATTGAATCTACTAGACGATAATCGTTTGCCTCGTCTTTATTTTCACAGACGCAAATAGCGCGGTTGAAAGAAAGCGTCGACAAGTTACAAACTGAATCAGCCTTACTTAGAACGAAGGAGCAGACCGCTCAAGACGCGGCAAGGCGACTACAACGATCTTTACGCGATTCACGCGACGAAGCTAGCGCTGCAATATCGCGAGAACAGGAGGCCGTACGTGCTCGGCGTGACATAGAGAAATCTTTGGAAGCCGCGGAGGCTGAAACCAAAGTGGCTAGAGACGACCTCAGACTGGCGCTTCAAAGGATCGACGACTTACAGAGTGCTATTCAAGGGGAACTTGACTTGGACTGCAGTGAGGAAGCCACCAGCGAAAACAGTGACAGGTAACGTATGCAACACGTTCTAAAAATATGAAATAATTTCAAATGCATTTTAAACATGATGACGTTTCATCTGTGAATGAATCGTTTTGTCACCGTTTGATGTAGTTATAAAAGAAGAAAATCTTTTTTTTTTTTTTTTAGTGATTGATCCGAGCCATCATCGGACATCGAGTCCGATCAAAATGACGAAGGTACGACTGAATCGGGATCAATGAATCAGATCGTAGATGGACTTTCGCGCATCCGAGACATCGAATAGAATACGAACTCTATAGCCACCCATATTTAACGTATGACCGAGCATGAAAATGATAAGATTAGAGTAACAGTCCGGAGAGATGAAAGACTGCGAAAATTACGGAAGGGCGGTAACTGCGCGCGGTCACGATAGATTTTCATTTTGTGCTACTTGAATAACGCTACTGAAAGAGTATTGGCGTACTTTCTTCACTGTTGTAGGGAATAAAGTCATTTCGAAAGCGAATTAAACTAGCATAGAAGCTAGCAGTTGAAGAAAAATCAAACTTATGAAATAATGGTCATTAAGCTAATTAATTGCGTGGCCACTCTCTACGAGCGATGATAAACTTTTTAGGTGCTAACTATGTATAATTCCCTGAAAATCTCGATGTCGTGGCTAATATTGGCACGCCGCGTTTGGTCGTGCGTCCGCGGTGCTATTATCTTATTCATTTTTTAAAACGTCGGTGACAACGACGTCGTCCCTTTCCAGTCTTCCACAAGAATTCGAGCCATTTCTTCGCGAACGCGAATGTGAATGTTGATGAGAATTGCGCACGTTGTGTTAATGAACAAAAATCGAAATGTAGTATTTTCGGTACAAGTAAAACAAAAAAGCTTCACAACTTTTCGAAAAGTATAAGTGGAAATATCGCAATGCTTCGCGAAGTGACAAATTGAAATTTTATTCTCGGTTTTAATAAACCGAGGTTTACCAACGCTAAAATTTAAATTTTAGATATTCGTATTTTTGTTCAATAGCACATATATGCCGCATGTATATTTTCTCACATGGAATTAGCTCGAGAACGATCTTCTACATAGGAAAGGACCCATTGCGCTTTTTATCCTTGCGATCCACTGCCTTCAAACTTAATTACATTTCATATTTGTATAATAAAACAGAATGAAAGAAAAGAAAAGCATAATAGTGGGACAAGAAAGGCATGCCACGACTCGAATTGGGGCTTTGGTTTCGCGTGTAAGGATTCTCGTGTAACTTATTGCTTTGTAAAATGCAGATCTCCTATTTAATTATTTGAGAGTGTTTCTTCGTCGTACCTACTTTCCTCCCAAACCTCTCGTCTTGAAGTTAAATTGACAAAAAATTCGCGACAGCAAAAAGTTCGCGGGAAGAAGTCAAAGAGAAAGAAATAGAGATGGGAGATGATATAGCCAGCATAAGTTGGTTATCAAATTAACTATCACATATAAACCAAGTCACGCATACACGCGATCACTGTCCCCGTCCTTTTCGACTTTCTTCTTTAAACCGTCAGACATTGATTTCCCGCGGGGTAGCCTTGCTCACCAAAGTTCCAAAGTAAAGTTAAGCTCTTTTCCTTCTGTTTGCCGCACTCCGTTCCCTTTCGACTCTCCCTATCGCTGTTTCTTCATCGCTTCTACAGCCAGACTCTCTCTCAGTTAGATGAATAAAGTAAAGGACGGCAATTAAATTGCGACTAAGTTGCTGTCGCTTCCATGACAACGGCGAGGACAAGTGAGGATGGATGTGCATTTGGATTGCAAAATCATTCTCTTCGTGAGGTAAGTCCTCACAAGCTTATATTAAGCCGCGCAAAAATAATTGAAATATATAATACCGTCTCACTAACAAATTTTGCTAAACATGTGAATTACTTAAAAGATTTTAATAATCTTGTTACATATAATTTTTTGACATACACTCGCATAGGATGTATAGATTGCAATTCAAACAACAATCAACAATGTAATTTTATCTACCTTCTATAACTTGATCGTTTCACGCGATGTCGATTGATTTCGCGCGTAAAATTTTTATTTTTTTCAGTTATTTGTTGCAGTAGTGATAACATACAGTTTTGATGATTGATCTAATAATCAATACATATAAGTATACGTGTTTCATATAGAGCGAGTAAAAATTCAGCCTCGGCATGATTATTAGAGATTATGTTATGCATATGACTTCCATTCGCAACTCGCTGTTATGCTCTGATTAATTACGGCGCCACACGTGAGCTAAAGCATAAGTATGTGCATCGAGAACCACATAATTGTCGCTATTAGCGAGTCGGAAAAAAAACACAAAAACAAAGTTAGTAGAGCTCGTCATGAGAGAAATGCGAAAAAGAGGAAATTACCACAATATGCAGTTTTTGCTTTTATTAAATCATATTCTGTTGTCAAATGTGATGGAATACTTCAAAGTTTTTTGTAGGAATTTCATTAATCTTTCATTTTTTTAGTCTCTTATTTTTTTACAAAATGTTTTTTAAAAAATTGCTCAAATACACTGTTATCAAAGGAGCAATGACAACCTAATTCTTTTAACTTCCATATGTGTCAAAATATAAGTCAATCCATTTTTATGATTCAAGTCAATCCGTTTTTAATTTGAAAATAAACAACAAATATATTAACGTATGTATTTAATAATAAACTAAATTTTAATCAAATATTTATTTTAGTTAAATCAATATTGAGTGAAAAAAAGTGAATCTAAAGAAATGATTAAAAATTGCTCAAATTGAATATAACATCACGTTATGAATTTAATACTGCAAATATTATGACATATTAAATGACATTTATTAAAAGATGACTTCTAATACACTTATCACTCATTCAAAAAATTGTCAATAAGCAAAAACAAATTCTCGAGTTTTTAGTTTTCAAATTTTCAAGCGCATCATAAGTCTGATAAGCTGTTTGAAGCGGACTAAACACATCGATTAAACTGTATTTGTTAATTTGTTGTTACGTATTTTGCAATTGATTTGTACCTATTCATTCACTAATTCGTATTATAGCCATTGATCGCTACTTAATCCGCTATACAGAAAGCACCAGCTGCGCGAGTTTGTGTGGGTTTAATCATAACATTTAACAGTCTAGTCTAGCGACTGTCAACTTTGGTATGAAATCAATCGTTTGTGTAAGTTATTATTGCGTTATCATTGCTGAAAGGTTTACAATGAAGTTAATAACATCGCTCAATAGTGTAAACTAGCTTTCCAAATCAAAATTTCACGCTTTGCCACTTACAAATTATCTTCATAGTGTGTGAACAATGCTTGTATTAATTAATTCTTCATCATCGAAATCTGAATATTTCTCTCACGATTATTGGATACGTAATTCTCGTATGCATATACAGTATAATAAATAATAAATTAAATAATACAGGTAGATTCTATTTCATTTGGAGAGTTGGAGACAACTGAGAAAATATGTGCTTTTATTTGCGCTGTCTTTGTAAATAAATCGATCGTTATATGGCGCCGTTAAAGAAGAAGCAACACATCACAAGCTTTCTTTTTTAAACAGCTGCAAATATTCTCGAGAAAAACTTCACGCGCCAACGATTTCTGATACAGCTTTATTAATAATTGATTTTAATCTATCGACTGTAAATAATGCGTTAAATAAAACATATTAAATAAAGTAAAAAATAGAATAATAGCTACAAACATGTGTAATTCATAGATATTATTTAAGAGTAGTAAATGAGATAGTAAAAAATATAAGGAATTTTAATATAAGAGTTCTAGGGAGAGCTGGCACTTATTAACTCTCTCGCCGAGCAATTCGCGAAAATTTATAAGAACGTACATCATGAAGAATGTATGTCGAATCTACTGCGCAAGAATGAACTGTCTTTTTTTCGTCTGGCTTTTACACTCTGTAAAAATCTATAACAAACATCAACCTTGTTATACGGTTTATGAAACAGCAAATATCGTTACTAAAATATTCATTAATTTAAGAAGTGTTTTTAACAAAGAATTTCTAATTTTACGAAATCATGTACGGTGAGTATCCATAAATAATTTCATCCTATACTTTCAGTGAGCGCGACAATTATGATTCGCGTGACACAATGTCGATACGAATCAGGGATTACCACGAACCGTGTCTTATATACGGCAAGCGTGTTACATACGCGTTACATAGCGCCTCATGAATTTTTCATTGCGAACACGTAGCCGTCCACAGGCTCGTGAAACGTCGAAAGTCATTGCTCTTGTCGGGAGATCAATAAGAGAGTGAAAAATCGTGCGTCTCGAAAAGATTAATGTCTTATATAATCCCGCATCAGCGTTGATTTATTCCGCATAATACGACGTGCAGGGCACTCGTTACGGCGGTACAGATGGCTCAAGATCGAACGTGACTCACCTGAAGCCTACTTTCAAAAGGCAAAATTCATACCAATGCGAATTCAATCAAATCTCCTTCTATACATTTGCAAAAGGAACCGTAAATCTTCCTATGAGAATCTTTCTCGATACTTATTTTTTCGATCTCGATAAAATCTTTAAACCACAAAGGTCTGTCAACTGTCACACAGAAAGCCTAATGAACGTATCTCTTTCTTCACTCTTAACATTCCATCCTTTGATATGGAAAAAAGAGCTTTAATGGATGTCTGACTGCGGATGGATAAATGGATTTATCAGTGGAACTGAGATAGGAAAAAAATAGATTAAAGGAACGCTGGGGATTGAAACGTCGATATTTCATCGAATTCGTTATACAAGCTTTGAATGTCATCCTGTATCTCTCGACATAGTGTGCTTTATACACTCGATACGCAGGACAATATATAGAAGAAAATACATAGCGTGATAGCACGCAAACTACGGATAAAAGAAATAAAAATAATATTTCGATAAATTACGCAGACTTTGAGAGCATTTTGAATAAATTTTCAAATGAATAGTCTATACAAAAAGCCTTTTTTTGCTACATAAATCAAATCAAAGCTGTTCTCTGAAGAATCTCAGTTTACTGAGAGATTTTGTTACAATTTTTTAAAAATAAATCATAGAGATGTAAAAGAATTTAGATTTTAATTTTGTTATCCGTCGAAAATGTTATCACGTTACATCTTGTTAAATATCTACTGCGGAAATAACGAAGGCGGATGTTATGTTAATGAACGGACAAAGCAAATAGACACGCGCTTTTTGGCTGTGGAAGTACAGAAAAAAGTCGAAAGAGCCAGGATATTTTCGCCAGACTCGTTTCGCCGAGCAAATGGTGTGTGCGCCACTTTAAATTTTAATCGCTCCGAGCGGCAGGCGTTTCCGCGCACATTCGCGATTGTAAAGGCGACATAATGAGCGCGCGCGAGCGTGCGGACTCCAAGCTCTGGGCGACGTCGATTAACTGAGGATTACTTTAATTAACTTTACGCTCGCAACGTAACGATGCGAAGCGCAACCAGTAGAGCTGTGCTCAAGTCCAAACGAAGCTCGAGCGATTCTTCATCAGGACGAATCGTACCGCGTTAATTCGTTAAGATCGAAAATTTTCGCGCAACCAATGTAACAACCAGTTGTTAAGATAACAGAAATTGTTAAGATAATGACGATTTACGTGATTACAAGGGATACAAACTGAAACAATTTGTCGCGAAATGCATTAAGTCGGTAAGAGATGTACCATTACTTTATTTGAGAGAGTAGAATAAATTTGTTCAGTACAAATTTCTGTCTTTCTCTCTCGCTTTCAAGACTTATAAGCGATTTTATGGGGGATTACTCATCGCTTATAGATAAAAGAAATATCGAAAAATTGCCAAAAGTAACAGTATAAAATTGAAAAAAAAAACTATAGATATTTTCATATGTGATTTAGAAATAATTGTTCCAACATCGGGTTTATTCTCCAGTAGATCATTAAAATCCAAAATAGAGCAAGAAAACAGTCAGAAATTACTAATTTTGATAGGCTTTAAATATTTGTAGAGTAATGTAGAATATCAAAAATATTATATTACCTCCACATTTTTTTAATCTGTTTATTTCAATTCTTAGGCAATAAAACAATTCTTGAGGATAGATTAAATTAATTTGACATTTTCAAAAAATGTGAATACATCGTTATTAAGAATATAAAATATTATAAAACATCATATACTTTTGTACAAAATATTTTTTTATGTATCTTAACAATTTCGAAGATATTAAAAATGAAAAAATGTTATTAGGTGTTGGAATTAATTCGTAGCGTTTTACAAGTGATGGGAAGTACTTTCATTAATGTATTTTTTAATGCTCATGTGAAATAAATAACATTCTTTCATTAAAAACGCTACGAATTAATTCCAACACCTAATATTTTCGAGGTGTGTTGTTTCAAAAAATTTTGAAATAAGTAGATAAAAAATCGGGGTATAGATATTTTTTTATGTTTTACATATGCAAAACCCAGCAAAATCGGTGAAAGATCCAACACGCGACGATTTTCTTGTCTTGGCAAACAGAAGAGTTAAAAAGCTAATCATAGTTGTTTGTAAATCGATTCAGAATTCTTACGAAACTTCCATTATCAAGATGCTTTTATCTCATCAACAATAATGGCGCCCAAAATCGACGAAAAGTTCTATCGTGAAACAGCCAGTTGCAAAGTGAAAAGTTATTTTCCGTTGTTAGGAACATAACAGTCATAAATTAATTATGCATTCACGATGATGGTTTTGTGCAAGTGGTATAAAGCGACATTTCGAAATATAAGCATGAAATGCAACATGATAATAATAATCTTGTTGATAATGGCACATGAGATAATTAATAATAAAACATTAAATAACTATTATATATTGTATTATAATATATTAAATAACTTAGGAATTTTGTTACAAACATATATGTAAATACTAATATACAGTATTTGTATTCAAACAGTCTATTAAATCATTTTTAATTATATAACTTCACATAAATTTCAATTTGGACTAACGATATTCTATTAAAATAGTTAAATAAAGTTTGAATAATTCAATGTACTTCGTTTACGAATATAAATGTCTGTTACATTGGAATTATTCTTGTATTTATCAATTGAAACCAAAGCTTGTATAGAAATTAATCGTGGACGATAAGCGCGTGACGTTCGCTGGTAGTTAATAATACATCAAGTTGATCAGTATTCTTATGATTAATTAATAAGTTAACATACGTGTTGAATGACAGTGGATCTTAGTATTTAGAGAAAATGAAGTAAATGATTTCTATCGTATGATTAAAACTTGTGTCAGTAATCTTCCGTCATAAAAAGTAATCTGGTTAACTGAATATTTAAACTGTTTGAATAAATGATAATCGATGTCACGATATTATCAAACATATATATACTTTGGGACAAAATCTCGAAGTAAATTTGTCTTTAAGATGTTAAATATGAAGTAGTCATATACAACAGGAAGTAAATCCAATGGAATTTTCTTAATAATAATATGATAAATTTGTTAACAAATTACGTGTTTTATAGTGTTAAAAATGTACATTATTCTCTTTATGATTGCAGCAACAATCAAAGATTAGTTTACTGATATGTCACGTCTGAATAAATTCAAAATGAATCATTAGAGACTTCTGCAAAGCCACAGCTTTGAAATGTCAGATTATCCCATATCGCACGTATTCCAAGAGAACTGGAACTATCCGCTTCGAAACGCAATCAGCTTAACTCTGAAACGCAATAAATCCCTTTGACGCATCGTGTGCTTGTTGTTCCCGTTATTGAATCGCCGAAAGCACACGATTAAGACTCTGGCCGATAAATTCCCTTTTTTCAGAAGCAAAAAGGTTAACGTAAAAGCCTATCTTTTGGACTACGTTTTGCCTATCCAATATAAAAAGCGAAGACAAAATTCCCATTGCCTATGTTTCTGTCTTTCTCAATATACGTTAATGGATTCTGACATGAATAAATCGAGTCGTACGGACTGATTGAGTGGTTCAACTCGATGCTTGACATTTTTACACCAGCGACAATTAACAACTATATCATTGCGGCTTGTTTGAGACTCACATATATCGTGGACGCGCGACGTGAGATAAATCGCGACAAATCTTCGTGTGTAAAAATATCGGCTCACTATTAAGATAATGGAAAGCATGTTGAAGATAAGAAAACAAAGGTAGCACTAGCAGGATGTATCTCCATTCCGGGCATAGAACATTAATCAGTAAGAACGACAGCCTGTTGCTCGTTATTAATCAATAAAAAGAAGATTTACCTTCAATCATCATTTCGAGACGTAATGGTACTTAATTTGTACCAGTTTATCATTAATGACAGATTAAGGCCAATTAAAGCGAAGGCGGTGGTAAGTAGTTTGTACCGCAGTTCTGGAGTTGATTATGAAATAACAGATATATATTAGATCTAGATTGATCAGACCGCATCGATAAGACGCAGTTGACTCCAACGCGGTTTCGATTTTAGAAGTTACCAGTATTCAGCTTATCGCGGACGATGAAAGAACTGACTGATACTTAGTCGCTTAATTGCAACCTTCGTGTGTAGATATGAGAATAGAACAGTGGAAAAAAACATAAAATAACAAAAATTAAATTAATTATTTCGAACTGTTGAAGTGAATCGTGCAATCGCGGTGAGTGTATAGACGGTGGATAATAATTTTCGATCAGTGATATTTCCTTAAATTATAAAATAAATTTTAAAATTATGTACATATACATAAATATAACATAAATATAATACAACCTTCTTGTGGAACAAGTAAAGTAATATTGCCTATTTCTATTTGTGAATATATTCGTTTCGACTGTAATTTGAAGAGTAAAAAATAAAAAAGAGAAGAGAGAGAGAGAGAGAAAGAGAGACAGAAAGAAAAATTGTAAATAATTAAAATAATTAAAATATGTTAGAATCGCGGTTGTCACATTCTGACAAGAGCTTCACTAAATCTCAAGGCTGGAAATCTCATTGTTTTAATATTTAAAAAATAATCCTAATATTTAAAATAATTAAACATTATTAAAAAGTCTTGAAAAACAACTACGAACATTTGAAAAATTCAGTAAATATTAGCTAAAAAAAAGTGATACGCCGATCATATTCTATTAGATATGTTTCAACTGCGGTTGCCACCTTTCCCTTTTTAATCAGCAATTTTCTGAACAAATCTCCGATTTTCTGGTAGAAAAATCTCCGGCTAATTACTCTAAATTTTGATAAATTTTTTAAGTGCGCGCACTTTTTTTAAGTCAATTTTCCTTCAGAAGAGCAAAAATTAGATGACCGTTTTTATTTCGCAAGCAAAAAGAACACAAAAAAATAATAACAATTTCGGCAATACTGCTCCATCTTCAGCATAATAGTGGAATCTTCAACAAAATAGCCATCGATATTTAGCGATACACTTGTGGAAAAATATAATGGCAACTGTATTTCAGCATATCGTATTATTTTCAATTGAAAGTATCGATGTCCGAGTGACCTAAAATTAAGAGTATTCAATAAAGAGAAAACTACTTGTTGGATTCGTCGTTGAAGGCTGAAGCTTCGGAATCTCACCAGAAGAAATAGGGCAGCCGTTTCATTCTCGTCTCACATGGCTGCAACCACGAGTGTAAGTGACACAGTTCCGTTCGCGCATCGTAGCTGCAATGCGCTGCTGTTCCAATTTTGTTATCGCGTAAAGAACAAATGACCAACATGTTTCATGAAATATACAATACTCCAAAATTTAATTTACGTATATTATTAGTTGTACTTCGCGGTCGGACTTATATTAAATAAACAAATTGTTTATTCTTAATATTCTTTGGTATATATATATATATATATATATATATATATAATATTTTTTGGTATATTGTATTATTTTTGGATAATTAAATATAATTCAATTTTTAATAATATATAGAATACAATTCCTTATCATATAACTCCATCTTCGATTTCTGCTGTCTTCCGTTATATGTGAATGTTTCGTTATATAAATTCCCCAATTTCGTAATATAATAATTACAGTTATATATAATATTATTAGGTGTTGGAATTAATTCGTAGCGTTTTACAAGTGATGGGAAGTACTTTCATTAATGTATTTTTTAATGCTCATGTGAAATAAATAACATTCTTTCATTAAAAACGCTACGAATTAATTCCAACACCTAATATATTATACACATATACTGTATTATTAATGTTATTATAACTATAACTAATTTTGCTGATTAATATATTAGTTAATTTACGATCATTAAATAGTAATTAGTTTGATAATCAATGCGCATTGTCAATCAATTTTCATACTAATTCGGCGCTTCTAACTTGTTCGAAAAAGATCATGTTAATTGCTTCTTGTAATATTAGTTAATATTAAATTCTTCATAAAATACTACTGGTAAGGACCGACAACCGAGCTCTACCATCTCGATGATTATAAATATCACAATTGCTAGAAGAAGGGATCGTGAACGTGGAACGTCGGGAGAGAGTGACGTAAAAAAGAAAAAAAAAAGAAAAAAAGGAGATACAAACAAGAATGTGTACACGAACACGAATGTAGACGGCTAATATCAGCGCATGCGCATTTTGACGACGCGTCCGATTCGCGAATGCGACCAAAGTACTAACGAAATCGTGAAAGTGATCATATCCAGGAAGAGCGAGTCGATCATGTAACACGTTGTTTTTAGAATTCGATTGCACATTTACGTTCTAAAAGGGTTGGAGCGGAGAAGGCATGATAGGAGTAACCGATCCGCTAGTGAGTATCGATTTCGTCTTGCTTTCACGTCGAGTTCACGTTTCTTTTATCGCATTCTCAAGTATGTTTCATGGTCAGATAAAAACCCGTTTTTTAGTTGAGGTTGTAAACGCACGTATATACGCGGCGATAATACGCGGTATCATCTTACTTTCACAGAAGCGCGCACGCTGGCATTGCGCTCGAGCACGTGTAGTCTGCGATAACGTCGAATATCTACGAAATGGGACAGAATTTTCCATCTTTTTCAACTTTTTAATATAGTTTGCAATTCGCAAACAAAATTGAATGTCTTAATTATGAGCATACTTTGTGATTCAACGCGGTTTGTCATACATAACGCTTAAAGTAAAATGAGAAAATACGGATGTAATAACATATAACATTGCGTAATTTCTTAATACGCATCTTGCAAAATATAATCTTTACAGAATAAGTGAATTTGCCAAAGCCGTAAATTATCCACTGGCAAAGCGTTGCGTTTCAAACGAGAGAAAGAGAGAGAGAGAGAGAGAGAGAGAGAGAGAGAGAGAGAGAGAGAGAGAGAGAATTCATGCAAAGTAAGAAATTTGAGCATCCTGTATAACCTACTCATAAAAGGAGCAAAAGGATCTCTCCAAATATGATCGGGCTGATCGATTTCACCGCATTGGCGGTATTCGCAGGACTTAACGGGGAATGTTCCAACATTGAAGGATGCAATGGGGCATTGACCGACATCGGCGACTTATGTAATGCCTTGTATCTCGAATCGTGTGCTCCATTTTGTTACATAGATACACGCGTCGCGTACGTTCGCGGTATGTCCCCAAAAATATATTCGGAGCGATTAATTTATATCGTTCCGTCGATTACGAAGTGAGCATGGATGTTCCGTTCACCTTGATTTTCAAACATTTTGCGGGCAAGTGCTTGCGATGGCTCAGAAAAGTCGCGAAAAGGTGCGCGAACACGTTGGTGAGTACCAACGGGGCGAAAGTCAAGATATATTCGCCGTTGCTCGTACGCTTATCAGAGTCAACGTTGTTGCGTGCTTTGAACTATCGCGATAAGTATAATAGTTACGTATAATAATTGCCGATGACGAGATCCAGCTAGGTTATGTCGTGAGTAAACACGCGACCATGAAGAGCGATGTATTCTTTGAAAATGCGCATGTGCAGTCGATCGTGAAACTTTATTTTGGCGCCATGCTCAATTGGAGAACGATAAATGCTCAGTCGACAATTAATGCCCATTTTCACAACTTTAATTTGTAAATTTACTTTTTAATGTACTAAAAGTAATAATAACAAGAAAGTAATAATAACAAGAAAATACAGAACATAAGAAATAATTTAAAAGAAATTTTTCGCTTTTTTGTTTAGGAAAAATCAAGTTTGGAGAAATGTAAAAGAATTGCTCATATATAATTCTATGTGAAATTATGCATATAGTTATGTATGAGCAATTTTTTTGCATTTTTCCAAACTTGATTTTTTTCTAAAACAAACAATGCCAAAATTATCCCATTAACAAGACACCTTTGACATTTTCTCAATATTATTATTATTTTTAATATATTAAAAAGTAATTTTATAAAAGAAAGGAAGATGTATGAACATATTTTATATATAATTATGTATGTTTACGCGTGTTTAGATATGTTTATACATATTTTTTATATATTCATGTATAAAAAATTTTTTACCGGATAAAATAATATAACATCGGTGTGTGTGTGTGTGTGTGTGTGTGTGTGTATGAGAGAGAGGCACATCACATTTTTCATTAATAACTTATTTAAAACTTTCTCTAATTTCATATTGTCTCAATAAAGCAGGGGCTAATTAGTGAATTCTTTCGCATGACGATATATCACTAAATCACGGAATTTTCGAGTTCTTTAAGAAAAGAAGGTGGATTTTCATTTGATTTCTTATATTGCTACATTAATCACTATCACCTGTTGCTTCTCACTTCGGAAAAGACTTCTGCATTCCGTCACGCGCAAGGAGATATATGCACAAGTATTAGATGCGCTGTTTATTTTGTATCGACAATGACAATGATGTTCAATCGTTCGCAGAAACATTTCATAAATCTTATAACGTAATAATAATAATAATAATAATATGATTGAATAAGAATAAAATTAACAATAATAAACTATAAGGGCTACGAGTCGAACAATATCTTTTAATATTATATAATAACAATCAACATTATAAACAATATAGACGTTTTGACACCAATCGGGTCATTATGAATGTTAAACAAATTATAATATAAAATTAGTAGTTATGCGTACAATCTTATAGTTAAGTAAAATATGAAAATATAAAAAAGACGAAAAATTACTCTCTCTTATCCAAAAAAAATTTATGTGTTTGATGTTTCAGACAAATAAATGTGATTCATCATCGACTGTATAACAAAATAATAATTGTATTAACCATAATTATTGAGTGTCCCGATAGATGGATTTTCCATAAAAAAATAAAAGTCCAAAGATAAAGTCAAATTTTTTCAAAGGATAAAAAATCAGGCCTATGTGAGTCAAACGTAAAAGGCAGTCAAAATTCACAGTTAATAGAAAAAAGAAGCCATAATGCGATAGAGATCAGAGTGTAAAAATTATTTTAAATCTATATCAAGAAACATTATACAATGTATATAACATCATCGTATAACGTCTCTTGATATAGGTTTAAAATAATTTTGATATTCTGATTTCTATCGCATTATTGCTTCAGTTTTATTTCTGTTGACTGTAAATTTTGATTGCTTTTTTTCGTTTGACTCACATTAATCAAGAACTTATATTTATGCAAAGGGAAAAATCATTATTTTTGTTATACAATCAGTGATGAACTACATTAATCTGTCTGCCATCAAATACATGGATTTATTGGAGAGAGTAATTTTTCGTATTTTTTATTAGGTGTTGGAATTAATTCGTAGCGTTTTACAAGTGATGGGAAGTACTTTCATTAATGTATTTTTTAATGCTCATGTGAAATAAATAACATTCTTTCATTAAAAAACGCTACGAATTAATTCCAACACCTAATATATTTTCATTTTACTTAACTATAAAATTATACGCATAACTGCTAATAATTATAATTCAAATTTGTTTAACATTGATTCGATCGGTGTCGAAATGTTTATATTGTTTACAATGTTGATTGTTATTATATTCTGAATATTAAAAGATATTATTCGGCTCATAACCCTCCTAGTTTATTATTGTTAATTTTGTAAATTATTTTGGCGAAAAATAGTGATTAATTTTTAATCACTATTTTTCGCCAATGGCGTTATAATTGTAAGATTTACAAGTGAGGAAATTTAGAATAACTACAAAAATAATTTTTTCTAAATAAAGAAGGATACCCTTTATATCGCTTCAGTTCGAGCTATAAATGTCACACAGCACCAAAGAAAACTATCGTCTTTCCTCTAAAAAATCAATATCAATTTCTATCTCAGATTGGCATGGTAAAGGAAGCGGGACCAAGGGATGAGATTGTGACGCAAATCTCGTCTTCCCAGGACAAGCATCACGATGAACAAACGGCAAAGCACGAACGGACACAATGGAGACAATGGCTAGCATGTATATCAGGTTTACATCATATTTCATGAAATATCGCGCCCTTAAAGGTAACATGAAAATCAATTCGGCAATCAATCACCATTAATCTTCCGTCAATCTCCATTTCACAGCGACTCTATCCATGGTAGCAGTCGGCACCGTCTACGGATGGACTACCACGTCGCTCTCACGACTCACATCCGGCGCCAGCGACGTTCCAATAAAGATAACCGACGATCAGGGCTCATGGATCGTATCGTTGACGGTGATCGGCTCAATGATCGGTCCGTTCCTTGGTGCCAGTCTTGCCGATCGATACGGCCGTAAGAAGTGCCTTTTGTTCGCAAGCGGTTTCTTCATCGTCGGCTGGACAATCGTCTTCTTCGCCCAGACTGTAGTTGCTCTTTACGTTTCTAGGATGATTCTCGGCATTGGCGTGGGCATCTCATACACTACCAATCCGATGTACGTATCGGAGGTCGCTGACGTCGAAATTAGAGGTGCCCTCGGTACTTTGATTGCCGTGAACGTGTTCACCGGTTCCTTGTTGACATGTAGTATTGGTCCATGGGTATCGTATCATGTTTTAACGGGTGTACTTCTCACGGTACCTATCTTATTTGTGGCATGCTTCTCCTGGTTCCCCGAGACTCCTGCCTTCCTCGCAACCAGAGGTCGTAGAGCAGAAGCAACTAGGTCTCTAGCGTTCTTTAAAGGAATTCGCGATCGCGACGAAGCAAGGAGAGAATTGGAGTACACTTTACGTAATGTTTTTATCGAAGACGTTTGCGATAATACTCCAGTGACCGGTCCTGGAGCTCGAACGGAACCCGTTAAGCGCAGCTGGATGGGAAAACTGAAGCTGATGTTGTTGCCCAGTAACGCCCGAGCTCTCGGCATTATACTCAGTCTAATTGCTACGCAGCAACTCAGTGGAAACTTTAGCACTATACAGTATCTTGAAGTGCTCTTCAAGAAAGCAGCGATCGGCATCGATTCCAACGTGGCTACGATACTTGTGCTCGCGGTCGGCCTCATCTCATGCGGATTATCAACTGCGACCGTTGAAGGTGCTGGCAGACGTCCGTTACTAATCGCCTCCACCTTGGGTTCTTCCATTACCCTAGCAATTCTTGCAATATATCTTATGCTAGACGAAAGAGGCGTCGACGTATCAGCCGCAAATCTTCTTCCAGTGATCGATGTGATCATCTTCCAAGTGGCCTACCAAATCGGACTGGGTACTCTACCAAACGCGTTGATCGGAGAATTATTTCCTACTGAGGTGAAAGCGTTCGCCGGTGCCATTATCATCGTTTTCGACGGTGTGCTTGGTTTTATCGTATCCAAACTGTATCAGGTGATTGGCGATTGGTTGGGTGCCGACACCGTTTACTATTTCTTCGCGGGATCGTGTTTACTGGCGTTCGTGATGGTGATATTCGCCGTGCCCGAGACCAAAGGTCGGACGTTCCGTGAAATTCAGGAACTTTTGGGAGGTAGCGAGAAGAAAAAAGAAGTCACCGAATGTTTGCAGGATCGAAATAATATGGCATGACAAAAAAGAACATTTCGCATATCTTTACTGAACATGGTGCGAATTTACTAACGAGATAATCATCGGACGTTCTTTCCAAAGCAACAAACATTAAAACGGCAATTACTTACTCTCAACTGTATATAAAATGTACGTTTACACGTTTTTCACGCAACAAAAAACAGAGTGCAAAGGTGAAATCGCTTTTGCCTGTTAATCACGATTTTTTTCGTCTGCTAGCGGAAAATAAAGTGGTTTTTATTAATATCGTTCTTGCTGCATAAATTTATCCTGATAGTTTCATTCGTGTTCCTTCAACTGTAAGTATTTTTCGCCAATATTCCCAAGATTATATGGTTGTGTCGTGAAATATAATACTTATTTATTAAAACTCTATAAAGAACTGTCTTTATACAGCTTTTATCGTTTTTTTCACGCCGGATGTTAGGCGAATCGGATATTTAATGGGACGTCAAATTTTAGAATTTCTCATACATACAAGATAAAATATTTAAATAAGGAAAACTGCGTGAGAGAGAAGTAAAAATAAAAAGGACGCAAATAAAAAGTTCTAGTAAACTCGCCGCATCTCTTATACGACAAGCGTAAAAATCATAGCTAGACAACGGTTAAACATTGAGATGAAGAGAAAGAGAGAGAAAACAATGCTTGAAAAATCGCGAGAATGTATCGCAGTTAAAGAACAAAAAGAAAGCGTAATGGGAAATCCTCCAGTTTTGATATATATTGTCAAGAAAGACAAACGTTTTTATAACCACTGATTACACACACACACACACACACACGCGCGCGCAAAATATACATATATATATGTTTACATATTGTTTTATAAAATATATATTAAATATTTTATTAAATGTCATTTCTTATAAATATAATGTTTACGATCTTTCAAACAATGCAATCAGTGAAGTATTATATCTGCGCGATTATGATAAGATACGATAGAAAAATATACGTATATCTAGGAATTTTTTTTATTTCATAAAAAAATCTTCAGGCGATGCTTTTTCCTCGATAAGTTTAGTATTTAGTCAAAGCGGTAAATAAAAATTTCAATTTATAGAACATCTAACATATGAGGATTTTGCACATAACCTTATTAGACTTTAGCGACGACACGCGGCAGATAGAATATAAAAACAACATTTTTTAATGAAATATATATTTTAAAATATAATACATTTTAAAATATAAAACAAAGAATTGCCAGCTATCAGATTTCAATCGTGTTTTTTTTGCGTAAATAAAAATATCAGAAACATATTTTTTTATAGATAAAATTAAAAACGAATATTTTGTTGCAAATTTGTTGTACAACAGTTTGCAAATATCAATATTCTTTAAATCGGCTTAAAAAATCTTTACATTGTATACAACAAAATGCAAAGCCGAGGAAAAAAAAGACAATTAAAACAACATTAAAGCACGAGGAGGAGAATGCTTTATTGAGTCAAAGAGAAATAAATATCAAATAGTGAACAAATAATCATATTTTTAAAGAATAAGAAATCCTTACGTCATATGATGCTATTCCGAAATTTCATTTTCTCTTTTTTGTATCAATGAAGCCACACGAGCGATGTGATTGACGGTAGACATTTCAATTTACTTCTCGTATTACGTGCTATGCTACCGAGCATTATTTCGAGATCGCGATATGCACCGTCCATTTATTCATTAAACAAAAAATTAATAAAGGATTGCGTTATAAAATCATTAAACAAAAAATTAACAAAGGACTATATAACATAATTATGAGCAAAAAATTATTGCACGTAGAAGAGATCGGGACTAATTATACTCACTTTTTAGTTTCAAATTTTTACAGACGAAATAAAGAGACTTTGAAAAATGAATTCTATACCAGTTATTACATACATGAGAAATTGAATTGCTAGTATGAAAAAAATATATTTTTCTAATGCATTCCATCCATGTCTTCGGGACTGAGGTAGGATGACACATGATATGGGGTAGTTTGACAATAAGGCTGTGTTCGGGAAGTACGTTATCAAAACTATTTGTATAATATTATATATTTATATATGACTATATATTAACAAAACTTTTATAAAAGTATATTTTAACCACAAAATACATCTCAAACATAAATATCGGTCATAAATATTTAGTATAAAATAAAAAATCTGTAACTCTTTATATATTGAACCCTTTGTCACTAGATAAATAATAACAATTTAGTCTAATATCATCATTTAAAAAAGAGTAAAATTCTTGAAAAAGAGTAAAATCTTCAAAAAACGAGTGAACATTTCATTTTTTTTTTTTAAATAAGATCACAGTGAATGACAGATTTTCTAATCACGGTCAACTTTAATAATTAATATCTCGCTTCGCAGGGCAGAGTGACTTTTTTTTATTAAATTTCGTGCAAAAACACGAATGAGACTAGTTTCACCAAGATTGGTAAGGGGACTAAACTTAATATTTACCATTGAAGTAAATCTCTTTAAAGGAGTGAAATATTGCCATTCTTTTTTAAGAAGTGAAATATTTTCACTCTTTTTCAAAAGTGGCTGTATTTTTATTCTTTTAAAGTGAAATTTGCTCTATGTTGGAGTTAGTCTATTAGTCCCATACGTTCATTCTTTAAAAACATTAACAGTACATACGACATAAAGATAGATAAACAAAAATAATTTGAATTTTATCAGGAAATGGAACAACTCGTTACTTGCAACGAAGTTACTAGTTACAAATTATTTTTTTGATAACTTTACTGCAACTGCGTTATTTTTTTTTATAACTGTAATGGTAATATAGTTTTAGTAACATTTTTTTAGTAAACATAATGGCAACTAATTTTACAATTACTTTTATCGTTACTTTGCACATGATTGAACACGGTTCGATTGGACACAAGCTCATAGTGCTTAAGACTAGAAAGGTCTTAGGCGCTCGTCCGCTAATTAATGGTCGTCGATTTTAAAAAAAATAATGGAAAAGTAACGAAAAGTTACTTTCTCAAGTAACAGTAACTGTAATGTTACTATAATTACTTTTTCTACTCGGTAACTATAATTTAATGTTACTTTTAACAAGTAACTTTCCATTCCCTGGATTTTGTTAAGTAAAAACTATAGGTTTCATCTATGATGATATCATGGATGAAGCTCATTAGATGAAAAAAAGGAAAAGGTTAAGCTTACACAGACTAACACAAGTTAACCAGATAATCGAAAATCGTGTCTTATTGTCTAAATAGAAATCTAAATAGAAATAGCTATTTAACAATTTACATATTATTATAAAATAAAACTTCAAGAATAAAGATTTACGTGTACGTTTTTTGAAAATATATTGATAGCGTAATCTCTGATGTAGATAGATGCACCCGCATCGAGATACCAGAACAGAGTGAAAGACAGTCGTTGCATGTTCAAACACGTTTATGCGTGTCTACTAATCCCAGTCTTCCCTACATGACGAGGCAAGGAACATAAACTATATTTGTCTGAGAAGAACGAGGTAGAACTCGGTAAATGGAGAGAATAATTTCTCCTGTTGTTTGCTGAGAAAAAAAACAAAGACAAAAGAATCATAAATGTAGCGAAGAGATGCGGAATCATTTAGAGAAAAGAAAATTCTATGTACATTCTCCGTATCATGAGTAAAGCCCCGTATATCGAAATAACATAATTGTTGCAGCGCCAGTGTTCTTACAATAGCAATGAATAGTTTTATCTTAAAATAGTCCGTAAATGGTATCTAGAGATTTACTGTACTATCGGGGAATAGCATATTATTAGACTTTAAAAAAAAAATAAAAAAATAACCCCAAGTATACGCGTCATATAGAAAAAGATTCGCTATGTAAAAAACTAGAATCAATTGCAGCTGTCAATAAAATCAAAATACAAAATTACTTATTTAAAAAAAAAGAAAAGAATAAGGCGTCAAATATAATAAAGGCTTTTCCTGAATATAAAAAAAAGTTATATCGTAAAAGGAATTTAAGTGATGTATAACTTAAAAAAAAAGAATAAGGAGAGATTCTATTAGGTGTTGGAATTAATTCGTAGCGTTTTTAAATGAAAGAATGTTATTTATTTCACATGAGCATTAAAAAATACATTAATGAAAGTACTTCCCATCACTTGTAAAACGCTACGAATTAATTCCAACACCTAATACTTTGGAGGGTAAAAAAATCGATGTTTTTTTTTACATTTTTTGCTTCTCTAAAGTGTAGAATATGCCTGTAAAAAGATTTTGCAATATTCAAAATGTAGGAAGCTCGACTGTTAATCGAAAATCAACTTAGACTTAATTTTTTTATATGACGTAGATAAACATTGTAACACAAATAATCCCAATTTGAGTAATATTGACCGTATAGTTTTCTTGTAAATCATATCTCCTTATGACGGTCTGAAGTAGATAATCATCGATTTAATACATACTCAGCCAACTTAGGACTTTGAAAAACTAGAATTTGGCAGATGAAATGAACAATTGTGTACAAAAAGCAAAATCATACTCAGTAGCGACAGTGAATTTTTTTGTGGTCTGCAATTTTTAGTGCGCATGTGTCGGTTTGTACACTTAGGAATATGGCGGACGTATTAGGAGCTTAATAAAAATTCAAATTTAAGAGCCTGTCCTAGCTCTACTGTGTAACTTCACAACATAGCGAGATCATGTGACTTAAGAATACCTACACTAAAGATGTCGACGGTCAATATCTCTACTATATATGATTATACTGTGTCTCTGATATGATTGCCCGTCACATTGTGCAACATTACCAAATATACACTCGATCTCCCGAGTCATTGGCAATCTCATACATTTGTTAATATTCTATATATACACTAATAATTTACTAAGAATATAGTACATAAATAATATTCACAATTCATTACATTAATATTGCATATAATACGGAATCGCTGTAATGACAATTTATTTCAGTTGCATTTTTTACTCCAAAGTAATAGAAGCAAGCCTCCTTAAAGCAATTTATGACTTGTTGAACTGAATTTTGCACCGGTCGAAAATCAAGTGAGCTCAACGATAATATGCGCAAAACAAGTAAGAAGCAAAAGAAAGAAGAAGGGTTCAAATGCAGCAAAATTTGTTCTTCAAACAGAGGAGAAATGATGGTAAAAATGTAACTTAGGGGAGCATCCCCAAATGACCTTGACCTTACATATGTTGTCAAGGTCATAACCCTGAGTGATCTCCAACAGATTTTAGTCATCGGTCGCCTTTCGTTAAAAAGTTGTTAACAAAAAAGTTCTGCTATATAAAACAAAAATTCTCTGTATGATAACGACAAGGACCTACATGTGAACCATCACTGGACGATTTTGTCTAGCGAATGTAACGAGGAGCGAGGAAGTATCACCAGAAAGTGCTTGAGGACAGGTATCTGGTCAGGAAGGTCGAATATAAGAAGATAATCATCGACCCATTCAAGCAGCGCGCCACGAATCCATTTAATAGCGCTGCTAGCTTCGACTAGATGGATATACGTAGATGGGAAAGAATACGAAAAGAGTCAATATTCGGCAAACAGTTAAGAGAGCATGCTACTAGGGCTGCGTTCCATTTAATGCTCGCAACACTTGCGAACATCGTTTGTCCTTATTTAATATTCGATAAACTATAAGGATGAAATTATTCCACGAGCGATATGAGCGTCGAGGGCTCTTCACAATAAAAGGAACAAAGAACAAATAATAAGAATTTCAACCTATTCCTTGTTCCTTTTATTGTACAGAGCCCTTAAGTGGAACGCAACCTGAGTCTGTTCAACTTGCTTACACTCAGCATCTTCACTTTCTCTCTTTTCAGTGCCAAATATATATCTATCTCATTTTAAATGTAAAAAGTGTAAAAAAGTGTAAGCAAGTCGAACAGATCAATTAAAATACGAGAGCGAATAAAACGATGTTATGACATATTATCTTATTAAATATTTTCGCATGGTTTACATATTGTTTTATATTAAATATTCTGTTTTAAATGTTCATTCGTTATGAATATAATGTTCGCAATATTCTTTCGAACAATGCAATCAGTGAAATAATCATATCTATATCATTATGATAAGATGCGATAGAAGATATACATATATATCTAGCCTAGAATTCATAAAACAATCTTTACGCGATGCTTTTTCCGCGATAAGTTCAGTATTATTGAAAATCGTAAGAGTAAAAATTTCAATTTATGGAACATCTGGCGTATAAAAATTTCGCACATAACCTTATTAAACTTTAGCGTCGACAACAGCGTGGCAAACAGAATATAAAAATAGCATTTTTTTATGAAACGTATATTCTAAAATATGAAACAAAGAATTGGCAGCTACCAGATTTCAATTGTGTTTTCTGCGTAAACAAAAATATCAAACGTACATACATGCATCATCTTTTTACAGATAAAGTTAAAAACGAATATTTTGTTGCAAATATATGAGAATAGGTTTGCAACAAATACAAATATTCTTTAAATCGGCTTTAAAAAAAAATCGGCTTTACATTATATACAGCAAAATGTAAAGCTGACAAGGACAAAGAAAGGCAATTAATACAAAATTAAAGCACGAATAGAGTGCTTCGTTGAGTCAAAGAGAAATAAATAACAAAGTCAATGAACAAATAGTGATATTTTTAAAGAACAAGAAAGCCTTAGGTCGTGTCATGTCTATTCTGAAATTTCATTTCCTCTTTTCTGCGTCAATGAAGCCACACAAGCGACGTGGTTGACGACAGACATTTCAATTTATTTCTCTCGTATTACGCGCTGTGCTACCGAGCATTATTTCGAGGTCGCGGTATATACCGTCCATTTATTCATTAAACAGAAAATTAATAAAGGACTACGTTATAAAAGTAATTATATGAGCAAAAAATTTATAAAAAAGTATCGCGCGTACATGATGAGACAAGGGTGAACTGTATACTTGTCTAACAAGAACGAGATAAAACTCGGCAAATGGAGAGAATAATTTCTCCCGTTGTTCGCCGAAAAGAAAAACAGAGACAAAAGAATCATAAATGTAGCGAAGAGATGCGGAATCGTTTGATAAAGAGCAGAAAACTCTGCGTACATTTTCCGTACCGCGAATAAAGCCTAGCGTATTTCGAAATAATGCATTTGTTGTAACGCCAGTGTTCTTACGTTATAGTATGGCATGCAGTAGAAAGTTTTATCTTAAAATAGTTCGTAAATGATATCTAGATTGATTTAACGTACTATCGGGGAATGGCGTATTATTAGATTTCAATTTCTGCAATACACACACACACACACACACACACACACATCTCTCAAACGTAACTAGCTCGACCAAATAAGATCGATCTGTGCAAATAATAAACTCCGATCTCAAAGAGATGAAAAAATATATAAAAAAATGAAAATTACATGATAGCTTACTGAAAGCTCCAAGCATTTTTAGTTTAATAAATGAAAAATTAGGTGAATATGTTACTAAAGATGCTTGGCGTTGTTGATATTTTTGCCGATCGTGATTTAATTTATTATTTAGTATTTTATTGTGCAGTTATGGAGTGCAGTAGCTCGCATTTAGTCTATCAGCTAAATGACGGTTACATACTTCAGATGTGGTAATCTGGGAGACTCTCTTACTGCACTCGATTACTTTGATTTACGACTACTTGAATTGTATTAAGGAAGTTGTATTATATGAGACTACCAAGATGTCTCGAATTATTTATCAAGAGATTTTATTATACTAGACTGCTGAAGATGGCTTGAATTAAGCCGAAATGTTCGGTATTTGTTATATATATATATGTTGTATTGAGAAATATATGTTGATATAATCGCTCCAATTACTGCGAATTTAGGCTCTTAATTGCTCGTTTTTTCATTTATTAGTTTTTTCATTTTTATCTCAAGAGCCCAACTTTAATTATTATTCTATTTTTAGTTTATAAAAAATCGCATCTTACATTGCCCATCAGAATTGTATAACGCGATTCCTCCCTCGTTCACAAAGAATGTGAAATTATGGCTTTTCAATCTTTCCTTTCGATCGTTTACCGCGAGAATGCAGCTTTTCGATACGTGAAGGATCGCAACCGCGTATCAAAGGTTGTTTTCCGATAGAAACAATGTTGCCCTCGAGAAAACAATGAAGGTCTCAGAGAACCTAGCCCAAAACGTTTTTCAGTACTTTTGTCGACTTGGGAACGATTTACGCGCTCGATCGCGAGTCATGGCAGCAAAGGAATTAAAGTGAATTAAATGTTCTGGCTGAATGTCTGGTTGAAACTTTCAAACGCTTCCGGCTACGATTGTACAGGCCGCCCGATTTTTTTCGCACTCCCTCCCCTCCTTGCTACCTCGATCCTTTTTTTTTTTGCTGAATCGCTTTGTTCGACCCGACGTCGAAATGGCGAGCTCGGTGGAGAATTGTAGTATTCTAGAACGGCGATGCGGCGTCGCGTAGCGATGGCGCCGCGGCGATCGCCGAACGAGGAGAATACGCGACGGCGACACGCTGCGAACGAGCTTGTAAAACGATCGTGAGGATTTTCTCCGCGTGAACCAGATGTAACCCGCAGCGGCACGGTCCATGCTGTTTTCGAATTTATGCCCGCCGATTTTTTCCGTAAACAATGCCGCGCTCGGTTGAATATCCGGAACTATGAAATATGTATGATATTACGAGGGGGAAAAAATAAATGTGCGAGAGTGTGCGATGGTGAAATTAGAGATATGCGAGCGTGAAAATAATTCAAGTTACTGCGATCAATCAACAACAACGCGATCGATAACTTTGTGCTATTTTCAGTTGTAATTGATTTTTACATTTCTATAAATACCACAGTGTAATTATTTATTAATAATATCCAAAGAGAGAAATTAAATTTTCGAGCACTTGTTTTTCGAGCTGTAAGATAAAAATTATAGTTTTTAAACTAAAATTATATCTTTGATTACAATAAACTCTAAACCATTTTTAGTACTCATTATTGATATCGATATCATTGAAATGTCTTCTCTAATAGCTTTCAGATATAGTTTAGTTCCTGGAACGATCTAGAAATTTCAAACAATTATTGCGGCGCCATGTGACTAAGATAAAACTTCATAAAAGTAAATTGCGGATATTTCTCGTTCTGGCCGACTAATTCTATTGTCGAGAGCCTCACGTAATTTAATTTATCTGCACACCACTCGAGATATCGATGCGTTATCAAATAAGAAAAGAAAAATAAAATGCACTGTCAGGATCTAGCTCTCGCTTTACTTTGTATCCGAGCTTGATTCAACAAAAGTTCATTATCCTACCTCGCTGTTCTCTTGATATGCAAGCTACGAAAAGAAAATTCTTAAACACTCGCAAAAGCACACTTTTTCTAAACTACATCACAAAACGTAGCCTTTCACAACAACATTCATTCTTTTCTCATTATTTTTCTCTTCCTTAAACGACATAAATCTTCTTTCAACAAAATGCATTTCTGTCGCACTTTCTTCCTTTGTGGTATTCAATAAGCTCGTGAGCTTGTTAAGATATTGCATTACGGACCCACGACATTAATACACACGCAAGAAGTACATTATTAATAAATGAAGAAAGAAGAAAATGTTGAAATATAGCCATAAAGCTATAAAAAATGTCATAAATATCAAACTCTGCTCTTTACTAAAGGATGTATCAGAAATAGGCAGCCATGGATATTGACACAGCACGTAGAACAAAATGGGAAAGTATGTATGCAAGCAAATAGTCACATAGATAAGAGTACAGGTTTTCAACGATTTTCACAAGTAGTTCCATATATTACTTGCATCAGACTTTATTAGCTCTGTCGCAAACAGTCCTCGATATATCAAAATTATTGCAGATTTGTCATATTAATATGACGCCATGTCGCATTTAAAATCTTGCGTGAGATTGTCAAAGAAACGATTATCTTACACATATTCCTTCTTTAAAATGATTAACGATAAATTACAAATTCTTAAAATAAAGAGTAATTTTTTAAATTAATGAAACGAGTACGAAGAAAACTTTCTTTTGATAAAAGAATTCGATAAATTCAATAAATCAAGTGTATCAAGCGGATAATTAAATTTTATTCGATTGAAATATATTTTATCCCTGACGATTTATTGGATTGTCTCTTAGATCATTTGTAACTGTATAAAGTTCTGCTTCGTTCTTTCCATTCCGTCTTTTTTAGTCACTTGTGCACTTTTAGTGACTTTCACTCATGTCTCTCTCCTACTGCCACTCATCACAGAAGATATGCCTTGTGCGCGTATCAATTTTATCGATGAGTGGCTATTTGATCCATAGGGAATGCACGTGGGAAAAATGAAAACCGATACATATCGATAACAAAATGTCGCCGTGAACAAGCAGTGCTCCTTTCAAACAATAACGTCTTGAGTTTCTTTCTGGTCGATCGTAATCTCCGGTATATCCTTTTCTCGTTGTTTTCCTATCTCTCTTTGACAATGCCGTAACATTTATATTTTCACTGTCTCGGCGGTAAAACGTGACTTGGATTCATTACAAATGATACTTATGATATGGCAGAGCTCACAAGCCAACGTATCCTGCAGCACGTAATCTTCGCTAAATCAATTTACCACTTCTTCCCCAACTATTTCTTATTACTTTCTTTTTTAGGATTTTAGAACATAGGAAAGAACACTCTTAAAATTATTTAGTAAAAAAACTTTTCCATTTATATTAATGAAAAATCGTCTTACACCGCTTAGTTATTCAAAGCTTTTAAATCTTTCTCTTTCAACTTTCCATTATTTCTTCGTTAGTCTCACTCTTTGCCAATAGATTTTTGTAATGACTCCTGTTATGCGAGCTGCAATATCGATACAACTTCATATTGAAGCAATATCGGCTTTCAGATTCCCGTCTACCTAGACCAAGAAGACACGCTCTCGTTTCTCGACACGCGAAGCAATTCGTGTAGCGTCTTTATGAGAAGCGTCGGGACGTATATTGGTGCGATATTCCAGCCTGAAATGAAGACTAGAATAAAGAATGCAGAAATAGAATATGATAGTTGACGTAGCATATAAAGTAAAGGTAAATGGAAGAAATTTAACCCGAAGTACATACGTATATATCTATGTTCGCGCTCATTCCAACCTTTCCATGTATCTAATGTTAACGCTTTTGAATGTGCTTTTGAAATACGAACGTCAAGAATCCGTAAGCTATATTTAGCGCTAAATACGCGAGGCAAATGCGGACAGTAGTACTTGATAGTACTGGTACATTCGCAGCTCTTTGTATCCGATGACGCCGATACCACGCATAAACCGTGGCCACGGCCTTTGATATCCAAATCCTGCCGCTTCTAGGCTAATAACGATTTCCGCCTCCGCGGTTATCCACCCTTCTCCTCGTCTCCCCAATTGCTGAATAACTATCCACGACCTCCTCTTCCACGTTCACCTCTTCTCTCTCCTCTCTACCTGTATGTGTCTATTGTAATTTCCGTCACTCTCCGTCTAACTCTCTCACCCTTTATTCTCCGTTCGCTCGAACGGCTTCCTGCAAATAACTCACCGCTATTCGCACTGCGAGACGGTATCAGTAGGACGATTTCTATCACTGTCGGGATTCCCTACCTTTTCCCCTCTCGAATGAATCCTCCGGATATCGAATTCTTACGCGCCGGCGCCCACAACGGCACAATAATGAATAAAGCATCATCGTACCGACAACTACAACTGCAACTATAAGTACGACGACAACGATGACGATAGCGAGCCATGAAAAGTGCATTTTTGCCGCGAGACGTCTCGTAAGATATTTTCTAAGGGACTTCCCGTTTGTACCTAAGATCGCTCACTCATGCGAGCGATATTATCCGCGACGTTTCTCACTTATATATATTCTGCGCATGCCGTAAAGATGGAAATACATTTTAACGCATTATTCACTGCACGCGTGTCCTTTTTGCGCGAATAGCTCAAACGATTCAATTCACAGATCCATATCTGCGATGGAACAAATTGAGATGAAATTGATTCTTGAGATGAAAAACTTTTACCGTCAAGGGAGAGAGATACAAACGCCGCGTTAAATATAATATATTATTTTTAACAAATAACAAAATTGTAATAAGAACGTATACAAATTAAACCTTGTAAGTTTCTCCGTAATTTACATTTTTGTATTCTATTTTATATCTAATTTTTATCGACAAGGTCCTTAATGCTGAACTTCGAATTTCTCATACAAAAGCTGTTGTATTAAACGAGACTGAAATATCGTTCCGCGTAATAAACGATAGTTTAAAACTTTACGTAAAACGGGCTACAATTATATGTATATTTTATCGACGTGTCAATAAATATTATGCTTGTTTGATATTTGCCTGGCTTAGCTATCGCAAGTATTCTGCAAAAGATAATAAGATAGTACTCTGGAATTTTCCTGTACTATCAACGAATTATCAACGAGTTATGCGACGTGCAACAAACATCCTCGAGACGTTACATTTAAAAGTTTCAGCAAAAAGTTTGGTCTTTGCTTTCACAAAATGCGTATTCTTCTCTACCTCTATTATTTTAATTCTAATTATCTTTCCTTCCATTATTCTTACAATTAGTTATTGTTATAGTTGTAACCAAATTTAGAAACTTGTATTTCTACTTTAAAAAATATGTGAAATAAAATATTTAATACCAGGGTGTAGATTTAACACTCTGGTTTAAATACTTTAACATCAACATGGTGAGAGTTATATAAATGTGCAGATTTTTTTACAGTATAATACGAAGTAAGTATAAAAATTGTATGACGATTGTATATAACTTTTAATAAGACTTTCAAGATTTAATTTATGAAGCGTATATAAGCCTTGTACGGCTTTCTGTCACACGGCTTAGCCTTTCAATCCTATCCATGGTACGCGCTGACGGATTGAATTAACTGCAAGCACAGTACGCTGTCGTCGTGATAAATTATTATTTAACACGCATAAACAAGGTCAGAGATAAATCCGAATGCACGTATATAAATCACTTTCTATCATTCACTCCGATATACTGTGTTGCTAATTGCGAAATACACGAGAGGAACGGCATTGGAAAAAACGATGCGCTATAACGATTCGTACTACCAACGTATGTTTGTGATTCTACGAACAAAAATTCAACATCAAAACTAACAATAAGAAAAATTACATTGGATCACAACATGTATTTATACAGCTTTGTACACATCCCTCGATAAAATTAAAGAATCATTTTATAAATGACGGAAGTGACAGAATATATACTTACAAATTGATACATTATATATTATATTATTAAATGATTAATTATATGTTTAGTGAGTTAGACTCAGATCAAAGATCAATCGCTAAAATTTTAAAAGGATCATGAGGCTAGCTCATTCGTGTAATCCGCCATTATGTCGACGATTCGCTTGGACTTTCTGCATAGAATTTCTACGAGGACGATACGGAACTCGTTAAAGTGGTTATACCTTCTTGTATATGGCAAAGTACAGATAACGACGTACGCAGAACGGTCTTTCTACCTCGCAACGAGGTCAGTGCTCAGAGAAACGTTGGTCCGTGATAAAAAAAAAAGGAAGGAAAAGAAAAAAAGAAATTCCTAGAAGGAAAAAGGGTTGAACCTCTTGCATGGAAATCGGCGTCGACTGAGGGGGACGACTTTTCGTTCTCTTATTATCGTTTTCGTTTCTGGCGTTGCTCGTCGAGCTTCGCTTCTCCGTCCGCGTATTACGCTAACCTATTTTCTTTTATCATTTAATTAAACAATCGGTTACACAAAATACGCGAAATCCGACGACGGAGAAAGCAATTCTCAAGAAATTACCTCGTTTCAGCCACACTTTGCGCATTATCCTTGTTCCTTGAATATACGTTTGTTGGAAATACGGACTATTTCTCCATAAATAAGGCGATATTCATTAAAATGCAATTGATCACTTTAAGTAATAATCACGAAAAATAATGTTAATAAAGTACTATTTTTCTCGAGTGCAGCCCCGAAAAATTTCAGTATGATGTTAAATTAGTTCTATAATTAAATAATACGCAACTGTGATACGATTAAGTCAACCACATTGATAGACAAAGATGTTTAAGATTTATCTCAGATTAGGCATTTCAAAGATGGATTAGCGTTCGCAATTATCCGACATCCCGTTGCCTTCTGTCTTTTACTTCACAGTTATTTTGATCTTGTAATTGGAATCCAGGAAAGCGGAAGGCGTACGGCCAAGATCGAGAAAATAAACAACTTTGGCTCTAAGAGGACTTGGTACGATGTCAAATGCACTCATGGCTTATAGAATTTGAAATGGCCAAGAGTACCTCTATTTCATATCCGCAAACGCGTTTTCGCAGCAATATAACAGTATGCACACGCACGCAGGAAAAACGAGTAAATTAAAAATATTAGGCAGTAAATTAAAAAAAGAATCGCTTTTGCATATTACATTAAATGAGCACACGACATCCGATTTTCACGCAAAAACGGCAATTTACTTTAAGTTCAAAAATCTCACAAATAAAATAATTCCTAAGATTCCTTCAACTATATATATATATATCTTTCCTAATTTTCCTTTGTTTAAAACAAAAGATGTTAAGTCTGATAACGGCAAGAATTGAAATAATCATGGAGAATGAGCCATTTACAGACTGAACTAATTCAGACAAACAGAAATTCCCTCTTTGAGAAAGGATAAAATTTCATGAAGTAAGTCTCTTTAGTCTCAGATATAATTTAAGGATCTTTAGAGCTCTTCCCGCAAAGATCACAAGAAACACAAGTATCCCACTATTTACAACTTACAACATTCCAAGACTTCGATCGTAAGCCGAATAATAATCATATAGTACTAAATCTATTGTTTTTTCTCTTTTAATAATAATATTTTGCATTACTGGCTATTTTTGACGTTGAATAATTACAGGGTTGTGAAGAAATAAGTTAATGTTCGTTTTCACTAATATAAATTAATTTTCATTTCGAATCAATTTATATATATTAATTCTTCACTTTTTTTTCTAATTCTCAGCGCATATCGATTGTAAATTATTTCAAAATCCGTAAGTCAAACTAGCCGTATGTAGAGAAATACCTATCTGAATTGCGAAATTCTAAAAATAAGGTGCTAACTTTATAAAAATCAAAATTCAATCACGAAGTTCGATTTCATCTAACCGCTTTGATCGCACAAAATCCTGTGCAACGCAGAAAAAGATGTTTCACCTGCGTTATTATCTCATACGCGTGGAAATGACTTTTTTTTCACAAAGCACTCGCGGACTTTGCGCCAACGTTCAGAAACACTTTGTAACAGGCGGCCTTGTTATTTTCCTTTCCGCAGAGCTGCAACCGTTACAGTACAGTTTGCCATGTACTCGGGCGTAACGGAAGACAGAAGACACGAGACAAGACAAACGCGCGAGAGAGGAAGCCTTCTAAAAAGTTTCCATACCTCCCGTGCGCGCGTTCACCGCTCCGCAAATATCAAATGATCACCGTTATATCATTCCTACCTCTTCATTTTGCTCCGCGGTCGCTTTCCAGGATCGATATTATCTTCACCATTATCCTCCGTCTTGTTCGCGTTATCTTTCGTCGCTTAATTGCAATGGCATTGTAAGGAAATACGACAGAGAGGACTCAACTCGGTGGAAGAGGTGCGGCAAAGTTTCTTTCGAATGTAAATGTACGAGTAGATGCAGTCATCGACAGGATGGAAATCGTGACAAATTAAAACGAACGGAGGCTAACTAATCGAATATTCTCTTCGATCCGTATCACAGATAAAACGTATCCTGATTCAGAGAAGGACACGGTGAATCGGAACAGTGCTTAGTTGACCTGAACTAATCCTGAAACTATAAACTCACCTCACTTTAAACCAAATTGTATTAAATACAGAGATATTACAGTCTCCCGGCATCAAATCGTAATTATTGTTATGCCAAAATTATATCATGTTGTTAAACGGGCGTAAACCCGTCCGCCATGCTGTGTACTTCGTAATGTGAAACGCGAGATATTTTCTGAGAAACGCGTGCAGTCCGTAATATTTAGAATCCGTGATGTAAAAGGTTACGTGCGAGTACTTTAACTTCGCTTCCTCGTAACCTGATTACGTCACCTCGAATAATTTCGCCACGTCCGTGTCCGAGCTCTCACGTATCTGATAAAGCGCGATAAACCCTGAAAACGGAGCAGTCTGGCCATTCTTGCCGCTTCCACTGCGCCTTACGACCAACCATGAATCACTCGCTTTTACTTTCGATAACTTACGTGAACTCATACGGTGAACGTAGATTACATTAATAGATTACATTAGTAGATCGCACTAAATTAACGATGAAGCTATTCTTTGGTAACTATAATATAGAAAATATTTGTATATACGTTCATTAATTGCGTATTATAAAATTCATATTGATAAATAAATACTATTAATAATTGTTTTATATACTTTTACGGAAATATAATATTCAATAATAAACAATGAATACAAAGGCCATAGGAGTATGTACAACGCAGGTAGTATATACCGCAAGAAACAATTTTAAAAATAAAACTAAGATAAACAAATTTATGTTTTAAAATAATTAAAAAATACAAATTTAAATAAAAATTTAAAAATGCACTCTCGCAACTGTTACAATAATAAAAGGTGAAAAAACAGGCTAATGAGAGTGAAGCGCTATAAACATTACGCAATTTTTAGGTGTAAATCTTCTATTCATTTAGACGTTTCAACTCACGATGTAATGATGACGCCTGATGAGTGGAGTTCTTTCGCCAAGGCTTCATCACTAATAAATATAATTGTATGTTATTACTGAGGATGACTCAAACATGAAACGTCGTGCTTCACTCTCATTAGCTCATTTTTTCACCTTTTATTATTGTATGTTTTAACTCATGGTTGAGCCATCTTTACCATTTTTACAATTACCGCAACTATTTTGGAATATTGCATCGCTATACAATATCTCCGAATTTTCTGCATGTAACTGTTGTGGAACAATCGTGAGGCAAGAGCATCATTTAACATTGTCCAACACAGTTACACAGCTGATGATGAAAAGTTCACGAAGCCAATATAGCCATACACAGTTAAAAAAATATCGCAAAATCACACACAAGAAAAAATTCAAAACTTCGTCACGTATTAAAAATTAAAAATTATCCTAAACATTATACTGATAAGACATGTTTTGATCAGAATGATGATGATTTCAGAATTTTTAATATCCCAAAATAATTGCAATAATTGTAAAAATGCTGAAGATGATTCAAACATGAGTTGAAACGTGAAAATTTTTTACCTTAGTTTTATTTTTAAACTTTTTTCTCTATATACAATATATACAATATATATTCTCTATATATCTTTTTTTAATATATACAATCAACGTTTAAGCTTTTGTATATTATATTCATTATTTATTATTGTATTAATTAAAGCAGTCTATAATTTATTAGTTTTAATTTAATTTCATTATTATATAATGTTCAATCTCTCTCTCTCTCTCTCTCTCTCTCTACCTCTTCCTCTCCCTCTCCCCCCTCTATCTCTATCTCTATCTCTCTCTTTCTTTTAAAGAAAGATCTACTGACTTTTTCACCTGAAGATACAATACACATAATCTTCGCATGACACAAGTATCGATAGTACAATTATGGAAATCCCTTTACACGCAAATGTGCACACTCACTCCAGCCGGGATAACTATTTTAATGGCAATGCGCGGATGCATGTAGAATAATATAGATAACAGATTGGTAAAAGCGATATGCGAATTCAATTGTCGATTTTGTGCCATGTAAATTCATTGGATTACTATGCAATACACACCATGTATGAATGTGATTATGAACGAGCGAACGAGCTAATAAAATTGCAATTTGCACGTTACGTCCGATTTCACGGGCATGCAACGAGAATACATCGAGAAAAGAAGCTTGTTTCATTTATTATTTACGTTCTAGCATCAAAAAGCACAGGTAACTTCGACGATAAAACACAGGAGTGTCTAAAAGTACAGAAAGTTTGAAAGCAATTATTGCTCGGTTTTTAAAAAAATTTCTGGATAGAACTGTGACATTATCTACATACTATGTTTTTTATTTATCGGGAAATAACATTAATAACAATAATTGGTTTTGTCCTTCGTATATTATAAGCTGTAAATAATATAAAATCGCAGTAATATGATATAATATCGTATTATTATTACGTTATATCAGCCATACAAAGGCTAATTTCATTAAACATCAAGACGCCATTAACATCAGAGCGTATCGGTACAATGGAATATAATAATTTATCCCCAGAGACGTAAATCAATCCTCGCAAGAATGGCTGCATTTAGCAGGTAAAAATTGAATAGCATCCGCGTAACAATCGAACCTGATTCAGTGGAAATCCAGAGGTATATATCAATCACCACATCCAATTGCCACTCAACTGCTGTCCCTGCTGAATGCACCCAATGTGACATATCAGTTCTGTTGCCCTATTCATTTAATCTGGAAATGGGTCGAATATGCCCACTCATGTAATTTTACGAGATGCATGATGCAATGCATTGTTCTATATGTTAGGTGCGGTAATTGAATTTATTTGATAAACGAAAGTGGGATTGTAGAGAAAGAATAAACGTAGAATTGTTAAGAACATTAACATAGATCTTTTTAGATTTCCTTTGTGAGATCGCACTTGTTATTTCATACGACAAGAGACATATTTCTAGACGGTAAAATTACGTGCCTCGGTCCATGTACACTCTCATAAATATCTAATATCGCGGTACGTAGCTTGTTCACTTCCGTTAACGATTCCCACTCTCCATCCCTCCTGCGGGACTGAAGCATCTCCTCGAATACTACACCTTCAGAGCGTCTCAGTATCTATAGGAAAGGGCTCGTTAGTATCGTCCACCGTCTTTGTATCGTACGTACGTAACTCACGAGGCGATACTCCGTGGCCCAGGAATTTCGGAATTTCGTGATCCAGCGCGAGTCTGCATATTTCATTGCGGCTGCGAGTGCACAACGTATCGATAAAATATGGGCTTGCTAAACATTCCCGCAAAGGCAAAATGACGAGCAGTATCTTGCGGAAAAATAAACGAGGTAAAAAAAAATACAAAATATTGAATCTTAATGCAATTAGAGGTTCAATCGGTTTTTTTTTTATTATTTAATTATCAAATTTTGGAATATTCTTTATCTAACTGAATTTCGATATTTTTTGTTAAATAAAAAACAATAATTAAAAAGAAAGGATAATGAAAATCGGCAGCGAATTTTGGTTTGAAAAATAAATTAATTAAAAACGTTTTTTTTTTTTTTATGAAATATCGTATATTTTGGAGGTGATGAATGGATGATAAATGGACGCAAAAACGACCGCTCCCGATCAATCGTTTTGTACGTTTAAATTTTAAATACATTATGCCCGAGGCGGACCATGTAGGACGCAGTGACGTGTGCGAACATTCAAAGATTCATCGTACTAATTAAGATTAATGAGTTGTCCGAGAAATCGAGACCAAGTTCCCATGTAGTAATTAACAGTCTATTTCATCTTACTATAGGTAGTTCACCTAAGCAGTATCCGCGCGAACGTTCTGGAAGTTTCTCTCCCGTTCATCCTCATTCCCGACGCATCATCTTAGGGCGAGGCACTTATTATGGAAAGAGTCTTCCTCTCCCGTTCCACTTCCTCCCTCTTATCCTTACTTCTCTACTCGTCTCCTCGCTTACATCTTTCTAACTTCGATGCTTCTATTTGCAAGACGTTGTTCATCAAGACCGCAGTTACTTTGTTGTTATGATATGCGCTGTTGTGTATATTGTCTGTATATAATGCTATATAATATCTATATATTGCAAATTTTAGATCTGCCGCACTTCCTTCAAAAGGAGAAAATCCTTTACTCTTTTTTACTTTGTTTTACTATATCTATTTTGCGATAATATAAATTTATCAATGTTATTTTTTTTAATATTGTAGTAAAATCCATATGCACGTTTAAAGTGTAAGTATAATAAATTAAAAAAATTGCGTCACAATGATCATTTTAATCGCACAATCCATGGAAATTTAATAAAGGTTCTAATAATTCTATATAATTTAACATAAAATTTTAATATAAAAATGTCAAAATTATAATTGTTTCTGAATTATAAGTGATTAAAATGAATCGATAGTATCACATAGTGCTAGCATGGTTAAGCTTATAACTTAATTATTATGGATTTTCGTATTTCTGATGATATTAACTTTTACTGCTCAACTAATTTTGTCGTTCGTCATATTACACATACCACAGTAATCAATTGATAATGATAAATTGACTACTAATAACTAACTACAGCAAATTTTAATTATTACATATAAATTATTCAATCTTGCTTTTAATAAAATTTTTTTTTAATCAAGCAGCATTATTAGGCGATGTTGATGAATCTATAAAATAAAACATTAATTATATAGAATATTCATTAATAACTCGCTTGTCAAAATGATTTCGAGTTACAAGGAACAGAATATATTTGGCGCATATCTATTTTATATTGTACTAAATATTTCGTGATTACGACGAATTGATTGATATGTAATATCACTGACTAATTTTAATTGTTTATAGTTTGAAAACTATTGTGGTTTCAACATTTTCATATAAAGAATATTTTTTTAATTTTAATTAAAATATAATTCCTTCAAAATACGCGATTAAAATATTGTATAGTGACTGTCAGATAGTCTATGTATAACAGAACGTACAGAATAGACATTTATTTTACAACTAACTTATTTATTTATGGACAATTTCAGAGTTCGGAGCTCGTTATACGAAATTTGCATACGTTTACTTGAATGAAATGCTACGTACATTTTTCTCTCTTTGTCTGCTTATTATTTCAACCCACAAAGAATAATTTTTTTAAACCGCAACGAAGAAAAGTCTAAACTAGTCAGCCGATAAAATGCTGTCCTGTCCGTAACTTTAACCGCTCGCATGTCACATACACCCATGCAAATAATTAGTTTGCTATCCCACACTGCGTGCAAAGAGTTTCTAAATACAATTTGATTTAGATATAATTTAATAACTAACTCGAGAGTCGAGACAAGACTCTAGTATAATTCATATTACTGCATATAATGCCAATCGTTACGGCGCATCTGCGCGGTATACAACACGCGTCATAATGCAACAATTAATCTCTCTCTCTCTCTCTCTCTCTCTCTCTCTCTCTCTCTCTCTCTCTCTCTCTCTCTCTCTCTCTCTCTCTCTCTCTCTCCCCCTCCCCCCTATCCATCCCTCCTCTCTTTCACCGAAATACAGCATTTTCGCTATGATGGTCAACTGCAACGTTTGATAACAGCGTTCAGAAACAATCGGGACGGCATAAAGGTCATTAATGGAACACGACGTGCGAGATCCGTTATTAGATAGGCGTACATTAGCGACAGCGAAACAATTCAACTATTCATAGTAACATTAATCATCTATCACGAATTTTCGTAACGTAGAAAATTATGTAATTATGTTATCCTCTAAAATATCGTTGTCTGCAAATATCGTCTGCAATTATTTTTGCCGTATAAATTTGCGTTTCTTAAAATTTCACAATGTAACATTCAAATCTTTATTTGTTACCTAGTATTATGTAAAAATTACAAAAATTTCGATATCTTACATATAATACTCCAATTTTAATTTATTAATTAATATTTATTAATTAATATTTATAAAATAATAAGAAACAAACCATTCAATTTAGTTCACAAGCTAATCGTAAATCGAGACTTATTATCGAATGCATCAGCAGAGCCATTAATTAGCCTATTGTTGTGGGTATTGGTTAACGAACTACTTCGATTTATTGATGTTTTTTTTTAATCTCAAATGATATGCGAGCGCGTGCAAATAGCGCAGCAATTATCACCTATGGTATATTAATATCTCGAATTACGCGGTTTCATGTTCAATTAAGCGTTTCTAAAAATCATTCGGTAAATTCTACGTCCGTGATCGTTTCACAATGAAACGTAATAAAAGAGTCATCGGTATTGTTGAATTCAATATTATTGTTTTAAATAATTAATAAATCAAAATTAATTTCAAAAATTATATACAGTATAATTTTAATCATTACGATGGTGTGCTGATTGTGAGAACTGAGAATGAAGTATTTGTTGAACGACAATGTCAACCGAAACGTCAACCAAAAAATTGTCTCAGAAGAGATACGTGCAGAATATATTTGTATTAAAAGCGTGTATTTTTAACGCACCGCGAGTTAAATCGTAAAAAGCAACAGTCCAAACAAAACGCCAAATTCTGATAACAATTGCTTCACACGTAGCAACGGTCCGCGTACGTTCAGAGAATAAAATACGATAATCTGAACTGTACAAAGCGATTTGATTAAAATGCAAATGTATATAACTTATCTTGAAAGAGATATCAAAGATTGGTGATATCTCTCTTTATTATCAAGAAATTATATGAAATGATATCTTCATCAAATATTAGCGTTTTCTAAAATAGAATTACGAAAAATGCATTCTTATAGCGCGATGATTGTATAAAAGCGTTCCATGAAAGCTCATAAAATTGTTCTCTGAACCTACAGCTTCCGATAGTCGATTATCTTGTTTGACGATAAGTTTAATAAATGGAGATTGTACTCCGGATAGAATGTGCAATAAAATCAAGCTCAAAGTATTTCTCTTCTTGTAATCGAAGCAAGTAGTTTGCTTATACATTCTCTCTTCCTCTCTCTTTTTTTGACGATATGTATTTAATCATATATTAATTTTACAATGGCAATTCTCAATTTTCACTTAGTCCGATTTTATTTCCGTCGGCTAAGGTTATTTGTATCATCGAACGAGCTTTCAGCTCGATTCCACGCAACAGAGAGCACATATCATTTTTGCGAAGCAAAAAGATGAAGGGAGATAAATCGAGAAGAATAACTTTAAGATACGCTGGCAATAATGGGGTTAGATCTAATGAGAAATCTTTCGCAAAAGTTAAATTGGTTTATCGAAGGAATTGCGATGAAAGTGTACCGAATTTAATAGCAAGAATTTAATTCCGCGCGAAGTGCTACTGACAGACGCCAATTTAATATCTTCGCGTCTTCACTCAAGCCAATGCTAATATTTCAACATTTTGGACTCTGTAGCTTTTTAACGCTCGGGGAGCATAATGATTGCGTCTCGTTCAATTTTATTTGCAAGCTGCATTTCCGAAAATGATTTTACATATTATATCTCCGGGTTAAAATTATTCGTGCAATCGAGATTGCGCAATTACAAACGCATTTGGCTTTGAGTGAGCATGGAATGAAATATTGCCGATGAAAAGGGCAAAATAAAAACGAGATATATAAATGTTTATATATAATATTATTTTATACACATCACCGTTATGTTGTCAAATCAGGATATCGCGACGAACATAAAATATCATGTTTCAATTTATTTACACGAATAAAAGAAATAATTATTTATATCAAATAAATTTTCATATTTTAACTGAAATTTAACATATAATGAACGATATTATTATTCAATTCTCATGAGAGATGTCTTAAAAGTAGTACACTAAAAACGTTTTAAATAGTATATTTAATTATTTAACTATCATGAAAATAATGAATCTGTTAAATATGAATCCATTGTATTCCCAGGCTATCAGAAATTATGATACTCTTCGAAGAATATTTAATAATGTAATGGGAATGGAATGAAATTGGTTCTCTTATATTTCATTCTAATAGGCTGAAATAATGCAGTAAAAAAGATAACGCCAAAAAGAAAAAGAAAGAGAGAAAGAAAAGTGAGAAACAAATAATGCATATATGATAATGTGATGAGAATGTTGGGAAATAAGATTTTTTTTATTACTACGCGATTGGAATATATAATATAATGAAAGCGTCACGATAATATATACAATGCATTGGAATGCATGATGCACACAAATTCATATTAGGATAAATTTATAAGAGCTCAAAAAGAACATTCAAGAATTATAAACATACATAGAATTTAAATTTGATAACCGAATATTAATTTTTTTAAATATTATAATAGAAATGTGTTCTATATTCGAAAATATGTTTCGCGTATGAACTGACATAGTTTCTATATTTTATTATTTTATACAGATATGATATCATATCTAAAACAATAAAATATAAAAACAATGTCAGATCATAACATAGATCACAATGTCATCTGAGAAATAATGATTCGCAATTGTGTAAATTGTAAATGAGAGCGAGTAACTTATCAGAGCGAATTATGAATTACTTTCTGCTATTTGCTTGCGAATTGTATTACTGTTGAATTCAATTTAATTGTGGTAACGAGCATATATAAAGCAGTCTACTCTAACTGAGAGATATCACGATTGCATCATATGTGATTTAATTTGAATGACATTGTCATTATGGTAGTTCACGGTAAAATCAAAAAGATAATTAAATTTAAGCGATAATCAATGCACGCAACAATAAGTTTATTTAATGTATTAAAAAAAAATAATTATAGATCGATGACAAATAAGAAAGCGATAAAATATGATCATATATATGTAATATTATTTTATCTATCTCAAATCTTTAAAAGAAGTAAAGAAATAAGAAACGTGTATTCCTTAAAAATAAAACAAAAATTAAGTCTCTTGTATTTTTAAAAATCTAATAATGTACATGTAGAAATGTATATAATTATTTTTTTGCAAATATCTGAATAGAATTATCCTTCTATTTATGGATGATATTAGTAACATCTAAGACAAATTTAATGACATATTAGATATTTTTAATGGATTTTACGATAGATTACAATTCACAGCTGAGATTGGAAAAACGTAGCATTAATTTTTTGCACATCTCTCTTTAAATATAAAGGATAATAAAATTGATCTAGATTGGTTTCATAAAAAAAAACATTCTCAAGAAGATATCTCTCATTTTTCTCCAACTATCCTTTGTGTCATAAAATTGGCACAATATATATAGTTTGATAGATAAAGCTATTTTATTATCACACTCCGTATATCACCTAAAGAATTTATATTTTATTGTAATATAAATTTTATTGTAATCGTTACTAAACAACGATTACTCAATTAAATTAATCTTTAATACAATAAATCTTAGATTAAGAAAGCTATTATATTTACCACGAAACTCAATAACTCGAGATCAAATCTAAATAAAGAAAAAAAAGATAGAAAAATTATAGCGTTTTTGTATATAAAAAATGTATCTAAAGTCGTTACTTCAGTCATAGACGAAACTGGAGATTAGGTAGATGTATGCATAAATTAAATAATTTTATAAAGACACGCAAAGACAGAAATCAGAATGATTATAACAATAACGTAGTTCACAAAATTCTGTGTAATAATTGCGACGCGTCGTATGTAGCTCAGATTAAGGGTTATCACATGTTGGAATTTTCATATATTTGATTGGGATATGAAGATTTTTGATATGGAAGAAAGAATTACTTTAAAACGTTAATTTCGGAAATAATTCAAACATCGAAGTCCAAAAGAATGGGATTAATTTTAATGAGGATACTGCACTTTTAAATGAATCATATTCCAATATACTTAATAGAATTTGTAACAACGACTATTAACTGTTTACATACATAAAGTCATGTCGACCTGTTGGCTTTTATTATTAGTCACGTTACATTAGCAGTGATTTTGTTTTGAGACGTCGACAGTATCATATGCGAAAAATCTTATGACATTTATGTAAGTTTGCTTTCTGCATTTTCTTGTTTTTGTATGATCAGTCAGTCAACTATTTTACAAATTGATATTCACTTTAATTCTTTTCTTAGTTTTAAAGATAATATTAATTAACACTGGAAATCAAGATGCTATATATACACACTTGAGTCAATTTAAACCATTGCATTATATTTGATATCAAGAATTTTTGAGCAATCAATGTCTATTAAAGTTTCTGCAATGACGCTTTGTCAATCCATTAAAAATAACATGGACTTAATTATTTTGATTACTTCTTGATCATTTCATCTTTTTATATTTGTGACTATATTTTTGTAATATGATTTAATTGCGTATTATCAATTCATTTAATGAAGACATAGTAATATCAAAATTAATTTCGCTTAAATTTTTCGTATGTATAATACTTAATTTATTAAATATATTTATTATCTTCAATACCTTATATTCTTAGCTCGTTTTTAACCGTTTATTTATTTTATATTATTACATTGAATTTTATATTAATAATAATTACTTAGTAATTCTATTAATAATATCTACACTTATATACATATATAGATAATAAAATTATTTCTACCTAAACTTAACCGCGGTACATATGTACATACCGTTTTACATTTGAATTATCGATACAAGCCTTCCACATATATCAAATAATGCTTGCCGCAAACCGAGAATCAAACCAGAAATTTGTATAAATTAATTCGTTTATTATAATACGTTTGTGCTGCATGTTGAAATAAATCGATGATAGAATGGCAGTACTTATATCGTGTAGCGATTGCAATGCAACAACATTTCTCGCGATCGACGTCACTCCGGCGCGCAATATCTCTCGTAGACGTACAGGATAACGTACAATCCGAGGGAATCGGATGGTAGCCGATACGAATCCCTGAAAGATCATGCTCGAGCGTGATCCCAGAAAATGTCTCGGGAGCGTCGCGATATATTGGATTGGAGCTTGATTTCGCGGGCTCAAGCGACCTTCTCCCATGAATGTATTTTTTTCAGATTTATTCGGTATGTGTGGATGAATGTGCGGTGGCTCTCGTGTGGATATAATGTAGTTCGAAAATGGAGCAGAGGAAGAGAGAGGGTACGAAAAGACTAGGAAGAACGCGATGATGGGCGATAAAGCACAAACCCCCTCGGGCACCAGGATTGCTTATCATAGTCGTCATCGATCGTTTCGTCTCCGTTCACGGGATAAACCCCGGGGTTGCGGCAGATAGGGCATTCTGTCGGCTAAAGCATGGGAATGCCGTCATCGTGAATAACCGAAGTCGATATTCCGAATTGAATCGATATTTCATCGCGGGTAACAGCGAAAGTAAAATATCGTTTTAACCACTTGTTTTTTATCGCTTAACTTGGAATATTCGATCTTAATTGAATGTTTGATTTTATCTTGAAATTATCTTTTGTTTTCATGAATGTCATACATGAGAAAAAATTTATTAAATCTTAATACATGTAATAAGAATAAATAAAGTCCCAGAAAAAATTTGCAAAATAATAAACAATAAATAACACAATTAAGAGCGATAGGAGTCAGCGCGGAAGACGGTGCGCAAATCAACAAGTTGATTTTAAATAAATAAATTAATATAATGTCATAAAAGTATGTTTTGGCTCTAGATTTGAGCCAAGTAAAGAGTATAATAATTTATAAAATAAAATAAAAGATGATCAAAACAAAATATCCACATAAATACATATTAAGTCAAAGGATTGAAATGAACAAAACAATTTAAAGAATATACAAAAAAAGATCGTAAAAAAGTCGCAGTATCATCGAATTAGATGCTGCATATTGCCGTCACAAAGAGAAATGAAATTCCAACGCGATTCTCAAATCAGTTGCATGGGTGGATGGAATCTTAATACATATTTTTTTTAATAATATTATTATAACTAAACATTTACTTACAGTAAATAAATAGTTACTCAATAAAAAATGTAATTAAATTAAAGCAATGTAAAAATTTTTATACCAAGCAAATATATGTTTATATTTAGTAAATATTTACTTAGTACTATTTAAACAAATATTTGTTACAATTTAGTAATTTTTTTTTTAATTTAGTAGTTTAATTTTTTTATTCTGTAATTTATGTTCATTGCATCCTGGATAAAAAAATTAATGAAACTCTCAGTAAGTTTTCTCGAGAGGCGAACAATTTAACCACATTCCGATTAGAGATCAAACGGGAATGCGTTCAAAGATTGTGAAGAGCGATTACTCGCTGATGATTAATTAAAGTATCGATTATTGCGAACGCTCGGCAATATTATAATACTAACGCGATAAATTAATTAATCTATTAAATATCTTTTCGAAAGAAAGAAGTGATATAGAGTGACGCATAAAATGCCATTTGATTTATACAACATATATAAATGGAAAGAAAAATTTTGCTAAAATATCTAATAATTTTGCTAAAATATCTAAAAATTTAATAAGATAAATATAGATTTAAAAATAATTTTATTAGATCGTTAAAATAATCATGTGGAAATTTCATGCAATAATGCTACAAAAAGTTTTGATATATATTCTAACATCACCACCAGTTTAAGCGTCCTAATATAATTATTTTGATGATCCAACAAAATTATTTTTAGATCTGCGTGTATCCATAATTTAAATTTTTAAATACCTTAGAAAAACCTTTTTTCTTTTCTCTGCGTGTGGCACATTTAGTTATAACAAAATTGGTACAGAACTGTTACAGAATTAATTACCAAAGCCGGAAAATTGGATAATTAAATGGAGTGTGACATTTCATGCGTTACCCTGTAAATGTCCAAGAGACTTTGCAAATATTCATTATTTTCACTCCGTTAACTCGATATATAAATACATTTACACATTACATGTATCCGATATAATTCTTTCACGCAATTCTGTCGATATAACCTCAACAAAATAAAAGAAACATGCAACTCACCAATACGTTATGTAGTGACAGAGTATGGTTATTACGTCGAAACTACGTCAAACTGTAAAAACAAAAACATAATGTGAAATTATAACAGCATTCAAAGGAATCGATATCTAGGAATAATTATCATATAAAGTATTAATCACGTAAATAATTAGTCCCGTGAAACCGGCAAATGGAAGATAAAAAATAATAATAATTTACTCATTTCACAGTTGTTCCGCCGTTATCCAATGCCACTCAGGTTTGATTCTCAATCCTTCCAACTTCCTTTGTCGAACACGTACACGGACACACACTCGCAAACCCTCGATTAATTATAATCGTCCATATTATTACGATGAAATAATTACACTTTACATGAAACTCCCGATCTTAATCGCGCGCAACGCACACTTTCGAAAGCAAAGACGCCGCTATTAAGGTGTAGCGAGTGTGAACTACACTTGCACCCTCTCTACTCTTTTTAGGTCTATTCGCATTGCTTGCAAATTTTCCGTTCATAATCAGAATCTTCGCCTTCGCTCTTTTCAATGAATCTCGAATATAATCGTGTTCGGATATAAGATTATGAAAAAGTAAATCAACATTTTGGATTTATTACAGTTTACATTATTGTCTTACGGTCTCTATATTGGGTTGATTCGTATGTTTTATGTATGCGCTTATCCGTATGTTTTTTTTGTGTGCCATAAGCCTGCTAATACTGAAAATCTAGTTACGTATATTATTTTCAATACTAACAGTGTATATCCGAACATGACTTATATATTTGTGTATCTCATTTTAATTAAGTAACAATTTTGGAGAATTTCAAACAATGCAACTAACTTTTCTCTTTCTTCTCTAATGGCCAAGCGACCAGCCAATTATCAAAGAAGAAAGTACGGCGAGATCTAAGGAAGAAGAGCAGCTCACTTTATTCAAATCAAACAGTATTCTTGTTTTCCGTTTTCCAACGAAATCACGGTGCCGTTTGACTCGTAGTTATAATTCTATATCAAACCGCGATCGCAAATGGAATAATATGAAAAGAATACAAAACTCGACCAGCTTAGTTTACACTCGTAAACAAAGAACGATTGACGGTATTGACAAAATGGGTGCGGTCGAGTTGCCACTATGAATGCTTCGAAGCATTTTTTGATTGGTCAATTAGTAAAATTCTTTCTTCTGATTGGTTAATCAAATGCTTCGTAGTGATAACTCGACTACACCAATGAGGAACAAGAAATCTCGTATGACGAAGAACTCTGATTTTGAATTGTGAACACGTACTGTTGCAAAATTCGTGTTGCGCAATTTACAAGTATTAATATACAGTTGTAATTTTAGTCGTAATTATGCATTAATTGAACGTGTCGCGACGCTGCTTGACTCGCAGCTAATTCGTTTTACGTTATATCAAAAAAATTCCAATGTGGCATTTGCATTTTAATCGTGTGACATAGAATAATGATTTAAAATTAAATTAAAATAATTATAATTAGTTAAAATAGATCATTGCGGAAAATGTGCCATTGAATTATTTTATCGCGTGATACATATATATATTCTAAATGTATAAACCCAATATAAATGCATGTAAAAATGATCGATATATCACGGTTTCGGTTTGTTATTGTTACTTAAATTATTCGATTTGGCGATCATATATTACTTCTCATTTTCAATTTGAAAATGGTAATTGCAGCAAATTAATTGACGAAAAATGCAAAGAACATTCGATACGGATTAATAAAAAATTTAACTTTAGTCAAAAGAACCATTCGTTTAATATATAAGGTATATGAATATTAAAACTATTGTAATAATTAATAATGAAACAGTTCACATTTCTCACTCTTTACAACTCCGATTTCGTGAAGTAAAATAAAACTGCTCGCCTCAATAAATGTCTTTATGATCGTGATCAGTTAATTAACTGCGAGATTACAGTGGCTAATTGCTCGTGGAAGATGATTGCGTTTCTTGATGCGTAAAGGTGGAGTCCCACGGCTCGTGATACGACATGGCTTGATAAAGTTCTACGCGCCTTGAGACCAGGATGGTTCATTATTGTTCGCGATTCGTGACTCGTGATACATCGTTTTCAGAGATTAACGGTAAGTTTCGCGCGCCAAAGAAGCCTTTGTGAATAGATGAACCGATAAGACCTGTTGGATCGTCAATGATCACGTTCAGCAGAATGCTTATTTTGCAAATATTGAAAGTTTCTTCGCTGATTTAGGACTGTAGAAGATCTAAAAATATAATTCAATCAGCACGAAAAAACTTCCAACAGTAGCAAAACAAATATTCTGTTGATTATCTGACATGATTAATGTTTACAAAAAGTCATTTCATAAATTTTTCCATGTAATTGTAGAAACTCGACAATTTTTTTTCATCATTTTACTCCATACTGTGACTTGAATCAAAAAGTCACTTAATAAGTGTCTTAACTAACAATAATAAATAGACTCTTACACGTTTATATACAAGCAAAGAGAAATTGGGTGGTGCAACGCACGACAGTAATTATTTCGTTCAGTCAAGGTCCCTGGCGAGCTTTTTTGTGTAATTTACTGACAATTTGACGACCAATAATTTAAGCCAACGAGCCACGGATCACGAATCATGAGTCATAGGGAGCAACAGCGAGCCACCCTGTTCCTACGACGTATAAAGGTTTGCCAAGCCATGGTTCATCATATGGCGAGCTTGGCTCAACACGCTGTGGAACCGCGATTTTAGCCTTTTTTATACCAATTTCGAAACTAGCCCTAAACACAATGCGAGATAACAGCGATAGCGATAGCAATAGCGATAGAAACAGAGGAATTCAACATTCGATAATGCATATATCAATGCATATAGAAACACAGAATAAAGCAATAGTGATAAATTTTCGACAAGTTGAAATTCTGTGTCTATCCCCTTATAGGCTACCAATCAGCGTTTAGATTTTTCATTCTGTTTATATTGGGTCATCTAAAAAGTATCCGCGGTTTTTTGTCACTAGATGTGTGTTGATGGTCATATATCTAGTGACAAAGTACCGCGGATACTTTTTAGATGACCCAATATGTGCTACTTTGAAACAGATGGAAGAAAATACTATATACAAGATCAGATTGATTGGCATTTTTATATCTTTCGCGGCATTGTGCAACGGGAGGCGACAATTATATATTGCTTATTTCTATGCTATTCTTATCGCTGTCACAGTATAAGTACATACAGTATGGACACTGAACTTTTTATGTGGTCTTCAATTTTCAGTGCGCATCGATTTCCAAGGAATATGGCTATCTTCAGTAAATTGAAATTACAGGGGCGTTTTTTCATTATCCAACCAGAAGCTATCACAGCTAAGGCTACCTTTGTCTTCAAAGATCAGAAGACGAAAATAGCCTTAGTTGTGGTTGCGACTGGTTACATAACAAAAAAACGCCACAGGTTAAGTTAGGTTTGCTGAGGCTCTCCTTCCCATAAAATATAATTAACCCTTTCGCCTATAATATCATGTGAGACTCGTGATAAGGAAATCGAGAACATGAGTATTACGGGTAAGAGTCGTGGTACGTCGTTCGTACAAAGTTTAATTTTTTTTTAAAAGAGAAAAGTAGGGTACAGGGTTAATAAAATGAAGTTTTACTAAAAAATTAAATCAAATTTTTTCGGAGACGCTATATTGTGTAGACTGTTATATTTGATAAAATATTCTTGTAATAAAGTGTGCATTTGTATATGTATATTATTAAATTACTTCACATTTAATTGGTCTAGTCACGAGCGTTTCTTTTTTTTTCAAAATCATAAAGGATATATACACTTTCTCTGCCTATGCATATGCATATATCTTATTGTAAACTTATATTATCTCATTCTATAACTCAATTAACCCTCTGCAAACCAGATGGAAGATCAATATGGATCATATATGGGTATATCTCATACCTCATGCTATACTTCACACACATCATAAATATATTATAATTTAGTAAGATTAGTAACAACCTAATAAAGCATTCTCCAATTGCACGAAACCGACGAGCGGTACTTTTTAAGATATTATAGAAATTTATCTTATTGCAGTATGTCACATCCCACTTGGAGGAATGAAATTATAGAGTATACAATGCGTTAAAGAGAGTGTATATACAGGGGAGAAGTAAATGTTTCTTTTCTACTGAAGGAAACATACATTTATATTTTATACTAAATTTTTTTTAAAAACTCTACCTTTCTCTCTCATAGAACAAAATTATTCATGGTCAGACAGTTATAGAATCTCTAGTGCAGTTCTAGAAATTTATTAAAACACGCAAAATCTCTTTCTCTCTCTCTCTCTCTCTCTCTCTCTCTCTCTCTCTCTCTCTCTCTCTTCAACAGGAAAAAATCGTATGCCATATAGGCTTAATACTGTTTGATTAAAAGAACGTTTTAGAGAGAAATGTTATTTAAAAAAAATCTTATTTAGCGAGAGAATTTACTCCTAGCTCTGATGCAGTATACGTATAAATGTATTACTGATAACAAATTTTTGTATGTGAATTATTTAATTCTTTTTTTAAATGACAGTTTAAATCATCGATTGATTCTACATTGCTTACATGATTTTTTTTTATATAATTATTCGTATTTTTGACACACCAACATTATATCTCATTTTTTATTTTTCAATCCATTTGTCATTTGTTTATTTTTTCAATTTTCATTGTTCTCTTTAATGATTTACAATTAAATAAAAATTAATAACATATTTTATACATTTTTTAAATAAATATAAATACAAAAATGTTTTTTTAATTGTAAAACAATTCACACTAAATATAATAATAATGTGTATAAATATCAGTGTATAATAGAGTATACAAATATCACTCCAATATTTAACGAGTTTATAAAACCAGAATATTCTGAACATCCCATGAAAATCATGGAAAATTACTTATTTTATTAAAAAAAATTATTAAATGTATTATTTATGGACTAAAGTTTTTATTGTCATAATTTTATCATTTCAAAGTATTAGTCAAAAGGTAAAGTTTTTTAACATTTAAAAAATTTATTAAACTTCAAATTAGATTTTTCATGTAAACAGTCTTTTTCTTATTGAATTTTTCCAAAGATGTTAGAAAATTTAAAAATTACTTATTAATATTATGTATGATCTTCTCTTGCAAGTATCATTTATGGAATTGCGAAAAGCAAAACTCGAGTAGGATTTCAAAACAAACTTCGAGTTACTCACTTGAATTGCAATTGCAACTGTGATATAACGAAATCAAATTGATTATTAAATCTATTTCTTAAATTATTATTTTAGAGATAAAAGAGAATTATCGATTTCGTTTTGTTTACTAATATTAATAAAATAAAATTATAAAAAAAATTAATTAATTATTCGGATTAACAGACATTGCGTCGATGACTTCGACATATCTTATCAAGATTATAATCCTGAGTGACCTTCAAAAGGTTTCAATTGGCGGTCGCTGTTTCTACTCCTCCACCCCTCAGCCAAGAGACGATCGATTTTTTCCTAAACAGAGGGGGAAGTGAAGTGGAAAATCGTACATTCTTACGCAGGAGGAAAGGTTGGACTTCCCTTTGCGTGGAAAGTCATATGCCTGTTAGTATATAGCAGAAATAAGATATTATTTTTTAAATTTTATTTGTTAATAACTTTTGAGCGAACACACACACACACACACACACAGCGATCGCCACCTAAAACCATTTGAAGATCACTCAGGTCATAATCTTGATGACATACAACATCGATCAACGTCGTGATGTCCGTTAATCTGAATAATTACCAAAATGTTTCTTTCTTCATTTTATATCAAATTTTTTAACAAAATTAGATAGAACGCGGAATACTTCTAAATGAGTTATGTATAGTATATGTTTTCTGTTCAAATGTAGTACGCAAATGTTATTACAGCGCTTTTTACGTCAAAATATTCGAAATAAATTGCAACTGAAATTACATTTTTCTTGTTACATTTATTTATACAGGCAATGTATGCTATTTTTCTGTTCTTCTACATTTTCTATGCTTTCCGTTAATATCTTACTTATTGAAACTGTATATTTAATTTTCAACGAATGCCTTTATGTATCGTATGAATAGAAACGAGGCAAATACTTTTTAAAACGTAAGAGATGTAAAATAACAAATTTAATATGAGACTAGTTTTAATATATAAAAGCAAATGTTTGATATTTCGTGTTATAATATCTCGGTTTAACAATGATTCTTTTTTTATTCAAACTTTGTATTTTTTTATTCAAACACTTGTACTTTGAAATTTGTACGAGTAAACATCAAGTAGGTACACTTCTCATATGTGTAAAGTGTATCACATTTTATATAAATTGCTTATTACAGAAATGATATTATATTTTTACATGTTTGCCGCTAAGCGGTTTCAAGCAGATTTATCGAGCTCTTTGTGCGTTCCAATTCTATTTTAATCCATTTCATTTATTTATGCATTTCGTATTATACAATAGTACCAAATATTTGATTCCACATCAGGTGAGGTAGTAAAACCAACGATATGGAACGATAAATTATGATTTTTTAAACAGATATATTAAATATTTCGTATATATATTCGACACGCTGAAGTCGGAGAAAAAAAGCATATGATGAGCATATGATGATTTGATACATTGAACATGGAATTTTACGTGATATTTTATATCACGTAACTTTCAATCTTTTTTATAAAAATTTACATGAAGCAATTATATTAATGAAATATATCGGAATATACGTAGAACATATCTGACAAAAACAGTAAAGAACCAAATGCGTTAAGTGGTTTTCGAGGTATCGAAACGCTTAGCCAAATCATTCGCATATTTTTCCAATCGTTCCCATTCGTTTTTGCTGTACGCGATTTCAATATTCCAGACGCGATTTCGTGCTCGCACCACAATGATATAAATGCGAAAAGTTCTCGCCCTGTGTTTTGTAAAATTTCATCATGCGACGGCTGTTTTTGACGAAACACTTCTTTTATACCTGGCATGCAACATGCTCTTTATTCCAAATTGATGCGCTTTAAACTATTATAACGCACTTTTTACATATTACGCTGTGCTTAACTAAGTCGCAATTAACCTTTCTGGTTTTGAATTATGAAACGCCCTACCAAGCCGCCGAATAAAAACGCTGAATAATTTTCCGTCCGCCGCAGTACCTTACTAAGCATAATTTTTACAGCATATCGTATATGTACATGCAGAGAAATGTAGTTGCTCGGTCATTTCTTACACGAGTTTTCCACCATCTTCGTTGAAATTACCATTTCTACGTCAACACGCGCGTTTTTTTGTAGTCCCGAACTCGCCTTTCACGCACACGGTCGACGTAATATAATTTCCGCGACATAAATGCAAAAGTCAGCGGATTACTTATACAAGTTTCAGCACTCTAAAGGGCTAACATTTACTTTGTGTCCATTCTCTAAAAACAGTCCATGATTATTTAATAATATATATGAATTATCTTGCTGAAATGGAAAATATATCGCGAGATAAATTATGGAGAGATAAATTACATTACGCACGGTTGAAAGTTACGCATCATATTTCTGTGATAAAACGCTAAGCAATCTCTGTTATCATATCTAAGAAAAGGATTTTTTTATTTAACTTTCCATCTGTCAGCTATTTCATTTTTACAAAAATTAATTTACCTTTATATATATATATATATATATATATATATAAAGGTAAATATTAGGTAAAGATAAATTTTATATATATATATAAAATCACTTTACTCTTATTTAATTAATCTTTTGAATCAGTCATATTATCCTTATCTCAACTTATTAATTAAAAAGAGATAATGGAATACTATAATAGCATAATTTATTCTTTATTATACGTATCTCTCTATATCACATTTTGTTTTACAAATAATTAATAGACTAATATGCACGATATGAATAATAAAACAATAGAAAATTGGTAGCTCTTGTACAGTTCTGCTTTTTAAAGATCTTATTGTTTTATATTTTAAGAATATTTTTAATAGTTATGCATATTTATTTGGAATGTATGAACTATTCAACGTACCATTAGCGCAATCATTTTCTGATATTAACCATTTATTCTGTAAATGACCCAAATCACAGAGTAGTATATGTGTAACATGTATGTAAAACACACACACACACACACACACACACACACATCGATTGAATTTAGTAGCTTTTTAATTTAATAATGCACTTGATAATTTAAAACTTGTAAAATTTTTAAAATGAACTCTATATCTTACAGTTCCTATCGATTTATTCGGATATGCGGAGGGAATCGCTATTTTCCTCTTTTTTTTCTTTTCTTAGTCTAACATTTACTATCTACCCCGACTGTGCACGAAGATTGGCTTTCCATCGGCAACATATATGCTATGTTCTCTACAGAAGCTGTAACAAAACTGAAAGTGGTAAAGTGACAAGTTTCTCCAATAACTGATAAATAAAAAGATAAAATCGAGATACTCCAGTACAGGAAAATTTTCCCAACAGTTCCAACTTTTTTCCTCTTATCGTAAAATTCAACTTCTTATTAATTGTTATTATTTACGTAATTAAAATATTCAATGTGCATGTCAAACAATAAATTTATTACGGCAAGTAACAAATTTATTTGAAGAATCATGAATTTTATCTGTCTTCGTCACTCTGACTAACCTAGTAAAAGTAAGATAATTGAATCTTGTTCTGCATAGCCAACCAACATTGCGAAGTTAAATTACAAAATGTCGTAATTACTATTTTATAGCATTATAGCCGGTCTTGAAGCAAAGCGTCAAAAGCGGTGTTAAAGTAAAAGAAAGAGCAAAGAAGTTCTGGAATAATTACTATTAATGCTCTCCTTGTCCACAATATATTCTTTATTCTTGAAAAATATCATATCATACGAAAATGTATGAAAAACATTATAGTATATGTTACATTGTAGATTTTCCCAGAGTTGGGAACGTTATCTTAAAAAAATAATAGCGTTACCGCTACCATTACTTGAAAAAGTAATGAATCGTCACTTTTTCGTTACTTTTCAGGAAATTGTTGAGTTAGCTCCCTCACATGTTGATAAAATTAGGCTTATTCGACATGTTTTTGCACACTGACTTAAACTGAATCAAAAAGTCCTCTACCATTTTGCAATTTTCGCAATAGTTAATAAGATTAATTACTAAAAATTGCTGAAAATTGGTCTTCAATAATTTTTTACTCAAATACTATCAACTTTACTGCAAAACTGTAAGAAACAACAGTTATTTATTTTCTTCTCATAAAATTGTAAGAATTTTTTCAGAATTTTTTATTGATTTTTTAGTACTACATTTTCTTACTTTTACAAACATAAAAAAATACGGTATTAAAAAATTCTGAAAAAATTCTTAGAATTTTATGAGAAGAAAATAAATAATTTTTGTCTCTCACAATTTTTCTATAAAGTTGATAGTATTTGACTAAAACATTATTGAAGATCAATCTTCGGCAATTTTTAGTAATTAATGTCTTGTTAACTATTGCGAAAATTGCAAAATGGTAGAGAACTTTTCGACTCAGTTTAGTCCGCTCTATCTGTACATGAAATATTTGGCGATTATTTCGGGACACTTTGTATAATGAGTCTCCAGAAAAAATCTAGGACAAGCAATTGTCAGATGTAAAGAAATTGTTTGTATAAAATATATCACATGCGAACATATAAGAAATTAGTATATATTTTTTTAAACATTTCTTAAATATCTTGAGATATATAGACTTATTAGCTTAGTACATATAACAAATAAAAAAAATTTTATTAACTTACTATTAAGTTTTTATTTTATGAAAAACGTTTTATTAACATAATGATGTTAGCGTATTAATAATAAACATTGTTTATATCATATGCAATAAATTTTCCAAAACAATTGAAAAATTTGATAACAAACTTTTTGTCCGAAAAATTCCTTTCGAGCACCACTGTGCGGCGAGTCGATATTTCAAATTAATTGAAAGCGCTTCCCAGTTAGCACCTAGCATAGAGCTATCGACACGATAGTCCGCCAATTTATCCATCTCATCGAAAAGGTACGACTTCGCATTTAAGTCAGAATGCGCTGATGAATATCGGGTTCGAATAGTTATTAATCAAACGAAGCAACGTTGCGATAACAGCCAATATCGATATAGGTACCGATTAAATAGCTTTTCGATAAAGTATCAATTAAACTTCCGCACCAAATATTTCTTATTAACGATCTACACTTCGTCTTCCGATTAACTCAATTTTCTGTGATTTTACATTTGCTGCGAAACAGCTGCAAATTATTCATTAAGATAAATCCGTTGCTTTTTTTTAAAGTTACTGAAATATTTTTTTAATATATTTTTTTATATAAAATGTAAAATTTTTATTCTAGTTTCATTTTATCATTCAAAATTAATTTTATTATTTGATTCGGAGAGATATCGCACCCATATTATAAAAAATTATGTTATATTTAAAAAATATATAATTATTACTATATATACAACTTTTTAAATTATTCTTCTGCTGGATTTTTGTAAAAATAGTCAGTTAAAATGGAATTTAATAAATTATATACTAAATTAAGTTTTGTTCTTAATTTTAATGGAATAAATGTGAAATTAGCATTTTTCCGAAATTTGTACGATGTAATTGAATATGGTGAGACTAAGTGTCTCGCTTAAGCCTTTCGCATTATCATACTAATATCGCCCCAAGCCAACGTCAGTTATCAACTCGTAGTTGTATTTACTGAGAGTCCCTATACCGGATGCCTGTAAGGCAGGACTAAATTATGTACCGGGCAATACGTTAATGTCTTTCGCATAGCGCATATAGAAAATGCGATCTTAAATTTTATGCTAATAAGCGGTGCGCAATATTAACATATTCGTAATATTTATATTAGCGCGCATCATGCATATCTAAAGAAAACGTACAATCTCTTAATTATTGCACCAATTAATTCGGGTCATGCGACCAAACCGTGTTTAAGGGCTGACTTCCTGTTTAAACTATCTATCTCCTGTTAAGGTGAAATCTAATATCCTCCTCATCCAATGACCAGAACGGAATACGACATCAATCACTCTAGAATTATTAAATTATATTCAAATTTTCACGTGCGCACTAAGCTACGGAGGCTTTGCGTAACTAATGGTTCATATTAGATTATCATCATATTAGGTTATCATCGGATCATTACGTACGTTGCGAGAATATGATGTGCGTCCGTAAATTCTATTATATGTAATTAGACCAAGAGATATAATGGACTGTAACAGAAATCCTCAATTTCTTATATACGCTTTATATATTTCCTGTTTAAAAATCTCGTATATGTGCGTGTGTGTGTGTCTATATATACAAGGTGGTCCACTTAAATCGATCATTTGAAATATCTCGCTTATTTTTGATAATAAAAAAATGGTTTGAATGAAAGTAGAAAGTTTCGAGGGGACGTACCTTAATACTTTTATGAACAGAATAATGAGATGAATCAGTTGGTGGAAAGAAAACATAATTGCTTATTTAAAAAATTATCTATTTTGCATACATACTTGTTTAAAGCAACTATGTGTTTTCTTTATTGATTTATCTCATTATTCTGTTCATAAAAGTATTAAGATACAATTATCAACAAGTTAATAGTTTACTTTTTTAGAGTTATTTAATATTTTATATCAATATGTATCAGAATAAAGTGTAAAATATCTCGTCAATTGATTTTTTGATGTCGCTACCTTAATTACTTTTATATGCAGAATAATTAGAGGAATATCATATTGTGTAAAAAAATCATTCAATTTAAAAAAGTCTACATATCTTTCATATCTTTTTGATGCCTCCACTTAGAAAAAAAACATGAACAAAATACGTCTCCCTCGAAATCTTTCTTTTATTTAAAACATTCTTTATATTCATCAAAAGTAAGCGAGATATTTCAGATGATCGATTTAAGTGAACCACTCTGTATGTATATATGTACATATATATGTGTGTATATATACTTTCCATCAAAGGCAGTTCGCTATGTGATATCCTAATATCCACATTTGGCATTTGCCCAAATTGGATGAATAAAGACTTGGGACTATCGGAAGCTAAATTAAATTTACAGAATATATTAATCTTTGACAAGACACTCTCTCTCTCTCTCTCTCTCCCTCTTTCTCTCTTTCTCTTTTTCTCTCTTGATGTTAGAAATGTACAATCAATTGATGGATTTAAGGATATGCTATTTAATACCTAATGCGAATCTCTCTTGGTGAATGATTGTCGCTAGACTTTTACTAGACTTTTATTGATTTACTTAAGATGGACTCACAAATAGTCATTATAATCTTTAATATCTATTGCAATATTTCAATGTTAAATTATAATATTTCAATTTTCTTGTATGAATATATAAGCATACTAGTCAATTTTTCAATTACTAAATTTCAGAAATACATATATCAATTTAATTTAAATAAATATATTTGTGTAGATATTCTTATATTCTCTCTTTTTGTTTACATCTATTGTTAATATTTTATTTTATTTTTCCATTTTATTTTTATGTATATATCTGTAATAAGTTAGCACTAAAGTATTTATATTATTGTGCACCTGAGAGAATGTTATCCTGACGCTTTAATAAATTCACGCTTTCTCTCTCTCTCTCTCTCTCTCTCTCTCTCTCTCTCTCTCTCTCTCTTCTCTCCCTAATTGTGAAAAATTGTTGATATGGAACTCGAGAACTGTAAGAAATAACCTTTGGAGAATCCTAGAACCTCATAAAATAACCATCCTCTCCCCACAGACAACTAGGTAAATGTTCGGACTTCTTATTTGTTTTTTCGATCGTTAAATGAACGGCTGGAATAGATAAATTGATATGTTTGTAAAACCACCATGTGTTTACTCCACGTAAAAACATGTTTTCGATTAATCATTCAATATTGTACGTATAATCTCCTTATATATAAGAATATACGTCGAAAAATATCATTTTCAATATTTAGCAATTAATATTAAAAACATTGTGTATTTTTTAAGATAATAGCTAAAAATATGTGTGTATAAAGGATTAAAGACCATAGATTAATCCATAAACACTAATCGCCATAAGTAATATAATATAGTTCGATAGCCAATAATTATATTTTTTTTTTATACACGCGAGACTATCGAGCACGAGAGAGTTAAGCGAATTTTTTCGCGTCACATTCGGCTGCTCACTGACCAGATACAGCAGATAAATTGGTAGATTCGCGAATCACAGTTTGTGTAAAATGGATAGATTCTCGTGGGACATTTGTAGGAGTGTTGGTTGGTAGGGACTGACATATACGAAACGGAGAGGGCAGGATCGAAAAGAAAGGTGGATATACCCCCGTAAATTCCAGCATTTTTACCGTCGACCTATGTACACGTCCTCGTCATTCGATTCATCCGGTATCGTACCTTTTTCCCGCGGCCAACGGTATTCTCCGCTTTTGGATTCGACCCGCTTCGATACCCTCGAAGGCGCTGCCGGATAAAATGTATGTACACGTTGTACCTACAATACGCACGACGAGAATAACGTTAGAACGAGAGAATTCACCGTTCAATCAATACGCCGATAAAAATATAAAAATAAGAGTGATATTAATGTTTTATTCAGTTACAATGCTTATTCCTATATATTTCCCATATATTATAGAATAGCGCTTTAAATCATTTTTTTTTTCTTCTTGACATATTATGCAAATATGAAAATGATATATCTATAAATATTTGATGAAGTTTTCCGATCGAGCAGTAATTATTAAAATCATATAATAATTAAAATTCCCAACATATTTATAATAATTCCCAACATATATATTTTATACATTTTCTTTAATTTAAAACAATAATTAAAAATTAATGGATTTGCTATTGTATGTGTAGTTGAAAGGTCGACTTTTTGTGCAATCGTTACGAATTATATGTATTAACCTGCACACCTGTTAATTTAATCATACAATACTTCAGCGTTTTAAACGTTTCGAAAATTTTACAAACCAGTATTAAAAAATTACGTATTTTATACAAAGCGCTAATTCTTTAAACAGAAACGTTCACGATATTAAAATAAATTGCACGAAGTTATACATCTCCATGGCAAACGTCATTACATTACTCATACATTCGTTGCATGCGTCAAGGGAGATATAATATTAATTTGAAACTGACAAAATTGCATCGTTCAGTACAGGCTTCCTTTCTCCAGTGATTCATTTCCCAAACCTATTCAATAAAATGCTCTAATTTTTTGATGAATGCGATAGAAGCAATATGAGCATTTCAGAGCGGTTTTAATTGTTTATATTTCAAATACATGTCTTCCTTTATGCAAGTACATGAACTGTATCAGCCAAATTTACATGTTATTGTTACTGTTAATTGAACGTTCCACTCGATTCTCATTCATTAAATTTGAATCGAATTGATCAATATTAAAAGATCCGAAAGGCCGTAATGCAGTATTCGGCATGATTGCAGCTTGTATCGATCTTTTATCTTTTTTTAATTTCCTGTTTTAAAATTTTAGTTATTAAATTGCAATAATAAAATTTCAAAAATTCTAAATAGTACAATTTTTCAATATGATCTATAATTCATGATTTCGAGAATATAACTTGTTAATTTTTTTTATTTAAACTTATTCTGTTGTTTAATTTAAACTTATCATTATTTTTATATATTACATAATAATTTATTTAACGAAAGAATTGATAGTTTAATAGTCGAATAAATTTATAAGTATGTAATATATTTAATGATAACAATTGCGCGTGCGTGATTAATTATCTTAGACTATGATTAATTTACTCTGAATTAAAAAGTGGAATTAAATAATAAATTTAAAAAATTATTGTCTCAGAAATCCAGGTTTCTTTCAAGTAATCACTCGAAAAATATTTTGTGTAGCTCATAGTTTAATTGGCTAAAAGATTATTATGTCAATTGGCGAAATAATTTAAATTTTGCCAAGATTAAATGTGCTTTTTCAAAATAAACTTCATACACTTATAATGAGAAATTATCGAGACTTCTTAAAAATCAGAAACTGCCATATCGATTCTAAGATCAAACGTTCTCAAGCTTTAAGTTTAACATCTTCCATCTCAAATTATTCTTTAAGCGTAGCCATTATCGTCAATTCTTTCACTTATTATAAATGTTCGCGCGGAAATATGCATATCTAATATCATAATTCAATCTTGATGAATGTAATGCTTCAAGGACAATTGATGCTTTCTTATCAAAATTCAATGCAGCGAGTACTTGCGGAAATCTCAGAAATTCTTGCGAAAGTTCCGGCACCGCGAATCGTGTAACTGACGAAAGAATTAATGATCCTTTTGGAAACCAGCGAGAATATATCATCTCAATTCGTCGTCATGAACGAGTATGGAAATTCATCTGTAAAAAGTTTCCCTGCTTTATCTCATCGAACGACCGAAAAAAAGAGAGGGTAGCCAAGAAGGACGACGAAGGGTATACGTCGAATTTAATCTCGTGTGTTCGTTCGTGTGCCCCTAACGATAAATTTATCATTCTCGGGTAAAACGAGACACGTCGCACAGCCAACCTGTATAAATGCAAATCACGATCGCGGAATGTTTTACCGTTTTCTATCTTTTCGGCTCCGTGGTTCGGAGCGAATTTAATTGCAGTAAATGTATGATTGTCTCTCTCTCTCTCTCTCTCTCTCTCTCTCTCTCTCTCTCTCTCTCTGCCTCTTTCTCTTTCAGAGTCTCTTAATTATTATAATAAGATTCGCCTTGATCGAACTTCCACTTTGTGCTTCATTGCACGGCATTATAAATCTTTTTAACGAAGTATGTGTATATATATATATATATATATATATATATATATATATATATATATACTTTAGGAAGTTGTAGTTAATGTAGATTAACGTATTTAATAATAAAGCATCTTTGAAATGCATGAAGTATTTACGATCATATAAAATATTCTAGAATCTCGTTTCTTTTCAGATCTTTACACCTACAAAGAAAAGAAAAAACACGCGTCATTACACGTTGCGTAAATGCAGTTCGCGAGAATACCAGGAAAAAGCCTCGCAATTTCAGAAGTTATTTATGTAAATGCATTTCACGATTCCAGTTGCCAAACTTATCTTCGCTCTAAACTACTTAAGCGTTGATCTTATTACTCCAATAAGCGAAGACTGCCAGTAAGGCAGCGTGGTTGTAAAGTACTTTTGAGGCTAATCAGTTAGTGCCTCGGCAAAATGGTAATAAGGTAAATCGTAGCGAGCTATAAATAAATTGTTCAATTATTGAACATTTAGGTATTCAGTTCCTTTCAATTATGAAATGATTTATAAAGGTTTCGTTTAAATCGCAGTCATAATTATAATCCTTTCCAGACACTACGAAAATGAATAATCTGTATTATACATATTATCTCTGTTTCTCTTATGGGAACGTCAATTATAGTTTGTCGCCCAAATTAAATTTCGCATTTAACAATGATATAGCAATGTACAGTCCTCTTTAAAAGTTTATCACGCCGAAGAAGAATAATAATGCGTTTATGCAGCAATATATGTCAAGCGCAAAAGTTTATATAAATCTCATAAATGCAAGTGGCCAATAACTATGCAAGAGCCAATGCGATTTAGCGTGGTTCTTATCGAGACGAGATCTACGACGTCAGCTGGAGAGATTGATTTTATCCGGCAGAGCCACTTTCCAGTTCGTGGCTTTTGTCCTCGCTTTTCCCACGTTGTATTTGCACCGTGTCGTGTTTCCACGCGATACATTGTCGTTTAATAAGAAATGGAAATTTCAACAATTGAATTATCGTCTCCAGCAGGATTTCCATTTATCTCTGGTCGAGTAGTTAGAGACATTAAAATGAATCGCGCGGCAAACAATGGGTTATACGATCCAACAAATTTGCCTCCAATCATTAAGCGTCCCTAGCGTCCTTGTCCAGAAGCGTCAATATACTTGAACGATGCGGACAACTGGTTTAAAGTACAGAATGGTTAACCGATGTCAACGTCGAAATGTTAACAGTTTCTATTTGCACGGATAGCGCAACGGATCCGTTCGTTCATCATTTAGGTTCACACCCTATACATGTTATTAAGCTTGATCCTTCTTCGGAACAGTCTGCTTTCAATAGATCAACCGTGACTAGCAAATTTTTAACGAAATCCATCCATTTCCCCAACAAAAACATTAAATACGTTAAATTTGCAGCTAAAGAATCCCGTTATTTAAATTCTGTTGAATCCGCTTACGCGCGTAAGATAAAGAAAAGAATGAGATTTTTTTGTTGTCTTTTTGTATTCTGAAAATGTAAGTTATTAAATATCATTTATTATTAATTGTCTACATTTCGTCATCTATATCATTTATTTTCAGTCATTTTTAAATTTAATCATCTATATCTTGATATAACAATTTTTAGTAGTTTTAAACATTATTTCTTTTTTGTTATTCATTATTAATTCATTATTGATTACATTAATCATCGAATAATTATATATATAGTTACAAATTTTATATGTACATACACACACACACACACACACACACACATATATATATATATATATATATATATATATACATTTTAGATTTAGAGTATTTTTCTAATTTTTAAAATTAATGTACAGGATGATATATTTTACAACTGTATGATTACGATAAACAAAACGAAGAAAAAGATGGATGGAAATAAAACGCGGTAGTCCTTAGAGCACGCAAATGAATGCTTGAACACGCCGGAAGGGGCTCGAGTCGATTTTTGTTAGAGCAGCTCGACGATCTTCCTCTTCCAGCAATTTGACTTTCAAATTTCCTCTACCGCGGAAAAATGTACTCTTCGCCGCGCCGTTGCTACTGCTCGAGAGCATCTTCGAGGAACTACCTTACCGTTCACCGTCGTCGCAACCCTCTCTGGCGTCAGGCAAGCGGGCATAAAAATGATAGCTACGACGGGAACCGTCGGTTGCACGGAGATTGATTTGCAACACTCGGTTCAGAGCGGAAAATCGCTATCATCTCGTACCTTCCGGGCAACCGCAAGGTAGAATCACATTTTTGAATATGGTCGCGCTTCATCTCGCTGTTTTAACCGCAAATCACATCCACTCGATGTAATACGAGGTGTGCTATGAGGTGTAAACTCAAATAAGATTTATGAACTTGAATAAAGTACGTTGAGATTTCATTTAGTTAATAGAGTGTGGAATTGAAAAGTATGCGACGTAAACTTTGAGATCGTATCTAATGTGAAGGATAGCTTCAATAAATAAAAAATAAAGTTTGTATATTTATGTACACTCCTTTGATAGCGTCTGTCCATTTTTTTTCACAATAAGTTCTTTACAATATTATTACCAAACAGATGATGAATTTATATATAATTATGGTATTATTTTTGCTTCAGTTTATGACTGCGTTTCAAGTCCGATAGTAAGCGGCGAGCAGTTTATATAACTTGAAAGATGTATAATTTAGACTTTACATATAAAAATATTATGAAGTACAGTTAAGATTTAGTTTCGACTATATTGGCTTTTTTCCCATTTAATATATTTTTTTAATGATAAATGTACGGTTAGGCAATTTAATCCTGATGTGTTTATTACTGATGTGTTTATGATCACATCGTCAATATATTTAAAAAATAAAAAATAAAAGTTTTCATACAAAAAAGATTTTATATTCACAAATGAACTCGTCAAATATCAGAGATTAAAGTTTTTCCATGGTAAAACATAAAATATTAGAGGAATATTAAGAAAATAAATTATATTTTGGGTCAAATAGATTTGGACAGATCAGCAGGGTTAATAAAGAGTCGACCAACGCACAAAGAAAAGAGAGATAAGAAGTAGATATAGAGAGATAGATTCTCCGGGAAGTAGTATACAGGTTTTTTTTTCATTACTTCCGAACAGTCCATATCGTAAGCAAGTACATGCTCTGATTGCGAAAACGGAAGTCGCGCACGAGAGCGAACAGGGGATAGTCCGGGTAAATATTGATTGAAACGGCTGAAAAGACAATCTATATGCATGGGGTGTATTTGTATATACCGCGTGACGCGAAGATATGATTTGGGCAAAAAATACAGAAGTATAGATGTTATTCTTCAATTCGATAAAGAGAACAACCTATCGTTTTCCAAGGCATAAGAGACTTGTCGTTTCCCAACTCCACGTGATTAACTGCGGTTGAGAAGAGGGTGCGATTCGACACTTGCAGTCACGCGATGCCGCATATTTATGCGGCATATTCAGGCGAAATGGTGTAAAACGCGTTGGATTATATGCGGTATTCGCAATAGAAGAATGATTAGATGGGGCAAAACTAATAGACGATAAAGTGCCGCGATCAACAGTTACAAGGGAGAATTCGGTTAAAATGCATGCAATCGATCGGGCGTATTGCAGGCGTAAGCCGCGCCACTTCATATCTAAACCTTCAAATAGTCGTGAATTTTGTCTCTAAAGGTGCAAATTTATTTTTCAATCTGGGTAGAGATTAGATATAGAGTCTAAATAACAGCAACTTGCGGGTAATAAACCGCGAAATCAAGATTATGAGATTTTCATAATTTAAATGATTTATTATCATTCCACTCGGTTTATCTTTCGGTTTATGTAATAAAATAACGTAAAATATTACAAAAATAAAGGTATATTAATTTATATGATATTTATTGTGCCAAGAATCTGTATAGTAAAAAACGGTTTTGTCAAAGTATCTAAAAATTTAACTAAATCTGAAAATAACTTTGTTGTATTATCAAAATAATTGTACAGGACGCTCAAGCTAATTGTTAGAATGTTAAAACCTTTTGCAGCATTGCATTATGTTGTGAGCATAATTATTTTAATAGTCCAACAAAATTACTTTCAAATTTGTGTGTATCCAGTTAAATGTTTAAATACAGCGAAAACGTCTTTTTCACGTACTTATAAATTTAATCGAGTGTAACATTTTCTACCTCTTTTTCTTCAATTGTTCATTTTATTTTCCCCGTTTTTCTTAGACCAACGTAAACTATCGGCAAGAAATATTCCAAGTTAAAAATACAAGAGTAAAACTGGACTTCCATCTGCCGTTAGTGGTTTCCGATGTAGGAAGTAGGCGAGTCACTTGAACCGTGCGCTTTTATGCGACACTCTTGTTCTTCTCGTGGATGGTATAGACCGGACCCGCGTGCTCCGTCAACGCCATCGAGGAATGCAGAACTCCGACATTACTGACGGTGCGGCGCGGCGGACGCGTTCACCGTGTTTATCGTCGCTGACCGAGAAGAATGAGAAACGTGCGATATTCGCCTTGTCGTCCTTGCGTCCAAAGTTTTTCCATTATACGTGAAAGCTGTGTATCCGCGGAAGCGTAACGTCGCGCCGCCTCACGACGGACAAGATCGCGGTGGATGCTGGATCGCAGTGGATGCTCACCCGGACGAATGAACCGATCGTGGAAGCGACACTGCACTATATAGAGAAATGGAAGGCCCGCTATCTGACAGCAGCGGGTACGTGGGAAAAGTTACAATCGTGGATTATGAAGTATATCGCGCGAATTAATGTCGCACACAACACTATCCCCGATCCCGACACGTCGCGTCGCAGCGATTTTTGCTCGTGAATATCTACTTCGCCAAACGGCACTTCCACGACCCACGGCGTCTTTTCCTCGCTGTGTCGTTAATTACGTCGTGTTTATTGCGAGCTGCGTCGGAAGAACTGATGACGATTAATTTTATTTTTATTTACGCGATTAACACGAAGTGTCCTAGAAATCATATTCTCGTGATAAGAACTTCTGACAAATCTCAAAAAAAAAGAAAAAGAAAATATTCTCTCGCGAATTACTAAAAGCAAGAAAGAGAGATATTTTTTTTAATATTCATTATACGAAAGATTTTATTCAGAAAGAATTAATCTTTTTGCCTTTACATTTTCAAAGTTCGGATTATCCTGACTTTTCGTTTACAATTGCATTGAGCTCAGAAACTATTTATATGTTTTCACTTTGAAACAAGCGTCGTTCTTCACGGCTTGACACGAATCCAACATTTCCATTGAGGAGAAATATGGCTATGTGTATACAATACATATAGAGAGACAACATGTATTATGATGACGTGCAGAAACTAGAAATTGTCAGATATACGAACAATATACTCCGCATTTTTTGTTCCTTTCAATTTTTTTTTCCATTACGCGACGACGGAGTAAACGATTTCCCGACACGTATGCAACAATATTCGTTGGCTTCGCCCTTTTTTTTTCCACATTTTGATACGTGTCAGCTCGTCCTGCGGACGATGGACCAGACGCTACGTGAAGCAAGGAGGAAAAAAGGCAACGCAACACAAACGATAAAAGGTAGCGGAAGCTACAGACTTTAATAAGTATCCAGAGTTCGCTATAATAACCTTTGCAACAAAGTGATGAAATTGCAAGTATAACGTATCATGATTATTAACACCCGATTGCGTGATTAAATATAAGATTTTACGCTTTGATATCATAATAAAGAATTAAATTCTCTATTAATTAATTCCCGTTTTATTAAGAATAATAATCTTGTTTCTGGGTTTACTCAAATTATGTCAGTATCGTTGGAACGAGAATATTGTATTGTTTCTGTCGCTAGTTTATGAATAATCATGACAAGAGGTGCTTTCCATTTTACAATTTTGCTGAACGTTATGATTATTCATATCAGCTAGGGGCGGAAATAATAAATAACAACTGTAAAATGTATTTAAAGTTTCCTGTAAGTTTAATATATAGAATGTCCCAAAACTACCGGATATTCTATCAATGAAAAATTAGTTTTAGCTAACCTTTCGATCGATTCTTCCTTTCCGAAAATGTGAAGGATATACTGTAACCATATTTTAAAATTTTATTAAAATAAATTCCATTTTCAATTTAATTAAAAAATATAATTTTATCGCGCGCGTTTATTTACATATTATATTTCTGAAATTCTTGAAAGAGCCTTTCCTCTTTAATTACTTGTAACTTTGAAATTAATGATGTCTTGACATTTTTGTTAAAAAGAAATAAATTTAGATTGATCTAAGAATTCCATTCTATTAAAAGAGTTTTTTTATTTTTATTAAATTTCTATTAAACGAAAGAAGGAATTAAAATTAAAAATCTCTCTATTATGAAATATCAAAAAATATCTAGTATATTTTCAATATTTAGTGTGAGAAGTATGCATTTTCAATAAATGAGTAAAATTAATCGTATTCTATTAAAATTAGGCACTTCTAGATTTATTCAACCTATTATCCAGGTAAATTAGACGCGGATATTCAACTGATACCTATGTAGTTATCCGAATTGACTAGATTACGGAATGGAGGTATCTAAAATATTGGCACGTCGAAGATTTTCCTTGGTATCGTTTCTGCTTTACGATAACGATATCGTATTTTTCAATCAAATTGTTTGTATATTTTATTTAAAATCCTTTTTTCAAAATAATGTATTATTTAAAATCTATAACATATATTATACAATAATAATCTTTTAATTTATTTGATATTGATAAAGATATTAATTTCTTTCAAGTACTCTTCTTATTTTTCAAATTTTTCTAGTCCTCAAACTACCGATATCTAATCTGATATCAAAGATAAAATATTCAAATAAAATATCGATTCATGTGCCAACTTCACACGTACTTTTACCGCTTCAGTCCAAGCGAGGAATTTCCTAAAAGATAGAGATCTAGCCGATCTAGGGCAAAGATCGTCATGACCGATAAAAGGGTACGAAAGGGTAGAAAATAGGTAAGATTCGAGACGCTTGGTTTTTCCATGTGACTGTCGTTGCAGTTGCGACGTAATCGAATCGAAACTATAATAACTTTGTCCCGAGCGCGGTACCTGGCGGTAAACTCGATTTATCTCCGAGAGGAGCGACGACAGTCAAAGTCGGCCGATGTGAGTGACGAAGAAGGACCGAAGAAGCAAGTAGTCTGTGTGCTAAAAGACGATCGATAGCCACGCGGCGGACCGATTCCCCAGTATTTCCCTATCCTTTCATAGTTACGGCCTCGTAAGGGCATGGAAACGTCTCCCGTTTTATAGCTTATAAAACGGGCGGTCGACGGAGCCGGGTATTTCTTCAGGAAGAAAAGGCAAGAGGGAGGAACAGATTTGCCTATCATTTGCTGTTAATGTCTCGCGAGACGTTTCACGTTATTTGGTCCGGCATCAAATGTGATGGAAGATTGAAAGACATTGATCGATATATTATTACCACGTAAAAGGAGGCACGATCAAAGTTTTCATGAATACAACCAAATACTATGACGAGCAAAAATGTTGCAACAAAGATTAATTTTCAATTACTTTCTGAATTTATGTCTTTTTATTGAAACAATTTTTACTCTGAAGTAATAATTCAATTTTCAACCTGTGGTCGAGAAAAAGTATGCAGATCTTGATTTATGTTACGTATTGTACTGGCGTATATATTCGGGTCGATAAAATTATCTCTCATTATTTATATTTCCTCATTGTTCTTTGGTGAGCGTGCAAGAGAATATTTCTTGCCAACTAAATTTAAACGTTTTATTATCATAAATATCTGAGTACAGTATTTTACGTACATGCAACATATCGTAAGAAATATATATTGATGTGAAAGAATACTCGACCTTGATCAGGGATCGTCTGTTAGATAGGAAGTTAAATTATGTATACGGGATATTGACAGTCACTTTCTATCGGACATACTTCGAGGTGAATTCCATCTTTAGAGAAAATTTAATGGAAGGGAAAGAACGAGGAATTAAGTTTGAAGAATTCAGGCGGACTCTACTCTAACACAGGCGCTTCATTATACTCTCCGCTTTAATTAGGAATTTCATTATCGAGAAATTTAACATAAAAAATTAAAAAGCAGCGTGCAAGGTTATCACCTGCCGGTTTGCAGCCATCTCGCGGTCTTCAAATATTTTCATTATAGATTTATCGTAAAATGTATTTTCTCGCTATATATTTACGGGGGAAAAAAATGAACGAAAATTTCGTGATAAATTAAGGAGAAATCGACGCGATACGGCGTTTAGGTCAGCCGGGGAGAATACTTTGACATTGTCGAGTAATATATGCCCGATGCTAACCGCCAAGAGGGCTATTCGACAAAAGGGCTAGAGAAGAAGTCAACGAATGGCCGAAGAGATATGATCGTCCGATAAAAAGTTTCGCCAGGGACGATGGGTTTCCATCTTGTCGCGTAAAAAAAGTGCGCTATTCAATAAAAGCGGAATAATTAACGCCGTCGTAACACGTGTGCCTGGTGATAAATCTCTAAGTTATATTGGCTTCCGGGAACTATGCGGATGCTTAAACGGAGTTTAACTTTAACGATTAACGCGCCAACGTGACTATTCGCTTTCGACCGAATGAGATCGGGATCGAGTCGTCAAGCTCGCGAGGAAGGTTATAATTATTACGTGTGACTTATAGCGAATACAGGGAAGAATATCCAAGATTGTATATCCAAGGCTACAGACTATTTGACTTCATGCTACAAGTGCTTCGAAGGATTCTCTAATTGGTCAATTAGTAAAATTCTTTCTTATGTATAATTTATGTATTGGTCGATCAAATACTTGAAAACATTTATCTTATAGCGTTAAGTGAATTGCATTTCAAATATTGCAAAATGACAAATGCGGAAATAACGTCCACGTAAACTTGCGCGACAATAATTATATTTTGCAATCGAAATCCGTAGATCACTTGCTTAACGTATAATAGTTAAAACGATATGATACGTGAGATATTTGTTTTATTGTGATCTTATTTTATTACGCATATAATTTAAAAATAAAAATATATTAATGTTGATTTGTTCTTGTATAAAAATATATCTCTAACTGTATCAAAAGGATTTCACAGGATTTAATTTATGGTAGATATAATTATTACTCCTCGTATATTTGATCCCACAAATATTATTCGCTGGAAGGTTTCGTGCATAGGTACAGCATCGGGGAATTACTGGAGCTTTGTATGAAGCCTAAGCAGAGATACTGTACTGCGGAAAGTATACAAACTCCAAACTATCACGTCGCATGTCATTACCCCCATCCAGTTAGCGATGAGCAGCGTATGATTAACGGGGCGATAATCCTGTTTAGAAATTCTTTGGTAGTTTGCGAGCGCGTAATTACTGATTTTAATGAGCTTGGCATAAGTGACTAAAGACTAAAGCTTCCTTTGAAGGCTTGAAGCATGCTTCTGCATTCTCATCCTCTCCGTGCCTGTTTCCCATAAACAGAGACAGTCTCGTTTCTTTCGCTACGACAAATGTATTTTACGATACGCGCGCGAATACGATATTTACTTTTATCTTGCCATGTAGCTGGGAAATCGTATTTCCAAAAGAAGCGAGACACCGTGAAAAAACGACCAGAGATCCATTAGATCCATGTGTATCGGGTCTTTATCGGAATAATAGCTTTTCTTTTTCGGGACGTTAGAAACAGCTTTTCTTATTCGGATAGAACGAAAAAGTTGATCACGTCTGTCTCGAAAGTGGAAATGAAAATTTATAACGTTTAAATTTCGCACGCGTGAATCATTTAATTCAAATGTTGTACTGAATCCTTCGTATTATTTCTTCTAATATTGCTGCAAACGCGGTCACATGCTAAAACAAATATTACCGCAACGAGTATCTAACATACTTGACGTGACTTTTATGAACGTAGGAGAAGTTTGGCAGTATACCGGACTGGTTTCCGTTGCTTATACGCTCACTCTCCTCCGGCATCGTGAAACTTAACAGGCACTCGTCTGCAAGCTCGACATGCTATACATATACTTGAAATTGTGTATTGAGTGCTTGTGCAAGCAAACAACGGCAGCGACGTTATTAATTAAGTAAGTGGAATATGAGGAAAACGGCTGGTTTTAATATTTACACGAAAAATAAGCAAACTTCAAACAAACCCTTAAATGATACAATAAAAATTAACAAACAGAAAAAAAATAAATAATTCTGTCATATCAGATTGCTTCTTGCCACAGCGCAACGATCAAAAAATATTCAATTTCCCTTAACGTACGTTTTTAATTGCATAACAGGATATCCTTTTTTTTTTATTTTCTTCCGCAATTGAAAAATAAATTTGAGTTTAACAAAAATAAAGTAATAAATCAATAAGGGAGTATAAAGCCAATGAGAACATTGTTGTATAATCAAAAATAATATATATATCAGTTACCAATTACAGACGTTTTGATCATAGGATTAGGTTATCTTCAGTATAACAATAAGTTATCGGAATCAAAATTGATGCGTTGTAAAATACAACAAGGCTAATGTAATTATATTGCGTTATAACGGATCATCATTATGCTGAGTACAATTTAAATGACTGAATTCTTGTTTGGATATTCAGCTAAGTACAACAGATGATAATGAAGTTTTTAATTTTGGACAACAATCTAATGATGATTCACTGACAGCATTAGCCTTGTTGTTTTACAACGCATTAATTTTGATTTCGATGATTTATTGTTATACTAAAGATGACCTAATCCTATGGTCTGTAATTGATGATTGATATAAATATTATTTTTTATTACACACTATGTAGGCTCTCATTGGCTTTACACTCCTTTATTGGTTTGATCTTTGAAGCCTTTTTAAATTTTAATTGTTAATTTTAATTAAAAATAAAGTATATACGTACAAAAGTAAACAAATATAGTCTATTATAAATACACTCTAATATGTGCGAATTTGAATTATTCCGTTAAGTATGAAAACGAAAATTATCTGCAAATATGACACGTAATATACACGAAAATCAGTAATGTATTGCAGCAATAATTATTATTAATTGCGAAATAAGCTAAATAGTCTCGAATATTATTTCAATAAACAAGCAATTGGCATTAAAATACTGTTATTTGCCGAAGTAATCCCTCAAATATGATAAGGCTTAATGGCCGATTAACTCACCATTAACAAACACGCGGCTACAGATTGTATGCACACACACAACATGCCTTGCTAATTACTCCAAATTAAGATGCATTCGTGACAGGGTAGAAAGCAGCTTCATGCTCGCCGGAATAGCGAAACGTATAACGTGATCACTTTTGGCTGTCCTTCCTGTCTCTCTTTAGAGCCATGGCGCATAGCGATCGATATCAGGAAATTAGGTGGCCAAAATACAACGTTGGAAATTAAATTCAAAACCTTCCTAAAATACAAATCTAAATAAATCAAGTAATTATTTTTAGATATTAGAAAAATTGATCATCGAGCGAGACTCTTGCTAAATAATTATATATCTTTTTTAAATGTGACAACCCTGAAATTATCTTTTAATAATAATAATAATAATAATAATAATTTTACTAATAAATAAATTATTAAAGATAGAAATTACTGTTTCCGACAATTTCACAACACAACGTTTTTTCTATACAAAACTTAACTGTATAATTGGTGCGAATTAACTGGCTTTATATTTTAAGTCAAACGACAAGACATCTCCTCTTCATCTCCATTGCAAAATGAGACGTATACTTAGCAAGGGTACGTCCATTTCATAGACTCGCACTCTAGCTTTATATACGTCATAAACGAAACGTCTCATCTAGTGAAATCTTGAAAGGAAATGAACATTCAGAGTAAGAACTGCTTTTAACCAGATAATTTATCTTAACGATTGCACATAGACACACACACGCACACACACACATACACACACACACACACACACACACACACACACACATACACACCCACACACACACACATCCACACACATCCACACACACATATGAACGACATCTAGAATTCATTATCAACTGTGTAATCAATCGTACACTAAATTGTATGTTTCTTACTTCAATTTACTTTAGCAAACGCAAATAAATTCCGTAGCAATTTACATAGTTGAAGAGAAATTTGCTAGGAAATGCAAATGCACGTTCAAGTGAACATCTGTTCACTTGTACGACTTTTCTCATGAAATCCATTTTGATAGTTTCTATCCAGAATATCTTATTTCAAAATTCTGTATGTACATATATGTGTATAAGATAATTAAAAATTTTTCACTTGGAGTATATTTGAACGAAATAAATTTTTACTCCATGATTATTTATTTGACACTTTAAACACTTAAGGTCTGAGCACAAGACCTGTCGTAACTCTTACTTAGACTTAAGTTATAGACGTAAGTAACGCATAAGCTTTCACGTATAAGGTTGTCTCCAAGAGATAGCAATAAGTTGTACGTCATATGCCAAAGCTTGTGCGTTACTTACGTCTACAACTTAAGTCTAAAGTCTGTGTTACGATTCTTGTATTCAGAATCCTTACTTGTATATTCATACATAATATTACTTGCGTTAGTTAAACAAAAGAAAAAGCAAAAATTCCGAGAAATTAAATAGAGTAAAAGCAGGAGATGTGGAATAGGCTATTAATATGGAATAATGGCTTATTTTCTAAACGAAGCATTGCAATCTAGAGGCAATCGATGAAAGTTGCAATTGCTACTAAACGTGTTATAACAAGCAATGAGTTTAGTCCGACACAATGTTTCATCACAATAAATATTTATTTATTTCCGTTGCGTCAGGAGATTCGACAGTTTTTTTCTAAAAAGTATTCTCGCAAACTAAAGGTAAGTTTGCTTATATTACATAGACGCTTTTACTAATATTGCATCAACAATATTATGCAGATAAATTGTGATTTCTAATTTGTTTATTGCTACGGAAAGATTTCATTTGTCATATGACGACATGCAGGTAATGTGGAATACATCGAGAGTTGAAATATGAAATAGGTTTTATATTAGCAATTTATTCGTGATCAGGTTAAATTATAAGATGTATTCCATACATTATCAGTCCATTATAGTTATATTCCATATTATTTGCCAGTTTATGTGATGCTATTATATTTTCTAGGTTATAGTACAATAAAAATATAAACTATTTTTATCTATTTTTCTTGATTGGTTTATATAAATAAACGAATTTGGACTTTATTATGTTATTTGTTACTATTATCTAAATTTCACAGATATTTCATATTAATCCCCTTTTTCAGACTCTCCCATTTTCATACTTTTTACTTTTTTGTTCATATTGACGTTGGATTTAAATATTGACTGAATGGGACTGAAATTTTGGCGTTGGACTTTCATTTATTGAATATTATAGCTAGCATATTTCTCTAGAATTCAATGTAAATTTTAAGTCTTCATATGCATTTATATCGAAGCAATGTTAATTGTTAAAAAAACGCTATTCCATATTCCCTGCTTTTATCCTACTGTTAATTTAATTCTGTAATAGCTCGCGTGTTCATACATATTCGAAAAAAAGAACGTTACGTTAAATGTTTTATAAAATGTAACCCAACTTGATTTATTTTTTAAACTAAAATATCTGTTCTCTTTCATTGCTCCATCCTTTCGGTCTACAACGCGACTTCATTACCGTAACCGTTTTGTTGTTACCCATTTTCTCTAACTTCCTTTCCCACTTTTGAGCATGTATGCATACATCACACTGGAAAATTTAAAAATAACAGTTGGACAAAATGATAATAGTCCTTTAAAATACATTCAACGCGTAACAAAATAACAGAAAATAAACTCTACTCTCTTGCTCGTCGAAAGATGCAAGTATTAAGAAAAGCTCAGACATTATCCGCCCTAATGTGATTTGCTTGTCAAATTATACATTATACGTATATATCAGAAAAAATAATAAGATCTCAGTTTTTATTGTGTTTAGATTATAAAAATTATTTGCATTATATATATATATATATATATAAAAATCTTAAAAAGCTCTTAAAGAATTAAAGCTTAAAAATATTTAACGTTCGACGTACTTCTAATAATAATAACTTTTTATAACGTCGCCCAACTAAATCTCCCTCGACAAATCGGCAAACACGGAATGTGCATTATCGCCGTCTTGAATTCCGTAACGCCCGATCGTGTTACGGTTAGTCATGTCTTAGCGCGGTGACAAATAATTCCAGCCCTTCAATTGCTGCCTCCAGGCGCGCCTCAGTATATCAAACGTTCGAATGTATGCCCGCGTGAAACGGAATCCTTGAATAACCGCGCGAGTGATATTAGAGGTAGGGACGACGCTTAAGCGACGGTCGTAAACGTGTATCTATCTTCGTCCGCCCATCCCTATTTCTACCCCTCGCAGGAATAAATCCACGTCCGTCTAGCTGCGAACTAGCAGAAACAAACGCGTGATAAATGCATTTGGGGGAGAGAACAGGACCCGTGCGGAAAGCGTAGTAACGTTTTGGATATATATACACACACACACACACACACACACACACACACACACACACACACATATAATATGTATATATGTATATATATCTATGTATATGTATATACAAAGGCGTTGAAAACACCAGTTTTGATAGAGAGATGCTGAGTAATTCAATGGAATTATGTTAATTATAAACTAGATGACGCGCAAGCCTCGTTATTTCCCAACAAACACGTTTCGTTAGTCTCGTCATTAATTTTGATATGCCAACGAGATGGATTTGTGGTAGAAATGTAATTAAAAAAATATATTTCAGATTAAATATTTCAAAAATGCTTTACATGAGGAACTGCAAGAGACACATCTCACTTGTATTAATTATGTAAAACTTAATACTAATGGAAAAAGTTTAACTCTGTACGAGAGAATTTGAAAAATTAATTAAATCATTTAGACTCTTTTTACCAACGAATACTCTCTCTCTCTCTCCCTCCCTCTCCCCCCTCTCCTCTATCTCGTGTATTCGAGACATCGTCGCTTGCTTTCAACACCCATAATACGATAAAAGGGTGAAAAAAAGAGCACATCTAATTTGCATAGACTTTATTTTTATCTTTTTTTTGCTTTTTACATTTGCTGCTTCCTACAATCTAGTTCCCGTAATGCGGGTGAAACGAGAGAAAGAAGAAAAGCTTCGCTTGAGCGTTCGGGACACGTCTTTGTTCCCGTTTTTACGCAAAAATACATTTGTTAAGCGGTACTCATTGCTCATGGATGCACAAGTTATGAAATCGTAAATAAAACAGCTTCTACAAGATTGTTCAAGGAAATATTCAAACGCTGTTTACAAGTTTTTTTCGTAATAAAACATTTGTAATATTAAAATGAAAATAATAATAATATATCTCTTATCTAATTTATTTAGATAGCTCGATAGATTTGTATTGAAATAAACGATTAAGAAAGAAAATATTTGAATATATGAAAATATTTGTAAAATATTTTAAGATTAAAGAAAATATAGGTTTTACGAGATAACTACAATTCCGGTAAAATTTGGCAAGTAACAGGGATCGATTTCGCAGTATCATGTGGAAATTTTAGTAATTAAAACGCACAAGATTGTGCATTCCTGCTCACAGAAAATCTCTCTCGTTCCTCGGATAATCCTCCGTCATTGAGATATGGAAATAGCGTCTCGCCCACCTCCAGCTTTTTATCAACTCCCGTCCCGTCGCCGTCATTCCCGGCGTTCACCATCCTAGGATATAGACTAGGATGAGAAACGTGTCGCGTTTCCATGCAATCAGTCGCGATTCTACAACGGATATTGCTGGATTGCTACTCAAGAATGCGTGGTAGGAACGGAGACGTTGGAATCCTCGACGGAGGTGAGCGAGAGCGATCTGTCGCGTTTGGTTGGTCGATCAATCATCGGATCAGGCGAAGGTGAGAGTATTGCTCATACTTCCGGATCGCATTCGCGGCAATACAGTATCCGTGTGGCGGATGGTAATCTGCGCGACTGCCATATTGCCGGTCAAGAATTGGGCCAGGGTTTCCACGCCAGTACGGGCTCTACGATCGAATGGAAAGCCCATCGGTCGCGCGTCCGGATACTTGCGGTCCCGCAGGCCGCAGAAACTCGCCGCGTCCTTGCATCCAGTCGGTTCGTCCTGTTCCACCTGTACATGTCGCCGCAGGACGGCAAAGTAATTCCTTTAGCGGGTTGTTCTCTTTTTCTTTTCTTTCTTTTTTCTCCCTCCCCCTCTCCTCTCCTCTCCCTTTTTCCCCTTTTTTTGCCCGAAAGCAGAGTAATACGAACGTCTTCTTGTATTGGAACGTCGTCGTTAAAAGAGTGGAAAAAAAAAGGGAGGGAAAGAGGTGTGAGGGATGGGTGGTAGATTTCCATCACCTGGCAGACTGTAAGCTCTTAAGCGTCGCGAGAGCTCGATAAGTATAAAAAGTACTCACCGCGTCACCGGTGTAATCGGATATCATGATGAAGAGGTCCATCGGGAATCCCTCCTCCTTGCCCTTAGGTACCAGCATGTGCTGTGGCCAGCCGCATCCGCAGAAGTTGAACTGTTCCAGGTTATCGCCGCCGATTGGTCTGTTCTCTTCGAGATTGCGGAACGTCCTTTCAAACGGTATAGTTACCGAAGACTCCGTTGATTTACGCTCGATGGTATTTGATCCCGGTTTCACTAGGGGAGTATGCGAACAAAAATTTCATACACTATTATACATAAATACTACATAAATAACGTAAAACGCTTGCTTTTTATTTTTATTCGATTTCATTCAAAATAGAAAAATATATTTATATTTCGAGAATTATGTGTAAGTGTAAAATTGAATTAGTGGCAGAAATTAATACGTTTTTTCTTTATTTTTTTCCAATCATTACGTGAAAAATTAGAACTAGAAATTAAATGCCTATAACGATCAAAACTGGATTTTTTAATGTTTAAATAATTCGATGTGAATTATATATGTATTATATATGTACATGCCAAATAATCATTCGAACTGCGCGCCGAGTTTTCCGGACTTATAACTCAATTAAACTACTGTAATAATATCACAAATTAAATTAAATTAAATTGACAAGCAATTTTTAATAATTTGACGCTCAATCAGACATTGTGGATGCGCTCGGAGAGATTCGGGCCGAGATATATATTTTTCGCAATAAATTTATTAACAATTTTTCAGCACACATTAACATCTTTTTAATACGATACTTGATTGAACATCAAATTATTAAAAATTGCTTGTCAATTTAATTTAATTTAATTTGTAATATTACAATAGTTTAATTGCGTTTAAGTTCGGAAAACCAATTCAGCGCGCAGTTCGAATGACTATAAATATGGTATATAAATATGTACATATATAGTATATATATATATATATATAATTTACATTGAATTATTTAAGCATTAAAAATTCAGTTTTGACTATTATAGGCATTTAATTTCTAATTCTTATTGGTTGTGTTCTCACATATACGGTCTAAAATAAGATTCTTATTAAAAAATAAACTGCAATGTTCAAAATATTATTAGAGTTAATATTATAATCGTTGGGGGAAAGATAATGTAACAAAAGAGATATTATTCTAGATATAGGCTGACATTAAATTTAAAAATAAGAAAAACGATAACAATGAAATTTGTACAATAGGCGACTTACGTAATACAGTGAACTTGTCCATCTCAATCATGAGCTCCTTCTGGTCTCTAAAGACAAAAGGCAATCCACGTTCGTCTTGCTTGGGCGCGATGAATATACGAACAGTTCCTCGTCGCGGTGCATTATTACGATTGTTGGCGACGATTCTATATGTGAAGTCTGTATGATTCAGATGGGTGAATCTTGCGAGAACGGCACCGCGAGGCGTAAAGTCCAGACCGCGGGATAGATCGACGTCGCTCTTGGTCCAGAAAGTCGAAATCTGATTTGCCGGTTGATTCGGAGTCTGCACTGCTATGTCTGTGATTACTACACCAGGGAAGTCCAACTAAAACCCACGAACGAACGAAAGAAAGCAATTAAATTCCGTCATTCTCTTTCAGCTTTACAGTCAGACACCGAGATAAATTTCCGTGGAAAATTTTTAAAAAAAAATTTAAACCGGAGCTTAATTAAAAGACGCTTTAAAAATGAGAATGATTTAGAACGAAAAAAAATTAAGAATGTAAAAAAGTGGTGGAAACTGATTCTCGAATTTCAAAAGCTTTATTCTGACATTTAAACGGCCGTTTAATTACCAAACTGTTTAAATCCAATGTTGAAATCTGCAAGATTGTGTTAGTGAGATTTAATTAAAATATGATAATTACGTCGATTAAATTTGTACTTATAAAAAGTTAAATTTCAAAGATTTCCTCGAAGAGATTGTAATGAAAAAGCTCAATGATACCCTGTGTATTATTCACGAATATGGAAGAAAATTAAAGCCTCATTTGTCGAGTTAGTATTTAACGAGATTGCACGGCATGCAGGCAAAAAGATTGATAAATTCCGACATGTCCAGCAGTCTCGTCGAGTTAAATGGTTTTAACGGGCGTTTTTATCGTCAAGTGGCTGCGTGTAATTCTGGGCCACATGGTACGCGTACTTAGCGACATTATATACCAGAGTGAACCGATGATATATCGCGTAAGCGAGACAGCTGTGTACACCCACCTGCTGTAGGCTGTACTCGGGAAGTGTATTCTTGTGCTCTAGGAATACATCGTCAGTGAAAGCATGGAATCTGTAGAAGATGGGATCTCTCATAGCGGTGGCCGGTTCTCCCATGATACTGAAAGTTTCCTGCGAGCCGGAACACAAAAAAAAGAAAATGTTCCGTTTATCATGTCAATGTAGCTAGTTCATGATTATTTGCATGAAATTTTTCAAGTGAAAAATAAAGGCGTGCTCAGAAATTACGCGTTCTTTTCTCGATCAAAAACATTTTATATTAAAAAATGAAGAAGAAAATATTAATTGCTTTAACGCGCTTGCTCAAAGGAAGGGTTTTATTTAATGTAAAAAATTACAAATTATCAACATTAGAAAATCAAGTTTTAATAAAAATTCTCGCAATTTTCATTTTATCTTTTTGCAACTAATAACAACAATTGAGTATACTATTACCAAGTAGCGATGATCAGGATCGTGGCAGTAAGAGATGGCGACATGACCGAGATTGTGAAGATCTCCGTACACATTTTGATTGGGCGAAAGGATGCTTGCCTCCATGATGTTACCAAGCACATCTACGCCGCCGAACTCGGTCAAAGGCACCCTCTCGCCGCGGGGGTTGATGTAAGCGCCGGTGTGAATGGCTTCATATATGCGATCACGCCATCTCTCTAAGTCTTGAAGGTCGAAGTTCAATTGATCCACAGGACGGTTGATATCTTTAAGAATGGCACCGGCGGGGCGAGCGGGCCAAGTGCGACTGGCCACCAACGAATCCAACTTAGGAAAGTAACCCTCCGGGATCGGTTCGCGCCAATTGTGGAAACGCTTCACTCGGCCCAATCGGTTGCTCAGACGCTCAGCGTTATATCTGCGAAAAGCGGAATCAAGAGGAATCCGAATAATAACACAGAGACCGTGGAAATTCCCATCGGTAACACCCCAGGCGATTCGGATGTTCGGTATTTCGACATAAATGACGTAGACTCGTATAGTAGACAGTAGGAAAGACGTTACGGAAAATAGACATTTGTTGATAAATGTGTGTATAACTTTTAAATAATTAATATAGTTAGACCAATAATAATTTGATTAATTGGAATAATAATAGTTAGAACGTACTATTATTGCAGATTATAGATTTTAGAAACATCTCTTGCAAGTTTAAAAATAGCTCCTCGTAATATCTCTTAATTCACATCGCTCCAATTTTCCCAGTGTACTTTCATAAGTACTTCAACAGGCATTTAAATTTACATTTATTTCCGAAATTCATCGCTGAATAATTTTGCTCCGTTATTCTACGCGAAAATGCATTTCCGAGCTCGTTAGCAAACATTGCTCGAATACTATGCAGAATCGAGACGAGTTCTCGCGTGATAATAACGATCGAGATCAAATGGTGATCTCAGTCGCCTATATAATACCCGATCTAGGCACAGTAGAATAGAGTATCCAATCTTATATCGACTTACGTGCACTCGCTGGCTCACTTACCTGGCTTGGATCTGATGGTGCATATAGTAGAATAGCTCGCCACGCCGATCCTTGTTAACAATCCTGATGTCGGTCTCAAATGGATAGACCAGATGCCAGTGCCAGTGATGAAGATTAATCCCAATATCTTCCCTCCAGTAAGCTACGCGATGTTCCTCGTCAAGATCCGACGCAGTATAATCCCGCGGAATTTCAATAGGCACCTTTGAATTGTAAGGATAACGAGACGATAAAACGACTTTTACGTTAAAAATTAATATAAAGCGGCACTCGTTAGATCGACCTACTACATCTTCCATTATTGTATTATAACAATTTATACACTATAACTTTTCAGTTAAGAGGTGATTAACGAGAATGCTGAAAATTGTTGGGATATTGTACAAATTCAATAATGTGATCTAAATTGTGAAAATTTCGGAAAATTGCAGTCAAGCAGCTAAATACATTTCATTAGTTTTGTACTATAATAGATTGTATGTAAATTACTAAGTTATTACAGAATATGATTATTTGTTTCATTATCTCGTCTTATATTCTCCGAAACTTAAAGGTGAAAATTGTTTCGTTAAAACGAAAAAGCTTTCTACGTTTACTTAATTTATCTTGTCGTCATTTGCCTTTGATTCAAAGAATAAGCCAGCTAATTAAACAGCACAATTAAGTAACGAGCCTGTTGGTAATTAATGCGTTAGAGAACAAGTACCCTGGAGCCAGCCGGTACAACGTTGGCTTCCTCTCTTGCCCTGGAAAATATCCCACTGTCTATGTACTTGTCCGGGAAAATTTCTGATAGTGGTGGTATCGGTAAATTCTTGGTATCTGGACGATTCAGGATCGCCACCGAGAGTGCGTAAATGAACATCTCGGGATTAACGCGATCGCGACAGTAAACCGATACCGAAAGAAAGTCGTCATATGTTCGCATACCTATAACACGTATTAATAAATAATTAACGAGGCTTAAATCAAGTTTGCAGAAACATAACAGGGTAACTTACTGTGACAATATATGTAATACGTTTAATTAATCTAATTTAATTAATCTATATTTTTTTCTACAAAAAAAAAATTTAATGCCATATAATTCGGTCAAGACAGGTTTGAATGTCTGATAATATTTTTATGCAAATTTTTACAACTGTTCAATTCAGGCAAATTGCGCGCTGATTATTTGTCGATCTTGAAACACAATCTTAGATTGATAAATTTAATACTTGACGAATACATATATCTATTTTTAAATTGACTCGCAAACAAAAGCGAAATTTATATACAATTTGACAAGTGAAGTAAATACAACGTAATAATAAATAAGTCAGAAACAAACCCAAGAAGATGTCGATAAGTCGCGCGGCTAATTTTCGATGCTTAGGAATGAAAAGAGAGAAAGGTTCTCGACGTCCAAGTTGAAGGGGAACACTCAAGTCAGGCAGACTGATTTGCTTCACTGGAACCTTTGACGAGGTATCATCGGCGAAACGACTTACAATGGCAGGAGCCATCTGTTGCCGAGACTCAGGCTGTAAATTTTAAAAAAGCGAAGTTTATATATAAAAATTTGTATATGATCGATTAAGTAACATTAATGAAGAAAAATATTCTTTCTCCGTTCAAAGCGCTCTTTTTCTTTTTATGGATTATTGAATAATGTAAATAAATTTTATATTGCGGATTATTTCTAAGAATTCTTATATTCGAGAAATAAGAAGGGAGTATATAGGACTTGAGAAAAAGTCTTTTATTCGAAACTAGAAATTTTACATTCCTCGAGCGTCATGCATTACGATTTAAGGCTTAATTTCAGATACGACCAAGATATTTCAAGTTCTGTGAACTGCGCAGAACAGCATCAAACTGACGTCGTGGAATTCAATATTGATACGTAATAAGACCGTCAAGGATCAAGCTTACCAAGTAGTTAGCTGGTACATCAAAAGCGACTTTGTTTTCTCCCTTGGGTACGTACACAGGCTCCGCCGGTCGATCAAACAGATATAGAATATCTGATTTCTTGCTTTCCATTTTGACAATCAACAAGTGCGCGCACTAACTTGACAAAATTGACGATCACGCAACCGTACTTCGGAATCGAAACTATAACAGAAACTATAATGGAAATAAAAGTAAGGATCACGACGTTGCTTCTGAGACAACGTATAAGTCTTTACGTTGCTGAGTACTTTGATACCGGTATTTATGGGAGAATCACGGAGGATACAGCGGTTTGTCAACGATAAACGATGGTCGTCTTCAAGCGACCGCAAGATCCGTTCACGAAATATAGGATAGTTCATATACAAGTAGGAAGGATAAGCAACGAAAACACCGCGCTTAAACCGGATCCTGTGTTTACAGATTTTCCTGTTTTCGAAGGAAATCGATAGCGATTAACTAGCAGTGAAACCACAAATAGGTCACCGTTATTTTATCATTGTAGTTAAATTCGCACATTAAATTTTTCTGATATATATAACAATATTTACAATATTTTATATATTATGTATAATAATAATAATAATTGTGTTATATTGTATATGTATTATATGTTATTACATTACACGTAAAGTATAAAATATGTATTCCGAATCCGTAATATAATGTCAATGTAATGTAACATTTGTATTGAAGTACGACATCAATCGCAGCAGGCTAATTATTTACATATTAAACATTATTACTTATGTATGATACAATGCGAATAATCTGACGTATAGGCGATTATGACATTTAATGACATGCAACTGTTCAATGCAGCATAATTTAATTTGTATAATGAATATATAATGAATGAATCTTTAGCGTTAACCAAATTATTTCTCTCTATCGGTCTCTCTCATATATATCTCTCATATATATATTCGCAATAATAATATAGATATCCCTCCTTATTCTCTACATCTATATTTAATATTAAGAATTAAAAGATTAAGTAAATTTTTTTCGTGAAATAAATATTTGTCGTTCGATTATATATAAGAAGGAGTCATAGGAAGGAAGAAGAATTTCGTTTTTAATTCAATTTGTAATTCAGATGTGTGCAAGTACTCTTTATTGACTGTGCTTTTACATTTTTGTTCATTTCAATTCGAGAGTCTCTACTTTCTCGTCGCGCCGATATGTTTCTCATGAAGAGAAATAATGATATCCCACGCACTTAGACCCACAAATATTAGGTGCGCAACTAAGTTCTCGCTGTTATTTTGATGCAAATGCCATGAAAATAACAGCGAGAACTTAGTTGCGCACCTAATAGATACTAAAAAGTAAAATGAGATTGTACGGAAATTTTGTTATATCAAACGATATGTATAATTTGTTAGATAATATGTATACTTAGAGACATCAAAAATTATTTTCATAGCATACAGGGCATCGCAAAGAGAATGAACATTATTACGAAACTACATATGAATGCTGGAATCTAAATTGAAAAAAAATCGTTTCTTTTAATGTCGGAGTGTTTCCGACGAGATATAAATGAATGATACTTTTGAAACGCCCTGTATATATCTACGATAAAATATTTTATATTTATAATAGGCGGAACACAAAATAATTAAAGAAGACTATATACGAGGCAGTAAATCTCTGATCTTATAAATTTTCTATCTTATGGAAGATACGTATTATGATAGTCACGTTATTAATAAAATACAATTATTTATGATTATAATAATGATAAAATCCTTTTTATCTGTTCGCTACGAATATATATATTTTACATCTATTCGACAAACGCGTTACATCTATTCGACAAACACAATACAATATTAGATTGAATGAAATCGGAAGAGAAGGAAAAGATAGAGAGGAAAATAATAAATTAACGCAACCATGTATATTATCAATACTCGTTCCTGTGGCATTCTTGTCTCCCAAATGTCACATACAACAAATTTATTAAATTCACAGCTTAGTAAATCATAATTCTATATATATATATATCGATATTAGCGTCAATATACATATATATATTGACGCTAATATCGATTATCTTGTGAGAGAGATTCCCTCCAAAGGGAATAAGATATTCACTCTTCTCCCGATGGACGTTTCGCAAGCTTGCGCTAATGATAAAATCGATATGATAATTATCGAGATAATCTAGGCAATGGGTCCGCGCAATTGCTGTCTATAGCAAAGTAGAAGAAAAAAAAAGAACAAAAAAAAGTAGAATAGATTTTATTTTATATTCCGTAACTTCACCCTCTTAGAAAACTTAATGCAGAAAAAGTTTTAAAGATGGTAACAAAATAAATAAGAATAGCGATTAATGTAAAAGAAAATTAAATATAAATAATAACTGTAGTAATAATATTAAATTAAATATACAGGATACATTGTAATACCATAAAGTTTGCGTACATTTTAAGAATGGATTCTTTGACTAATTCGAAGCTAATTTTTCTGCAGCGAAAAATTTAATTGGACGCCTAATTCTTTCTAATTCTTAAAATTAAATGCCTCAGTCAAATGAAATAGTCTCAAATTAAAATCCTATTAAAGTACAGTCGAACTTAAATAAGAAGTAAATTTTCGTTTGTCTATCTACCTGTAGCTTTGAAGCTTAATTTGCGAAGTGAAGTCGGCTTTCAGTTAATTATAGTTTCAAATTGAGACCTCAATATTTTTGTTACGAAAAAAACCTGACTGCTCGATCAAATTAGAATAGAGTTTCTCAAAGAATCTCATATTGAAGTATCTTACGATATATCCTGCATAATTAATAAATAATAATAGATAGGAGAAAGGGATTCTAACACCGATGACATTCACAAGAGCTGTCGGAGAACATAGATCTCCGGAAAACATTCACCGCTTCGCGACAGCGACGTCGCGCCTTCTTCTTCTACTCCTCTTCCGTCGTCTGCCTCTTCTTCGCCTTCTCATGACTCTATCCGTATTGTTGACAACGGCATTGCTATTTGCTCCCCTGCGACGTCGACGTCGGAGCCATTGCGTGGTGTACGGGGTCGATTTTCGGACGCATCGCCAATCGTGACAATCTACCAGCTTCGAATCGCCGTACCATCTTCCGTGGCAGATCGAACTGGTCGATTGGCTATATTGATTGCTGCTACCAGCAATATTGGTCGATAGCTTCCACTTGTTCACGCCCACGTATTTGTCCAGACTCTCGTTACCGGGACGTTCCACGCAAATGGACAAACCTGTGGTAATTTCAATCGCTCATCGTTTTTGTTTATTAATCAACGGCATGTACCATAATTTCAGTTATACACTTGACATTACGAATTATTTTTATCTCTCCGAACACTAACGTATATTTCTTAGTTTCTAACTTTTAATTCCTTTCCAACATCTATATGTATGTAATATAATTCTATATATAGTATAATTCTAAAAATATTTCAAGATTAGAAATTCTATAATTATGTGTTTATTCGGCAATAAATATATTCTTCCATTAATATAATTAATCTTTTCTAAACGTATATCTATATATATCTTTTCTAACGTAACATAAACATGGAAAAAAAGCAATTGATTTGATTTCTCTTATGTTAATTATAATAAGAGAGGCAAAATGGAATTAAATGAAAAGATATACCTACACAAGGTGAGGAAAATACGATAGCTAATTTAACAGCGACATAGAGATAATAAGTAAATCATCATCAAAATAACTTGCTTTCGTCCGCAGATTTCCGCATTTCATGGCTTATCTACTTTAGATACGTCGCCGGTAGGAAACAACCGTTATCTCCACCACTGCATCCACTACATCCGGTCGATTCCTTCGTGATAACAGCCGTCGTAGAGTAATGTCGCGGGAGCTACGCTCTAATTTACATGACGTTACGTCGCGCAACCGTGGTGCACGTTAATTGAGACTAGATCGAGTCGCTTCATTTCCACGTTAGCGACGCGATTCATCATTATGCGAATTTCGTATTCAAAATTTGAGGAGTTTAGATTCCATTAAAGGCATCGTCTTATTACATGGTTTTAAGCAAAGGAATCCCATTCCTTAAGCTTCCTTTAACAGGTATGACAAAATCAATTTACAAATAATTATTATTATAAGATTGATAGAATTTATCGTCACTTTTAACGTCGTTAAATTATGTTTATAAGAAAAATATTTAACAGGTATATTTAATAGGTATATCCTATTCCGTAAAGTGGCGTAAAGCATAATTATTCCAGTAAATATTAGTCCAGTATCCAGTAAATATTCCAGTAAATATTTAAAGTCAATAGGGATTAATGTAATGTAAATTATTATTTCTAAATTTTTATGAATTGATTGCAATGGGTAATTTTCAAAGAAACACGAGTCTCGATCTAGATCGATTTACTTTTGGAGGTTTATATGACATTTATGAGATCGACTTCCCATCACGCTACTGCAATTGGCTATCCGACTGAATTTGACATATTTTTAAATAAAGAACAACAAAAGGAAATAATACCTACAGATTGCATTCGAAATAATTGAATTAGAAGAAAGAAGTAATTGTTCCACCGCAAAATTTTTACATGACAGTTATTGTTTTAATTATTTAACTTTTATAAAAATGTATTGTAAAGTAGGATTGATTATTATGTATGTATTTGACTAACACATTGAAAATGTGTGGTAGAATAAAACGTTCGTTTAATTATGTACTTTGATTTTGAAAAATTAGTAAATATTATCAATTAACCAGCGTTGGTTTTTAGTCCTTTCTATCATTTCGAATTGTTTGAAGTTCTTAATCTTGGTCTTAAAAGAGTCGAATAATCTTTTTAATAACGTACGGATCTATTAGCGTAAAAATGTACGATTTCTCGAGTTTTCTGTTTCCTGCAATATAAATGAGAATATCAAAAAGTTAAAATTAATACTGCAAGTTTTTTGAAAACTCGCCCGGCACGCGGACTAAGGAATCTTGCTTTTATCATGTCAGGCGGTTAAAAGAGAAGACTTTCGCGAAGCGATAATTTTTCGCTCGAAGCGTAATCCCGAGTTTTACATACCGCCACGGAGATGCGAAACGTTTTTCGCAAGAAGACAAGTCTATTGTCTCTTCGAAGTATTATGGTTACAAAAAGCTTGAACGCGCGGGGCAAGGACTTAACCGCGAAAAAGAATGGCCGGTATGCGGAGCATCCGCCGTTGTTTTTCCTCTTCGTTGCAATATATACTTTGTTTTTATAACCACGTAGAGTTTTACTGAGTATCTTATTCATTCTTAACATGAAAATGTAGCTTAAAGTTTTTGATTTACTCTAACATTTTAAGAAGCAAATTATGAAAAATTTTTAAATATTATAAATGATAAAGACGTTACAATTTCAGTTCAAATAACGATATCTTTACTTTACTTAGTTAAATACAAATGGCTTGTGTTTTATGAGTTTCTAAACAAACCTGAGAACGTATTATACCAAGAATCGAAAGTATCTGTCGAATAATAAATTCTGATTTAATATTCATAGACGGTACTTATTATTTGAAACTATCTTAAATATATCTATAGTCTCAAAAAATCAATCACAGAGCCGTATTAATCTTAAAGTATTTATCTTAAAGTACTTATCTTAAGAACGGACTGTAAATAGCGATCTTAATCTTCAAAGAAAGAAACTAATTGTAACTATTTTAGAAATCTAGAACCAAGAGAGGAAGAAAAAGGTCGATATTCGATATTCATTCTGCATTCGTATCTGGATTTTCGACCTCGATAATAAAAATAGCGTCCTATTAAATAAAACTCCTACTTCCAATTAAAATTAGACTCGGCTATTATTATTAAATACTTATATACAAACCTTCCGAGAGTAGTTCCAAAAACTTGCCACAACCTCGTGAACTCCACGTAATGGTGAAAGGAATGCAGCTGCCTCTGAAACGTGTGTAATATCGGTTTTTATATTAAATATCGCAAAGCCTAGAACAAAACGTGTATGTTCCCCCAGTACGTTTTCTCGTTAGCCACCGCATCACACACTATATGACGGAACCCAAAGGGCTCCATTGCTGGTGGCTTGTATAGTTTGCTTTACCCGCTCGACATAACGTCACAGGGGAATCTCGATACTGCGATGCGATGTTTGCTACGTGTTTTGTAACAGGTCGGAGCACGTGTCAAATTAGATACTTGACACATCGGCGATTCTGCCTTGGTTATAGAATGGCGTGGGATTAAAAATGTATCCCGTGGGAGATATTCCTCGTCAAGCAGAGAAGGAAGCTTTTAATGGAATTGAATCGCAATGCTTGATCGCGCGAAAGGGTAACGAACTTTGAAAATTAAGGGCATCAACTTATTAGTTACGCGCGAACGCTTCGCACTATTAATAATGCATACAAAATGCGATTGAAAATTATTAATTGTGTCATTCATTGATGCATACACGGCATAGAAAAAGGGATAAGTGCGTTAAAAGCATTAACGGCATCGTAATTCTGCAGTAAGTCATATAGAATTTTATCGCATAGTGTCATTTATCCATTCCTATCGAGTACTTATCTAGTCATCATTTAATTAAATGAAGGACTTTTAAAGGATTCCAACACCAATAAATGATAAGTTTTAATAACGTTCGAAATGCGAAAGAAATTTAATTTCTAAAAATACTAACGTTTCTTAATCATTAAATGGACCAAACGAATAATAATAATGTCTGACTATTTTAGTGATTATTTTACTATAAATGAAAAAATAATTTTAAAAACTAGATATTTTATTAATATAGAAAACATAATTATTGAAAAGTCAAAAAGTTTCAGAATCATATCTTTTACACAAAAAACCTAATATTAATGTAAAAATGGAAACAGTCAATAATGACCGCTTGATTTATAGTAATAAATAGTAATTTTGCGCTTTAATTTTCCCACAAATCTGTCGTTTTATCTACTTTTGCGCTGGCAATCAGAGAAAACGGAAAAGACATTGTTTCTGCAGCACGAATTGGGAACATGTGTGGCAAATCACATTTCGCACGAACCCGAAGCACGGAGGCTTGACCTACCTTTTATCGACGATCCTATCCTTGATCCTTACATCCGTACTGTTGCCGTCACTTGGAAAAATCTCAAGAAGCGTCACACCTATGGCAAATGAAAGGAAATCGCCTAGGATCGAACAACGGTGGTAGACAGACGTCAAGAATTTCGCATCGCGCTAGATACAATCGAAGATAATCCGAGTCTTCTCGTTCTTTAGAAACGGGAAACGTTTGAGAAATGTCAGACCATTATAGGTTTTTACAGAAACTAAGAATTCAAGGAAGAATATAGAAGAAATTAATATTTCTTCTTACACCTCAATTTTCTCCAATATAATTTAATCCTCAATCATAATCACGCGATTATCTTCAATTATAATCACGCGATTATTATTGCAAATCGTAATAATTATTAAAAGAAGAATTATTGTTTGATTATTTTAGGTTGTTTGTGTTTGTTTATGAAATAAGAGTAAAAAATGTGACCTCATTTAACTAATTGCATTGTGCAAATTCAACGAGTCTAATTAACCTGGGAATAATTATTTGGAGTGTTTTTATATCCCGGAGGTGAAAAAATGTGAATTGTAAAATTTTGCTCTTTGCGGATATTATTTAACATATCTTTTTTCTCTTTTAACAATTATTCTTTACAAACATTTAAATACACAATTTTATTGAAAACTAACAATAGAAAAGTATCGTATTGATTAAAATCATTCTTTAAATATATTATTGTAATATAAGTTGTTATATTTAATGTTTACTATATTTAATATCTGTTTGTTTTACTTACAATATTTATTTGTTTTTATTTTTTGATATTTATTTCTTTTAAAAAATTATAATTAAATCTATATCCATAAGATTCTTAAATATTAATAAAATAAAAATAATTGAAAAACAATTAAAATAGTACAATGTTAGTGATTTTAATTGTAGTGTAAAAACTGATGATCCTTTACGTAAAAAAAATCAGATTTCAAGGTTAATTCTTGCTCTTCGGAAATATGAGGTCTGATCAAAAAATAAGCAGACTTCTTGAATTACTCAGCAACAGAACGTCCTAGCGACGTGCGGTTTACAGCATTACAATCGTTATTATCTTCCGAGTAACTAGCTTTTTTTAAATTATTTACATCTCGTTTAATTTTAAAGTTATTGCTACGTGAGTGCAACGTGTTTTAGTGTTCGTGGCGATTTTCGACTCGAACTGAATTTTTATTTTGCGAACTAATTTTAATTTTGGGAACAAGAAAAAGGGAGCAAGGCCTGGGGAGGACAGTCGTCTGATTTTTGGCACATAACTTGCGAATTAACAAGGCTGAGTGGGCAAGCATTGTCATAGTGAAGGAACCATGAATTGTCTCGCCACAACTGTGGCCTCTTTTTACGATTTTTTTCGCGCAATCTTTTCAAAACGCCATCGTAGTACTGACAGTTGATTGTTTAACCTTGAGGCAAAAATTGTAAAAATTCATTTCGAGGCAAAAATCGAACACTAAAACGCGTTTTTCACTCAAATAAGCAATAACTCTGAAACTAAACAAGTTGTAAATAATTTTTAAAAAGCCAGTTATTCGGAAGATTATAACGATTGTAATGCTGCAAATCGCACGGATGCAATCGTCGCTGGGATGCTCCATTGCCGAGTAATTCAAAAAGTCCGCTTACTTTTTTGATTAGATCTCATATTCCGAAAGTAGAATGCGACGTATATCTCCTTAAGATATCGATCAATGCTCACTTTTAACGTGTGACTGCGAGCGAATTCCAGCGTGACATTTTTGGAAGCTGCGGCATGTCCTCTCCTGGTCCAAGTGCGGACAGTGCTTTCCACCATTCTTTTCCTCTATCTCGATCACCCGGCTGCGCCTTTGAGTGCCACTTCCGCATCCGTTATCGCAAGGAGTCCACGGACTCCATTCGCTCACCACGCAGTCGACCACTGTAAGGAGAGAATGAACGCGACGTTAAGATCTGGCCATCTGGTCGTTTCTCGCAGACAACGATAAAATTGTGCCGAAAGTGCCGCGCTGGTAAAATGCGATTGATAAATCGATAACGGGAACATTTTCGGTCTCTTATCATTTAAGTTCTTCAGCTTCCATTCTTATCTTAACACTGACAACGTAAATATAATATTTTTTAATTTAGAGGTATAAATTTTTAGAATCAAATTTTAAAGCTATATAGTATACGGGACATATATGTGTGCATAGAAGAAAATCGAGCATGTTATTTGCCGATATTTTACGATGCTCATAGAAGCAGTTCACAGAAATAGCGATTTACGAACGTCCTTCCAAAACGCATTTCACTATGCGTTTTATTACTCCGCTGTATCGCTGTATCAGAAAACTGAAGAGACAATTTGAGATGAGTAAAAATGCAATAAACGCGCATCGGCAATCACTGATGCTTCTCTCCATTAAGGAGCACGTAGAATACGAAGGATGGAAATTCACTTAACGTGCTGCTACTCCATTTCGCGTGGAATGCATCAAGAACAAGTATCGCGACATTTAAAAAGTGGAACGACGTCAACGGCGTTAATTAAATACTGTTTTAAATGAAATATCGAGCAGTCATTAATTTGCGCGCCGAATTGTTTAACGGCTACATTAAGTGAGAGACAAGCAATTAACCGAGAGATATCTTGTTTTTTATTGAACTACGTAATATATTCAACAATACAGTTTATTTTACACTGAGAAAAATTTCTGGTTGAAAATGAACTAACAAGAAGATTCTGATTATATCAATTAGAATTCTGGTTATCTCAACTAGAATGTAATAAATTTATCCAGAAAATTTTGATTTGCCCATTTTCAATCAGAATTCTTATTAATACAGACTTTTTTTAATGCACATTTAAAAGTAGAATTCTGAAATATTTCTTTTTCATAATAGATATTATTACGTAAGTTTTGAAAAGACAATTAGAGAAAAGTATTTATACAAACGACACTTTGCTCTCTCATGTGTAAAATAAAGGAAAGAGGTTCACTTTGAAATGATTGCAAAGTGAAATTTATCAATATGGTGTATAACGAGAATATGAAAATAAAATATATCACACGATTGATAAAATTGAATTAAATACTTCGTATAATTTTATATTCATATTTTATCACAAATAACGTATAATTAAATGACGCACGTTACTTTATTAATGTAATTATTGTAATCGCAACATTCGTACGTCTCGTGCGCGCACATATTGATGTATTAATAATCATTAGCATTTTCAATTTTCACGCTTATAACGTTCTCATTCCTCGTTTTCAAATCAGTAATAATTTAAAGATTTATTATACGATCGCGGCTGAGCGGACATTACAAATATGAGAGATATATTTTATCGGAGATGGACCGGCCACGGCCACAGCTGCAGATGCGGACTAAAATTCAAGCTGCATTTTGCATTAGATTACCGACGAGCGTCGAGAACTGCGGTACAGGCACAGATATAACTACTTGTTTATTGCTTCTTTTATAGTTACACGGCGCTTATAGTTGGCGGTTCCCGTCGAACACGATCGCTACCCGGACCTGCTCGCCGATCGATTGTACGTTCGAACTAAATTATTTCGCGTGCCCGCCGGTCGACGCGACGGTCCGGTGAACGCGAACAGTCGAATGAATACACGATGTCGGAGATTCGTCCAGCAATATGAAGAAAGGCACTACCGTCGGTATATAACAATCAATATAAAGTGTCGCATGTTGTACCAAAAACTTATGCACTCTGCGCCAGGGGAGCGAGAATACTTTATATGCATTTGACTTTCTCCACAAGTTACTTGAGAAGATAAATTCGCAAAGTTATACTGTATCGAAGTATCATTAAACGTAGTAAAACGCTTATAGCGTGATCATTTTTCGTTTCTCAGCTCTCCCTCCCCTTCCCCTCTCTCTCTCTCTCTCTCTCTCTCTCACTCTCTCCAAGATTATTACGTTCAAAACGTTTTACGCTGCTCTTGTAAAATGAGTTCAGTACCATCTTGTCTTGACGTGTTAAAAATGATAAAGAAGCCGACGTTATAAATTCGCGTCGAGAACAGGACGCGCAGATATTTCTTTCACGCAAGTGTGTAATCTTTACGTTTCGTTGGGCGTGGATGCCGGATACAAGTCGGCTAAAATAAATACGTCTCTCGCGATTCCGTCACAGTCCCCTTAGGAAATGTGTAAATTTCTGTCTCGTTCGAAGCCTACGACGAGAATAGGATTATCCCGCTTTTAGACGGACGGCTTCGCGTCATTCGAGGAAACGATTTCGGCCGCAACTACTGCGTGTTACATCTTCAAGTGACGCGCTTCAAGGAAGGAACGACATTTCTCTTCGACCGGTAAGCGTGAATAATCGCGTTCCGGCGCAGCTTTAGCTTCGACGAATACCGAATCCCTCGTAGGTTCGCAAATGGCAGAAATTAGGGCACTAAAGATGAACATTCCGACGAAAATGGATGAAAGTGCAGTCAGACGCAATAAAGTCACTTCCATCTTCGACGGACGTTCTCGCGCGTCTCTATTTTGAGAGACATTTGCGTTTTATAATTGACCTGCAGCAAACAATAGGCGCATAAACGCGAATTTTATTTGATGTTGTTAGCGTTGTTTAGCGAACAGTTTAATCGCATGCCCGTCGATTATCTGGCAATTAAACCAGTAAAACAGGCTCACGTTAAACGAACGGAAATGTGAATTGAATAAATACATTAATCCCTTTGCTAGTAACAGGCGCGTCGTTCGGCGAGCCATAAAATTTCCAACAACTGTGCACCAATGTAAAATAATTCGACAGTCTATTATGCAAATACGAATAATAAAAATTTAATTGATATATACAATAAGGTATAAACCTTAACAGCATCTGTTGTTAACGACGCTTTATCATACAGCAGCGATTAAATTGTAATAAAATATTGAATTTTGTAAATTAAATTAATTTTGTAAAATAATATTCTTTATATTTGGAGCAAAGATTGCATTAACGGATATACTGGCGATTACGTTTTTACAAAAGTGAAAAACTTAGTAATATCATTATCTTCGCATTATGCCATAATTCTGTAAAATACAAGCATGGATATTCAGCCTATAAATTTCAAAATACATTTACCAAGATATTCTTTACTTTTATGCTTCGTCGCAGCTGATCTCTCAGCCATGCAGCGTTATCATCTTTACTTAGGCGATATAGCCGCAATAATTCTTCCGATCTGTGCGTCGAATGGTTCCCTGCAGGCTATTTCTTTAAAATGCGAAACTACACGCAAAGGACCTATATATACATCAGAAGTATTTTTTTTTAATTACATAAATTATTTAATAATCTGAATTTGTTTTTTTATTCGACCATTATGTACTATTAAAATGTAACGTCTGATAGATTATAATTAATTCTACCAAATGCATATATAATTTCTGCGATAATGTAATTTCCTTAATAAACTTTGTTGTCATGTTCTGAAATAGGTACTCTAATATTGATATATTAATCAGTCAATATCACTTGATGATATTCCTATACACGGCGTGATTATTTGAAGCGTTTTGATCATCAAGAGTGTGTCGGTTTCTATTGAATGTAATATATTACGTCAGATTGATAATGGCTCGACATTTGATTAAATTCTCACAAAACGCACAGCATTGTGTTCATACTAGTAAAACGCAGCATCGGCATCTTTTTGAGCGGTCATGTGTATGGTTGCTTTGATCGAAAATTGGAAGTGGATATTGGTTTTAAAAGTATCGTAGAGAAAAACGAATTATATATCATACTGTTTTGTCTGTTGATATGTTGATGTAAAGAACAAAAAATGATGGACCTATTTCCGGACAAAAAGCTTTCGCGCACAAAATTCTTCAATAAAATTCATTTCCGATGATGTGATTGTTAATATTAAAAACTTATTAATAGTAAGTTGCTTAGTGATCCCAGGTGACCGCAGTTCGCCTGCGTTAAAACGTTAAAGCAAATACGTTACTTAAAATCAAGTAGGTTACGTTCTTAAGATCCAGCAGTAATCCTACAAAATCCATGACGTAGTATGTATATGTATGTGTATTTAAGCGCGTGCTTAGCACGAATAAGCAGAGACGGACGTCGCGTCGTATATTAATTAATCAATGTTCCGCGTGATTTTCTTCCAAGAATTGATTATTTCTTCCATATTGCCAAGTTTGATTAATTGATCAGCATTTTTTATTTCGTACTTAGAGGAGGATGTTAAAACGAGATCGATTTTTACCCGTAAAGGTGTAAGTAAAAAGTATAGCGTTTTTTTATAGATTTCAACCTCCTGAATACGATAATGTTAATAAAAAGTTTGGGATCGATAGGGAACACCTTGAAAATTAAACATGGCATATTTAAACAAATTTCAATATTCTTACTTACTTTTCAAGGTGTTCCCTAAATGCCACGAACTTTTTAATAATTTTATTATTTAGGAGATCAAAATCTAAAACACTATTTCTTTTACTTACACATCTTCTTGGATAAAAATCTACTCTTTTTTGAAGGATATTAAAAAAGGTCCAACTTTTGTTCACAAGAATGTCAGTAAAAAAAATAGTGTTTTTGTAGATTTTGATTTCCTGAATATGATAAAATTATTAAAAAGTTTGTGGCACTTGAGGAACACCTTGAAAAATAAGTAAGAATATTGAAATTTGTTTAAATATATCATGTTCATTCTCAATTTTCAAAGTGTCGATCCCGAATTTTTTATTAACACTATTGTAATCGGGAAATCAAAATTTATAAAAAACGCTATTCCTTTTACTTACGTCTTTGCTGCTAAAAATAGGCCTCTTTTTAAGATCTTTTTTTTACCTGTTGTTGTTATAAACGATTATATTGTAATATTTATTTGTAATTGCATATTTACTTATTTGATTCCAATTAGAAGTATTAATTATAATTACTCTAAGTCCATTTTCACACACAGATTCACATTCATTTCAGACACACAATGTGCACACAGTTATCTAAATATTAAATTACCAAGAAATTTATGAATGAATTTTGTTCATAAATTTCTTAGTAATCTTTAATGATTATGTAACCACATATATATATATATATATATATATATATATATATATATATATACTGTAAAAACGAGTCTATATTTCTCACATTAGCAATAATATTTATTATAAAATTTTCTTACTTCCAATTGATGATAATAAGCAAAAATGTATCTTTAATTTATATGCTTGCGTATATGTATGTACAATATTTATAATTCGTTTTATTCCTTGCGCAAAGAAAGTGCCATGTCTCAATGTAACTTGAAATTAAAAATCAAATTAAAAATCTGACTGAATACTCATAAAAAGGAAATAAAGAAATAATCAATTACTTTTTAATTTCGATTAAAAAAAATAGTCGACTGCACTATAAAATAATTTTTTTCGTTTTTATAAACGATTTAAACGCCCAACTTCAACCATCTTCTTTTCAATATTACGCCAATACTACCCCAAAGCCCTCAGTGCAAAATCACCGAACACGTACCACCGCAAGTCTCCTTAAAGTCGTCGCAGCAATCGGCAAGTTTGAGACATGCGTGATCGCAGTAGCACGGCTTATCGCGCGGGCTCTCGATAATCGCGTTCGGCGATTCTTTCTGAATGACGCAGCCCGAGTCCCTGCCTTGGCAACAGAGCTTTGCGGAGCTGCAGCTTCCGGCGGCGGTCCCGTCAACGGTCAGGGAAATCAGCGTGGCGACGACGATCAGTCTGGCCAGCCTGGTCGCGTCCTTCCTCCACATTCTCCTCGCGATTCCGCGACCCTGACGACCTTGCTCTCACCGCCACCACGACGACCTTGGATTATTTAATTTCGCCGACAGTCGTGGAAACACCACGCACGTGCCGTAACGACGGTTCACACTCGTTTACTTTACTTTACAGCGGCTCGTCGCGCGCGCGATTAATCGTCAGCATGTCGATCTACTGGTCCCACGTTTCAAGATATCGGTTCCTAGTCCGTCCGAGAGAATAATCCTCTTCAATCGTAGAGGAGCTATTGTTCGAAACCACAGTTCATTCAATATTCCCAATATCGACATTTACCGACCATTAAAACGCGCGACTCTGCGAGAGCGCACTTAACATTTACATAAAAATAGTGATTTTGTGTTTTTGCCTCTGTTAAAACAGAAATACAAAATAATAATAATCGTCTCTTTCAATTGGGAATTTTTAATATTTCTTTTATAAGAAATATCTGCCGCAATTAATTAAAATGTTCAACGATAATAATATTATTATTATTTATTCTCGCGAGTCAGAATTGTCAGAAAAATGAAAATTAAGGAAAATCTAGCCACTCTGCGACACGCATTGATAGGATTTTTTGCATATCACCACAACGAGCGATCCTCTCGCGCTCGACCCTACGGCGGAGGGTGTCGCGATCCAACTGAGTCGAATTTCAACCCCCGCGAATGCGAGAAGAGCGTAACGAGGCGCGCGCGGTATGTTGCGCCTTCGCCGACCCGTCGTCCTTGCTTTTCGTACTCTCGGCGCACCTCCCACGGGAACCGCAGCAGCCGGCACCTGCCTCGCCTCGGCGCATGCCCCGCCTGTTCTCACGGGACGCCACGATTTAGTGCTTGCAGCTTTTAATGGAATTTAAAGGGCAACAATTCGTACCATGTCCAACAATGTACCACGCTAACGTACACGCGACATCATCCCCTGGAACCGTTTGGATGTCTTACTCCGCGTTTGTTCGATAGGAAAACGACTCGTTCTTAACGATAACATCGTAAGAGATCGATCTTACTAACGGAACTTACTTTATTTCTAACGTTTCGACGAGTTTCGAGTTCGCTATTAGTTATACAATCTTTGATTGATTTTAAAAAGACACCTTGTATATGTGACCTCGACTACCGTTATCGATATTATTGTCACAATGTAGAGATTTAAATGAAAATACTATTGTTGTTACAAAAAAAAATGTGAAGATTAAAAAATAAATTTCATTATGTTTTACTATTTGTGTTTACTATTCATTTAGAGGATGTTACAACGTAAAAATGCGTATTCAAAAATTCTATACACATCTCTGGTAAAATTCAATTAGCAGAAAAAGCATTAAAAGTACATTTAATTGTACTATTGCAATTACAGATACGCATTAAAATATATTTTATCGCGAACATCATACAATATACGCAAGAGATGAAAATATTGATTATTCGCTTAAACTACATTTACTTGTTTTTTTTTTTTTAAATTGTATTATCTTATTATTTTTGCTATAAAACTTACATATCTTTCTCCTGAATTCACTAAAACTTCTGTAAGAAATTTAAAAGATATATACATTTAAAAAGATTCTAAAAAAACATTACATCCGAAGAATAAGTTGAAACATTTAATTTTCATAAAATATTATTGGATAACTTTCTCTATATAAATAATATAAAATATAACTCGAGAAAAATCTCCGCTGCGAAACGGAATTATTTCTTATCAGGGTATATCTATCTACTATGAGAAAAATATACACACACGTCGCTTTTAGAGTTCTATTTTACGCTTTTAGCGTGTTTGTTTTACGACGTATCATTTTACCATGTTGATCAAATATTGAAAGATAAAAAATGATACCCCATGATCTGCGCGCTTACGAACGCGATACACGAGATGGATAGAACTCATATCCCATAGGGGATGAATTATTATCTTTTGCATTCTATTATTACCGGGATAGCGCGAACGCAGTCCCGACTATCAAAAATTGTACGCCCGAGATATCCACATTAGGGATATTCGCAAGGGTCAGCTCAACCGTAGTGCAATGGAAGAGCCTCGCCCTGGAGGAACCGCCTTCATGATCACGGTAACCTCTGCGCCAGGTAAGTATGCTTTCGTGGACGACGGGCTCCAATTTATCCACATCGTGAATGCATTTTAAACACGAGTAACTTTTCACGTCTGCGAAGCCTAGCGACGAATTCGCGAACTACGCCGCGCGCTACGTGCGCCACGTAGCGACCGTTTGTGTACTCTTTATCGTAACCGACGTAGTGACGTAATTCAACGGCCAACGGCCAACATTGTTGCCCGATTCCCGAGAGCAGATTATTCTTTCATTTTCGAAAAGTGTTTATCTTTTTTAATCTTGATGTGCCAAATTTCCGAATTTTCTATGCATCGATTGAGGTCGAAAATTAATGAAAAGTTAATTATTATTATTATCAAACAAAGGCAAATGTATATTTTAGACAAGGATTAATGTATTTTTTCTGTAGACAGGGAATACACACATATAATGTTTATACTTTTACGATTAATTAGATACGATTATATTATAATTATATACAGATCGTATAAAAATTTTTTCATATAAAAAAAAGAATACGAATAAAATGGATAGAGAACGAAGAATATATAGACTAAAGAATGAATAAGTAGAGAGAACTCGTTATTGCTTATTATTAATTAGCGAGTCATTGATTAAAGTTACACGAATCTCACAAGGAAATGCATTTATATAATGAGGATCTTTCTGAGAGACGGAAATCCAGATTGGCTAATATATATGCGAAAGAAGAGAGTAACGGGCAGACTAAGGTTAAAAAGCCACTCACGCCTTAGAATGCAGTCTGTATTAAGCAATGAAAGTTGGATACCAGATATTGCGAAAGTTTGCCGCGTGTTCTATAATTGCGCGCCATTGCCAAGAGCATAATCTCCTCATCTTCTTCGTCCTCGCTCTCTTCTCATTCTCCACTTGTTTCTTGTTTCCCATTATCCGACCTTAGGCACGTGCTCAGGTCGTGGCGTGAGTTTACGATGAGAGGGTCGTTCCAATTTTGTATGAATGCATAAAAACTTTTCGATGTTCATTTAACTACCCATCGCGATGCTAATGAACTACAATTTTTGTGCTCGAAGATTTTTTACGTACAACGTTGTATAGAACGACTTTCAAATAATGACGCTTTAATTGACATAAAATAAATGAAAACTAATTTCTTTTTTGTTTAATATATATATATATAAATACAAATCTTTTATCAGCAATATAAAGAAAAATAATTAATGTCACACTTGACTTTATTCTATATGCAATCATATGTTTACTCCCACTATCTGTAATCTGGATTTTTTTGTTCCCAACCCAAATTTTTTTACTATTTTAGACATTTAAAAAATGTAGAAACATTCTGATTGTGAGTTACTTTTCAATGTTTTTATTATATATTACCAAATAATTTTCTCAATTATTTTAGGAAGGAGAACCGACTCAACCTTTTTTTTATTTTATTAAAAATTTTTAAATTCAATTTTACTTATGTCAAAACAACTCAGATGCAGAGATAAAAATATTTAAAAATATTTTATTTTATGGTTGAAAAAACATGATTTAATAGCATTTCTTTGAAATAACATAAAACTGTCAGTCAATATCATAATTCTTTTATGCTATGTATTTCATACCAAAATTGTTATCTTCCAGCAAATTATAAACTTCTATCGACAAGTGCAAAAAAAAAGAACATTTTATCAATTTCAAACTTCGAAGCAAATCGGAAATACATTTTCAAGTGTGGTTTATCGCAAAATTAATAAAGCAATATTCCGTCGCGGGGTCGATATTCATAGATATGTTTCAAGAACGTTCAAGAGAGTTTCTTGAAACTTTCGACAATAGAATTTTCGCGTTAGCAACAAGTGACGAACGGGAAAGGTTTTTTTTTTTGCGAAGTGGAGTTTTTTTTCCCAAGTGGGCGCAGAACGACCGAACGAATTGGATTCCCTCGAGGTCTGATATCGGAGCGGTCAGGAGACGAGAACGTTGATTAATCGCGAGCGCAAACAACGTGCAATGCTGCTCGATATCTCGCGGTCCCTTCTCTACCGGAGAAGAGATGGAGCGTGCTTCTAGAAGACGACAATTAATTTTCCCAATTCTGTCGGTCGTGCCGCGATGTTCGCGCGCCAGCTGCGCCAACATTAATAAGAGAAGACATACATATCGTCATGAATAGCGGAAAGCCGATGTACATTGAGGCTTCCTTCCGTACGTTCGCTTCAAATTAGATCGCTAAAAGAGTGCAGGTGTTCTATCTAACAATAAGATTACATTGTATTCAATTAGTGAGAAAAATTTAGGAAAGACTTCTCAAATAAGAAAAACGTTTGAAAGCGTGTGTTTATCAAAATTTAAATCAAGATGATCTATCTTGATCTATCTACTTCAGATTTATTTTAGATCTCTTTTCTTATAATCAGATAATGTCAAGGTACTGTAAAAAATTTAATGACGTATTATAAATATTTTTTATGAATAAATATTTTAACAAATTATATTTATAATACACATATATATATATATATATATTTTTTATTGTATTTATTTATTTATTTATTTATTGTATTTATTTATTTTTTTATTTATTTAATACATATACTTAATATATATGTTTAATATATATTTCGATATGTAAGTTTTATATAGAAACTTCTTCAAATATATCTAAAAACAAAAATATCGAGAAATTGTGAAAATATTGGTAGGATATTAATTTTACGCAACGATTATCAAATCCTCTGGAAATGTGCCGATTTTTTTTTTTCCCAAGTCAGATTCTGCAGCGAGCCATGATTTTTATTTTAAACTCAATTTTGCACTGTACAAAAATTGAGTCGGTTTTACGGTCAGTGGTAGCAAAATCTAGTTGGCTCGCGAGCAAATTGACACGTCCGCGAGAACACTTTCGCAAAGTCGGGCGCGAGGGCACACGTGAAACTCAATTCGCCCGTAGAGGCGAAGAGTAGAATACACGCTATGATAGCGCTAATAATATACAAGTAACGAGAAAATTCAATTTGCTCGCTGTCGGAGTTATCGGTCGGCGAGATGAAGTTTTCAGAGCGGACATTAGCATCAAATGCGTAAACGGAGGAAACTCGCGTAGACGCGAGTTCAACTCTCTCGCGTTCTGGCTTCATATAATTGCTGACGAAATAATCGGATCCTCTTGTTTCCTCGCCTTACTTGTTCTTGAAATATACGTTTTAAACTCCATTTTCCGAGATAAATCGTATTGAGTCTTTGCGTGTTATTATATATACGTATATTGTGTAAATACAATGGAGTACTACTCGCTTCTGATAAACGGTCGAAAAAGTTATTTGATAAGATTTGATAAAACTCACCACAGTAATTGTTCGAATTATTATCGCGAAGCTGTGTAGCTGCGAATGTGGATAAATTTTTATATCAGAATTGATTAGAGAACATTGATGATATGATCGATTGTCGAATGACTCAGACTTGAGCCATTAAAATGTCATTTGTTAAAATATTATTTTTTTTAAACAATATACAACAAATAAGAAACAAATTTTACTTTTCCGTAAGACGTTTCTATTTTATTTATTTTGTGTTTCATTTTTTTATTAAAAGGCGCATGACGTACGATCTTTTTTCTTGTCGCCAATTATTATGAATTTAAAAACTTAAATAATATAAATAAGAAATAATTTTTAATTTGACACAAAAGTCTTTATTACATTTAATATTTTGTATTAAAAAATACATATAAGACACATAACTTTCAGATTAATGCAAATTTTAAGAAAGTGAAATAAATAGAAAACGCTGTTTCCTAATAAATAAGAAACAAATTTTTATACAAAATTTTTCCTTTCTTCCTTTTTTACTTTGTTTAATTTATTTTTATTTTGTATTAAGAAACATAAGACACTTTTTTTGTTGCAATTTATTGCAAATTTAAAGCCACATATAAGTACATATTTCACTTTTACGTTAAAATTTTTCCACTTCATTTATTCGGTTTAATTTATTTCCATTTCGTATTAAGAAACGTGAGATTGTTTCCTTGCTAATCTGCAGATCTAACAAATAAGTTTTATCAAATAGTAGTGCATATCGCATAGAGTTCACTTCTTCGCGGGTGCCAGGAAACTCGAGTGACGATACTGCAAGTACCTATGACCGAATAGCCGTCGGCGATTGTTGACGACAGCCGTTGCTCCGAATTTGTGTTCTGTCATACACACGCCGCTCGTTGTAGTCGTTGTTGATTCAATTTGACGGTGTTTCTCGTCGATTGCGTACACTTTGCACGAGTAACGATTCAACATGGGTAATTGTTGCCCGTTCTGTTACAAGGAATCGTCGTCATACGAGGATCTCACTCCTGATCGGGTGTGTCTTCCGCATAGGTTATAAACGCGTACATAAATATTGTTAATCCATCACCTGCGTGATAAACGAAATCGTTAAATCATCACAAAACATTCTCCTCGGCTTCGTTTTTGTTTCTTTCCATGACAAGTTTTGGTCGCTCAATATTATTTCTTTCGAAAATCATTATTTCTTTCGGAAATTATTATTATTTCTCCGTTTTTCCGTTGCGTTATAAAACTGCTCTGCATATTTTTGACGTGTCCTTTTTAGCTAAACTTGCACGATTCATCTTTCAATCTTTTTTTTTCTTCCCACGTTGAAGAAAAAAATAGCAAAGAATGAATTGTGTATAAAAAGTTAAATTCAGTTAAAAAGAATAAATCTATTTTTCCTTTTCTCCTCAGGAAACTATACGTAGAAGACAGGCAGAAGCAGCTGAGAAAAGGATAGCCGAGCAACAGCAACGGGGCATAAAGGATATAGAATCTGTCAAGAGACAGCAGCGACGAGCAATGGAACTCGAGAAGCGAGAACAGGAAGCTGCTGCTAGTGGCACGCAGCCTGCGCTACGAGTAAGAATATAGTTAATTGTAATTTCACTGTTTAAATGTATATTTGAATAAGATTTCATATAGCTTGATGTATCCGTTTAGTGGCAGGTAAACTGAAAGGAAAAAACATGCTGTGGTTCAACGGGAGAATGAATTGTACATTTTCTTATTCGAAAGGTATTAAATATTCTACATAACACTTGGCTGACCAAAATAAGGCAGACCTAACATCACCAATGATACTGTTATATTCACACAAGTGCAATCTTATTTTATATAACTTATATAGAATTATGGGAATAAGTTTTGAGTTTTTTAATTTAATAAAATACATCAGCTGAAATTGAACAATTGTTAGTTCGTTCTCAGCTGATGTATATTTTTTATCATATTTTATATGAAAGTTTATATATGTATACATACATAATTATGCATGCTCTAAAATACGACTGACACTGCTATAAACGTTACAATTTTGTTTTTGTTTTAATCTACTAAAAGATTCTATTTTAAATGTAATACATTTATATGTATATGTTTTCATATATTATACATATAAATATATTACTTTTAAAATAGAATCACAAATATGAGAATAACCATTATAAAAATAAATTTTAAACGATGAATATGAAAATATTTAAGAACAATCTCGTTATGCATATTGTTAATCTTTCTTTAATAAATATCAACTTTTGTAATTGCAAGTTTCAAATTTACGATCTACATAGTGCCTACACTTAAAAAATCTATATCGAGAAATAAGACTAAAAGTGCATCGTTTGTTGTATGTATAATCTCTTATATATGCAAGTTTGTATCTATTAAAATATAAATTTAATATATATAATATTCAATAATTATGTGATATAAAAGTAATTTAAATTAAACTCTGATTATATATTTATATCTCTATATATTGTATGTATAATGTATATGTAATGTATTTGAGTAATACATTATATATGCACTTATTAATATATTATTATATTTTACATTATAATATATCTAGTATTATATGAAATAGTAATACATGTAAATGTACAAATGTAATATATCAGAAATTACAAATGAACGAAATGGTATTTTAATATATATTTTTCATTGGTATTTCAATGTACTCTTGTATTAAATTTTCCAAATATTAAAAAATCTACAATATATATAAATTAGGACTTAACATAGTACATATATATATATATATATATCTTTCTCTCTCTCTTTAATTTATCTTGTACAATTTTGTGAAAAGTTGATAATAAATTCTTATTAATATAATTATACAAAAAAGTTGAGATGAACGTCATATGGAATGCTATTGGAATCGTAATACATATAGTGGCTGGACATAATATTAAGTATTAAAAATTTTTCTATACAGCTTGTAAAAAGATTGTAAAAGATAATCGGCTTGCAAAAATATTCTTTGCCTTAATTAAAAATGGATAAAAATTTATTAAAATTCTTTTATATCCACTTTTTATTAATACGATGAATACTGATGAATTTCACGTTTTCGAACTTGGATTGCTTTCCGAAAAACAAGTAAAAGATGTGGTTTCATGCGTGTTAAACAGATGTACAATTTTCCTTAGATCTCATATTTTTCCTATCCGATGAACCGACCAAGAGCGAAACAACTTTTTCGTCGACTTATTCTTAAGCTCTCTGCCGTGAGCGATTTGTACTTCCAGCGAGGCACCGTTATTCAATGCCAACCACGTATGAATCTCATCAGTAGCTGCAGATACACCTATATTTTTAAATAAAAATCATATATAATATGCGTAAATATATGAAACAATAACGAATTAAATTAAAGGATATAAGACAATATAATTGATATGTATATATTTTGTATATGTGTACTTATATAATTTTATATATATATATATATATATATATATATATATATACACATATGTTATAATTATACTTTAATATAATTTCATATGAGAGAACGCGCAAGAATATTTAAAACATCATACCTAGTAATTCATGTAGAGTTATACGTCGACTGGCCAGCAACTCCTTACTGGCGCTCCTGATCTCGAATATCAATACTGACTGTCTCGGTACACCGTCGCCGTCTATATGAAAATCTATGCTAAACTGAGGATTAGGCATAGCTGGCAGGAGTCGCGATTTCGCGATAGTCTTACCGCCGTTAGGCGAGACAATCTTATCCGGACTGGTGCATCTGGAAATTCTTAATTTAATTATCTGTCGTCAATTAATGCCACCATCATCAATCATATTAACTATATATATATATATATTAACTTACGTTTGAAGTTTTACTCGGCAGTACAATTGGGCAATGTGCGCTACGTGGAGACCCTGCGCCTGAAGAACCTTCCCTTCCACTCCGGAATACTTCTCTCTAGTGCCGTTAACAATTTTTAAATCTGAAAATCCAATGTTCTATTTGATTTTCGTGTTTCAGCATTAAATCACTTTTCATCCTAAGAGAATAGAAGGCTGTTTATTTAAAATAAAAAAAAAGACTAATATATTTATTTTTTATTTTATCTTTTTTCAATTTTACTATTTTAAATGGCATCAACAATAAGTGTGACAAGTGTATTTAAGAACGTCTTAAGATGTCATAAGTCAATTACAATCTATTAGCAGATTTTAAGATATTACTTAAGATGATTTTGAAGTAAGAATCGCAACTATAAATATCAAAAGATATCTGGAATGAAAATATCTGTATGATGATACACTGTATGTTAAAATATCATGTACGATGGTATGGACTACCCACTAACCATTCGGCCTCAATCTTAATCGCGGACTGGGTTGCCTTATCCTGCCTAACATGTCAGGTTGCGACACCGCGTGAGCAAGACCAGATTCCGACAAGAGCTCCGTGGCGTCAGCCTCTCCGCCGCCTCTGGGTTCCAGACTTAGCGTGATGCCCTTATTATCATTTTTATCCTCTATAGTTACTTCCGAACGAAATCTACGAAGTTTTAAACCCCTCTTCACCTACAATTACGAAATACCTTAAACTGACGTTTCGATCATGAATAATTTCACGCGTTTACCTTCTGTTTCATCATGCGGAAACTGTTGTACTGTGGTAACTTCTTGCCGAAATTTTGTTCAGGACTGGGTGTCAAGCTATGATGGGAAGATCGTCTTTCTGCGATCACTTTGGTGGTGTCGCCCTCATCGACGGAATTACCCGCAACTGATTCTGTAATGACTTTCGGAATCCAAAAGCTCGACGTTCCGTTTATTTCATTGGATTCTTTACTGGTGATGCTAATTTTATCTGTACGAAAAAAATATACCAAAACCATAAATTCTAAAACCATATCGAATGACGTGCTGTTTATAAAAGTTTATATTGCCAAAGATGTTAAACATAATATAAATATGTATGTGAATAAAATATGAGTTTTCAAACATGACATTACCGGACTGGTTGGATGTGGTTGGCTTCAGGAGAGTGACGGTGCGTGGTGGAGGCGGAGGAGGTACAACTGGATCCAAATGTAGACGTATTTTAGATCTTTCCATAGAAGGCCTTCGCACAATACTCGACAAGGAATCAGGTTCGGTGTTCAAACGAGAAGAATTGTCGCTGACATTGCTGGTTGCATACGTGCTTTGTGTCTAGAGCAAATTTCAAGTGGAGATTTATAATGAGAAAACACTCGAAACAAGATGACTCACTGAACACAAAGTAACAATAACATTATAATGTTATAATTTCCTATTCAATAACATAACTTATGTATATACAACATGTGCTATATTATATTGAGTAGGAAATTATAATATTAATATAATATTACTGTTCGTTTAACGAGGGCTGAAGTTACTGTTGCGCGAACATTACCTCGCACTCTTCCGATAAGATCTTAATTTTCAGCTCTATAGATCCCGTTTTGGTTTCTCTGAGCGGAAACCAATGGGACTGATCGCTGTTTGATAGCTTTCTGATATCATCGAGAGTCAGTGATACTTTCCCAAGGTAATCCTTCATACCGAAAGTATCATGATCCCATAATACCTACAAAACCAAATTTTTTAAAATGATCCTCTCTATTTCAAGAAGAAATTTCAATGCAAGATGTAAATGTGCATAATTACGATATCTAAAGCTTCTCCGGTTTTCGGCAAACCCATGATGGAACTCTCATCCCAGCAAGGATTCAGCGTCTTCTTCTTTATGCTGCTCTTGTATTTTGTTTCATTGTTCAGTTTCAATTCGCAGAAGGGATCGCTGAAGCCATTCAAATCTTTCGCGACGAGATCCTTCGCGCGCAACAACGTCACCTCCATCAAACCGCTTCCAGTGGACAGGAGACTGGATATATCGGAGGAGGCGGGATCGGTGTCCTTGTGCGTTAATAACAGCTTCTAAAAGTTTAAGATTTGAGTGGGCATACGAATTTGAAATTTTTTTCCGAATGAATATAAGACTTTATACAGACTGCCTGTTGCATCCATGGCAAACTGTTTCGTTTGATTTTCGGTTCGTCGTCCAGCGTAGTTGGAATCAAGCTGCTTCTGCGACTGTTAACTACTTGCTGTACACTTTTGATAGGATAAAACAGGACGGAGATCGTCATGGTAGAAGCGATGTTGGAACCACTGAGCGTGAGTTCCTTTCTAACAATCCACGTTGTGTCCTTTGAAAAAAATTATTTTTTATCGAGATTTTTTTACAGCATTGCAAGATAACATGTGCAATTACATGTAATATAAATTGAAGAATTTAAAACAAAAACAAGGTAAATTTATAATCTATAAAATATATTTTAAGTTTAACCACACTCATATTTTTGAAATAGTTCTTTCCAGATTATGATCTTCTTTTATCTTTACGATGAATCGTCTGATTTCATCAATATTTGATTACCTGAGACAGAGATAGCATAGCCAATCCAAGCATGTCCGTATCCATTGATTTTACTATATTCCATGAATAAATGACGAAACTCAGCGACACTTGCGTGTAATCCTGTACCAAAAATTGCGCTCTACAGTCCCAAACCGGGGATGTAGTTGAACGAATATAATGCGTCGTTTTTACCTAAAAAAAAAAACATAGAACGTCAACAGATATATTTTGCACAGATATAATTGCAAACATATTTTAAAATTATAAATTATATTTACCTTTTTTCGATTATTAAATAACATGCAATAAGGATTACACTGAGCAATATCGCCGTGAAGATTGTCAGCTGAATGAATATAAACCACCAGTACCCCTGAAAATTACAACGCATTACGACGCAAATATATTTTTGTGTCGATTCATAAAAAAAAGTACACACAAACTCCCTACAAATTTCTACAAAGACTCCCTACAAATTTTCATGGAAAAGCAAATGATACAAGAAAACACATAGGTTTAGCATATTTAAAATAGCTTGTGTGGCTAAAAAAGCTTTACTGTTCGACAAAAGTCTTAATAATATATAAAACCATCAAACGTATATTTAATTAAACATTGCGTCAAATCAAAGGACGTTGCATACAGTCATGCTCAGATTTCACCACGATATTTCAATTAAATTTACCTGCTTTGTGCGCTTTGTGGAAAGAGTCTCGCGACACTGAAAATATTTCATATGATAATACTGATCGCGGAAAAAGAATGTTCAAATATTTCGTAGAGATACATTCGTCGTGATTTAATATCAAATTACACAAGTATCTTTTATCCTTTCCATATATTCTACAGCTATAAAAAATATAAAAGAACTTTTTCAATTTATCGTATTTTCTTGGAAAAGGCGGTAATAAAAGCCAAAGAAAGATCAATAAAATATTATAATTATTATAAATATTATACTATTCAACAAAATTAAATTTACTTCTTCCACTCTGTAAAAATAGGCAAATTTCAAGAAGGAATATCTCCATGAAAAAAATCATCGTATCGAAATGTTTAAAAAAACATTTTACAGTTTAAAATCTCTGAAGTAAAAAAGATTTTTTGCTTTAATGTCGAATAACTCAGTGAAAAAAAATCATGCAAGCAATAGAAAAGCAAATTAAAGATTCATTCTTTGGAATGCTGTAAACCACATTTTAATGCAATTTTTAATTCACGTTGTGGAACTTCGTAAAAATTTCGTAAAAAAATTGCATCTTTATTTATGTTTACCATAAAATATTTGTAAAATCGTTTTCTAAAGTACTGATTTGAAAAATAGAGATTTCAAGCTGTAAAATGCTTTTTTAAACATCTCGATATGATGATTCTTCACGAAATTATTTCATTTTGAAATTTGTTTATTTTTACAGGGTGAAACAGATGATGTTTTAATTTTGTTGAGTAATGTATTTCAATAAAGTTATTTTTTAATAAAACTCTTTTAATTTATTTTTCGTTAAATATAGAAACATTTATGTCAATTTATGGGGGGTGCTTTATTTATTGTACATTATATACTTTATATTTGTCTTTATATACCTGCAAGATGCATATTATCGGCCATTAGTTCTGGTTGTGGTAAATCAGGATCCAAATGCGGCAGAGTGGTATACTCTAATCGCGCATTGATATTTGGAATATTAGCACTATTGCGAGACGGTTTCTTTTGTTGCAATACTGTTTCAACGCTATCAAACAAAGGCAAATGGATTAACGGAGAATATTAAGTCTAGTCGGAAATTCGTATTCACGTCAACACATAAGGCTGAAGAAATTGACGTGAAATACTCGAGGGATGAAGCATAGTGTAATTAAACGCGATATGACTTACATTTGTGAATTCTCCCAGTCGTAAACTCCTAACGCTAACTCGAATTGTGCTAGAGTGATTGTACTAACGAGACGTTTCGCTTTCAGCTTGATGGTGATCCTCTCGTTGTCTAACGGCCCGACCAAGAAAGATACATCCTCGGTCCACGTGGAACTCAAGTTCGAAGTAATTCGTCTTTGATCCCCCACCGTTACCGCGAGCCATCTCACTTCATCAGCGACGTTCGCTAGCAATGGAGAAAGGCCAGTTAGGGACTTTCTAATGAGTCCATAATAGTCTATAATAATGATTAGCATGTCCATTATAACTTATAACAATTGCGTGTTTGACAGAAATATCATCTACAGTATAAAGTAAAACCGTACATCTTAATTATGCTAAATCACGCTAAAAGAAAATTTAACGGTCGATAACTATTTTTTTTTCTTTTTTTAGATTTTAGTGTACGATTACTTGCAGTCTTCACCTAAAGGAAACTCACCAGAACAACCATTTTGACATAGAACAACGGTGAGCACTCCTTGCGGCAACAAATTGGTCACGGAATCCAATCCAGGACCCGGTCGCTCTCGCGCTCTCAGGTTCAACTCTAAATGGCCTGGGTCGACCAGCCAGCTGGCCAGAGCATCCGTGACCACCGCATGAATCCAAGTTTTGATAAGTGGCATCTCCATCATCTGCACCGCTCGTAGAATTCTTACGCTGAACCAGACGTCCGGCTTCTCCAGGAAACTCACGCTAAGTCCGGTTGCATGTGGAAACGGCGCCGACGCGTTCAGTGTTATGTTAACAATAATTGTGCCGGACAACGATAGCTTCTCCACCGCCAGGTCGATATCCATCCCCACACTGTTGAAATATTTAGGAAGAAAATATCCGTAAAATTATTTTAGAATAGAGAATAGATTTAGGAAAATTATGAGTGAGATCTTGATATCGAAAGCTTAACGAGAAAGAAAAGGGAGAAAGAAAAGACAAACTTGAAATATATCGTAAATTATTAAATTTCTAAATTTAACGAAATTATTAGATTTCTAAATTTAATTCCAATTAAAGAAATGAATTGCAATTAATGACACAACAATGCAAAAATAAATTAATATTTGCAATTTTATTTAAAACGTTCTTGAACTGTTTTTAATACTGTTTTTAATATAGTGAACACTTTGGTTCCTCACCCTTTACCAAACAACCGCGTGGTGATGAGCATGCGGAATTGCTCGCAATCCAGCCGTAGGTCCGCTTCGATGGACAATTTAGTCTGACCGAAGAGGCCATTGGGAAGATCATCATCGCTGCAGCAATCGAGTGTTCTGACGCGAGTGATACACGGCGTTTGTTCGCCGAGAGTGAGTTCGCGTAATTCTAATGGACCTAAAAAACGAATATCTCTTTAAGAGCCACGATGAAACCGTTAAATGATCAAGTAATTTAGAATCCTTCGAGCGGTCGGTAATCAATTTCTTTGACGAACTTCTTTGGCTTATCTCTCTTTCTCTCTCCTGTCATGAGTCGCGTAACATGTATTTACACAAAGTACTCTTACCGAGTATACCGGGTTTAGCTTCATTAAGAAGAGGCTCCAGTCGTTCCTTCGCCAAAGAAAATATACTGGCAGCGCTGAATCTCCACCTGAAGAAATAATATTCGATACATAAACAATAATTCTAACATTATAATCTATTATTCTATCAGAATTTAATCGAAACTTTAGTTTTTGTTATCAGTTTATTAAATTTACATCACAGAATAGTCTTTTCAATCTACATGAAATTGCTCAGAGCCCCTTCCCCTTTTCTTGAAACTCTACAAATAATTATCTCGAGAAGAATGCGACACGATTCATTAAACATTCAATTTAATTAAATGAATGGCCAGATTTTAATACGATAAAGCGCTCTTTCGAGCGTAAAAAACGCGTACTGACGTTTTGGTGCCATAACGGTTGAGTTGTTTCCAGAATTCATCGTTGACGACATCCCATTTATGCCATCGATAACGATTCGCATAATATACGATGGCCTACGCGTATATTAAACTTTCGAGAATAGATTAAAGGAAAGATAAGAAAATTAACACGTGCCCACGCACTGTCATTTTTTAGGATGCTCGAATAACATTTTATCCATTCCAGTCTGACGCTTCTGGGTTTTCCATGAATTCTCTTGTTAAATATATGGTAAATATAATTTTTTTATACGCACTTTAAATACATAAAAATTTCAAAATTATTTTTTCTGCTATTATTGTATAAACTCCTTATCTTTTTATTATTAAACTTTATTATTTAAATAGATAAATAAAGCATATAATTTTACGAAAAACTATTAATTACATATTTACATTACTATCTTCTCTAAAAAGAAAAAAAGATTTTATATAAACACAGAAAGAACAGCTTTGCTGAAATATTTGAAAATTTATTTAATTAAATATATGTAGATCTGAAAATAATTATATTAGACACGCAAGCACAATGATAACACCGAACAAATGTTGACATTCTAGCAATCAGCTTAAGTTTTCCTTGACTTTAATATAATTATTTTGAACCAACATAATTATTTTCAAATTTGTGTATATACATTAATTAAATTTTCAGATACTTTAGCAAAATCGTTTTTTTCATGTAGAATTGTTTTCATATCAGACCATCGTGTATACGGAATTTGTATTCTTTACAGGGTGCTCGATTCCATAGAAATTTTTCCGAAGTCATTGTTTTCGTGCATGATCAAATAAGCGCCGTCATTTTCTTTATGCTCATACAATGTAAGTGTGTAGCATATTGAATTCACTGTTTCTTCCCGGCATGTAGATTCTTGTTAGTCGGTCGAGAAACCCGCAGCCGGAGCTGTTTAGGAATACTCGAACAGGTCTATCAACTATCCAAATAAGTAGCACTCTTTCCATGCCTTATTGCTGCTTGCTGCACAGGGCCGTTCCCCCAGCCGCTGACAAATAAGAAAAAGGTGATGTGCGAAGGAAATCGCTTGAATACATCAATGAAACCGTCGATACAAGTAGTAAATTTTTTTTCTTATCGTTAGTATATAAATCTTTTCGAAATTAAATAACAAATTTTTTTAAACCAGAAATCAATTCTAAACTTTTTAGAAATTTTTCATCATCTTTGTTTCCAATAAAAAATAGAGGATCCACTTTTTGATAAATTTTAGCTCTAAAATGAGTTTATTTTTGCAGTTATCTATTTCTCTTGTATATTTGTTTAAAACGAATTAAGATCCTTGTGTGCGAGCTTGTACGCAACTTTATGAACCGATGGCATTTTGCAATTTATTTAAACGCGGTCAATTCTACAACATCGACTCATTCCGTTCGACATATGTCGGCGATGGCGACGGACAAGGATTTTATCCGCGGCATAGGCAGCAGAAACGTGAAAGGCCATATTTATACTTACTTGCGTCAGGAATGTGGATATGTTTACAAATGTGTAGTGTAGTACTCGTTTCTGAACGAGGAGTTCATTCACCCATTGTCCGATGCGAGGACAATCGCGATATATACTCAGCGGCGTTACAATAGCGTTATTACCGCGAATCACAGCTATACGAAAGAGCGAGGTGAGATCACGAAATATGAGTACAGTAATAAAGGATATATGTATATTCATGTATGTATCGCTACGTTACACTTACATAAACTTTTCTAGATACATTCTCCTTTCTATTATTTTTTGATTAATCGACAACACGTTATACATAGTTATATCAATTTTGAATGATCAATTTCTCTGTTAGGAATTTGTATCTTAGGATAATTCCAGTAAATATGCCGCAGAAGCCAGAAAAAATAGAAGGAGTGAGAGTAATTTTCCTGCAACTAGTTTGTTACATGCCTTTATGTTATATTAATATTGTGTTATGATTTCAGCTTCTTACTGTTAATATTAATGAAATTATTGTAAGTTGAATTGATTTGTCACTATAATAAATAACGCCATTATAAATTATAATCTACATTAAATGATTAATGTAGGACGTGTAAAAGACTTAGTGGTTATTTCGTGATACATACGTGTAGTGGAATAGTAAAGCATATTGTGTAGCAAAATACAAGTGCTTTGCTTTCGTATTCTTTGTTTAGTTTGTTGTCTTATATGTTCCATCTTTTTGAGATATACGGGATTTTTAACGAATGGAATTTATGCCCAAAGCGCGCATATTGAATTCAGTGCACTAAATGCAATAAACGCATTATATGAAATATGTACTTCATGTCATAATACTTGTAAATATAATATATGTAGGAAGATTGTAATTATTATTTATTACTTCATATTTACCATTCTTATTCCTTAATAAAACTTTATAAACACATTTTATAGATTATTGTGTCATTATACGTCTTATTTATATGCATTATTTGTTTTTATGAGCCGTATATGATACCCTCTCATTCCTATGGGATACACGGCAAAAATGCAAGGTTTCAAAAAGTTTATTTTTTAATATGAAAAATAAATATTTCGGATTTCAAATATTTTTTTCATAGTAGTAGACAGTACAAAGTTTTAACTGATACAGTTCGTTTATTATAAACATAGTAAATAATACTTAATAAATTAGGTTTTTGATAGGTGCGATGTATATACCGGAGTTATCCTAAAGAAAAAGGAATATTGATATAAGTTGCTTTGTATAATAGTCAATTTAATCACTTTTATAAATAAATCGTGATAAAATACTGCGATAAATAAATAATTTTCTTTAAAACATCCACATAGAAAGAACGGTTTTACTAAAATATCTAAAAATTTAGTAAGATAAGGTTTCAAAATAATTTTGATGAACTGTCAAAATAATTACGACACTTAAAAGGACCCTAAAGCCGTCTGCATTACCGACTAAATCATGATTTTTGTATAACAATTATTTTTTTCCTCTTTTATAAATTTGAAAATCTTTTTCCAGGATTAAAGTATGCGCATTAATACATGTCTGTGAAATGGAATTTATTTCGAGAACGATAAAAAATTTCGAAATTGAAATCTTAAGAAAAATTTTTTGTCGTTCTTGGTATAAAGATAAACTTATAAAGAGAAACTCCTGGAAAAAGATTTTCGAATCTGTAAAAGAGAAAAAAAAGTAAATCCTTGCAAAACATGTAATTTCATTTTAGAAAAAATATTTTTTTCTACGCTTTGAATCTTAATTCTATAAACTCAGTATTGTTCGTTCAAGTAATCTGAATTCCGCCTCACACTTATTTTCAATCTACAAGCTGTAAAACTTTTATATCAAGCAATTATATCAAGCAATTGTTAATCTCAGATGACAGTTGCATGTGTCAAAAAAACTGAATTTTTTTCTTTTTTTCCGATCTTCTCGGGATTTCTTTTTTTGTGTTCTTTAATTCTGTAAAAAAATTTTGCAATCCATGAAGCCAATCTGAAGATTTCTCCTAAAACATAATCGTGGAAAAACAGGACGATTTAAGGATCTCCTTAAAGTGATTGTTAAAATGTCTAAACCTTTTGCAACATTACTCTTGTGCGATCTACATATTTTCATGGTCCAAAAAATTTATTTTTAAATCTGTATCTATCTAAATTTCTAGGTACTTCAGCAAAATCGTTCTTCCCGTGTGAAGATTTTGAAAAAAATTCTTTTATTTTCATCTCATTGTCAGTATAATCGTTCTCTCTGTGCACCTATTGATGTAGTAATGTGCATTGACGTATACCAGGTGGCACACACCGTTTTATTTCCGTTTCTGATTAGCTTCATTGATAACTGAAAAAACGGTACTTGCCACTTGTTAAGAAGCAGACTGAGCCACTCTGCGGTCTCGTCTTTGTACAGTGCCCGTCTCCTACGTAACCTGGCCAGTTCGTGCTGCAATTCCGTCTGAAGAAGCCGGGAGACTCTCGCTTTAACAATGGTTGTTGCCAGTGCCAGGACCAAAACCAGCCACGCCAGCGACAAACCCGCTGCTCCTATTATCCAGGTGATCGCGAGTGCCACTCCGAGATACAGAGCGGTGCGAATTGCCTCTGCATCTCTCTGCAAAGAGATATTTCATTCGATGCGTTCATGCGCATGCATTTACATACATCAAATAAATGCGAAGAGCCTTTGTATCTTAAATCTTCGCGTCGCGTGTGTCGTTCAATACAGCGGTAATCGAATAGCATAATGCACTGAGAGTATTACATTAACATTAATATTAAAAACTAGGTTAATGCTGATAATTATTTGTTATCTATTTGTGTTGTGTTTGTAAAGTATAATTAATTCTTGATAGAATACGTGAAATGAAAACATTTAAATTAAAATTTAATTAGTTTGCGCTATGGAGAATCATTCGCTTTTACTAATTACTGCCACTAATATCTTATATTTAATTAATTGAAAAATATTTTTAATTGCACTCATTAACATATTTTTTTTTTTTTATATATATTTTATAATTGCGTTAACTTTCTCTTCTTACATTCTATGTATATTTAGCGCACTGTCGCTTTCTTTTAATATGGTTAATCAAATATATTAATGTTCTTTCTGTATCATATAAAAGAATATATTTAAAATCGAAAACCTGATAAAATTATGAAATTTAAATCTATTAGAAGTAAAACATCAAGATATAAGAATTATATCTTGAAAATAAATATAAACGAGAATAGAAAAATCAGTCTCTCTCTCTCTCTCTCTCTCTCTCTCTCTTCCTCCCTTCGTTATACTTTTCTTCTTTCATATAGTTACTTTATTTTATTATAATTACCGTATATAATTTTTTAAATACAAATTTTTCATTTTTTTCAATTTTTATTTTTCATTTTTCTCAATATGCTACGTGAAACTAAATACCAAGCAAAAAAAATATGCTTAGTGCATTATGCGCAACCTTGCCGTATCCACGTAAAGACGCATAAAGGAATACTTATTAGCGATACAAAACAACCCTGCAATGATAGTCCGCTTGTACGTTCACTCGCAGCGTATCATTAATAGCAATTTATCCCGCGAGAGACGTTAAAACCATACAACCGTACAATCAGCAATTTCAGAATATTCTCAGAAAATATTTTTGTTCCCGGACCCGCGAAATGAAAGCGACGTCACGCGACACGTTGTCCAAGAAGTTGTACCTTCGTCTTGCTAGGATGTAGGACATGATCCCTATTCACACGCGACGTCGCGTGCAACATCGAAGAAGTCTCTCTGACGTCATCGAAGAACGTCATTAACCCTGATAGTTAAATAATAAATCGTAAGTACAAGAAAGTTTCGCGATCTTAAATGGAATTTTACATAACTCTACATGTATATATATATATATATAATATATAGAAATGAAGAAGTGCAAATTGTTGGCTGAATAAAGATATCTGAGTAAGCACCTAAGCGGAACAACAAGTCATTATGATGTTAAAACGACTCCAAAATGATCATTAAAAGTTTTTATTTTTCAATCTCCGATTCATTTGAATGTCATTTTGACATTATCGTGACTTGTTGTTCTGCTTGGGTATGAAAAAGGAATAATCGTCAACCTAGTATAAGAAAGAGAAACAATTTATAAATTCTAACTCTAGTCTAAATAGAGTAAAATTCTTGGAATAAAGTCCAATAATTCTTGGAAAGTCTGTTAAGCAATTAAACATTCAAAAGTTTAATTTAAAACTTGCAAACTGATTTTGAACATATTTTTCTTGCGCAATTTTTTTTTATTTCGCGTTTGCGTTTGCGCTTCGCTCTTAAAATTAAATAGAGCGATATTAATGCGAGAGATGGGGTCTCCACACATCTCCATCGTTCTTGTCTCGAGGTCAAAAGGCGTGCACGTTCTCGTTCGCAAACGTGTCCTTGCACAATAGTAATTCGACCTGTTCTGTCAAGAACGTAACATTTCATTAATTGGAAAGTTATTCAACGTTAACAGAAGCGTAGTGAGATCGTAATGTACATGCTAGTCTCCGAACAAATGGAAGTTGGCAGAACTGTTTCGAGAGTTTCATTTTCCCCATTTATGAAATTACAGCGAAGCAAATGTTATTTATCGACGAAATAATTCAGTTCTGCGTCACAGCTTGTTCTATTTACGCCAATTTTAATTAGAGAAAATGCTACAGTCCTGCGAAAAACAATTCAAAACGATTTCTTTGAACTACCTTGTCTGGAAAAAAAAACACGCTTTCTAAGAATTATTTTCGTATTAATTAGATTATATAGTAAGATACAATGTGGTGAAGATTAAATCAGTACATATTTAGTAAAATCTGAAAAATCATCAGAATTTTCATATCTGAAAAAGAGAGTTTTTTCAAATGACTGGCTTGCTTCGAATACAGCACGTGCATGAAGTTGATCTCGAAGGACTTTGCCTTTTAAGTAGAATTCTAATTGCTCTCGGTAGTGGAACTAGAGAAGAGTGCGAGATAAAAATTGTTTGAGAAATCCCACGAGTTCCGTGACGGAAAGTGTTACTTCAGTATCTTCCCACGCAGATAATAATTTCAGTTCTGCATCCATAAATTTAGATGTCGTATAATAAATCGTATAATAACTCATATACGAGCTTTGATTTTAAATATTCATCTCTAATATGGAATCGATTTTTTTTCTGCTAAAATACCCAGTAATATTTTTCAAGCTGCTTTTATACGATATTTAGATAAAAATGTCTGATCAGTTTATTTAATTTTAAGCAAATTTTGCACTCTTGAAATTTTATTTTTTTGAATTAAACGTTTTGAAAGAAAAATGAGTTTATAAGTTTGATAAAATCTGTGTTTTAAATTGAAACTGATAATCTTGAGATACTCTGTATACACAGCATGCAAAGAATATTTGAACAGTTTTAGACACGGTCTGTAGGCGAATTTCTTCTCGTCAAAATTCAATTAGATCGACATGAAACATCAACAAGCAAGGAAGCTACATGAAATTTACAAATTGTTGCTAATTTGATAGGCAAAGATACATTTTAAGTTAATTTAACTCACCAATAACAATTTTTACATTTTCTCTAATTAATTAATATTTTCTTCATCAAAAGTACATAATTTCTTTCATATCGTTTCTGTTCACGAAATTTTGCTTATGTTGTAGGTATTTTGTTATTATCGTCAAATCACAAACTTTCTGTTAAAAAAATTAAATATTATAATAATAAAAATATTATAAACAATATAATAATTAATATAATAAAAATATTATAATTAATAATAAAATTATTAATTAAATATTATAATTATATTAAATATAATATATAATTCTATTATATAAATTAAAAATCTAAATTAGATATATAAATCGACAAACAAATCAGTCCTCTGGAACTGTAAACGCCAGAAGAGCCGAATGCGCATCTTCATGTTATTTTAAACTACGTTGTTTCCACGTAGTTAAAGTTTAAATAGGTCGACTTCGAGGCTTAAAACCGCAGAGGCAAGCGTAAAAAATTGTTGAATTCAATAACAATAGCCACAATGTGGCCAACAACGTCAGTGAACGTTCAACGATGCGCACGAGATGTGCATCGCGAACGCCCATTGCCAGGTCGTCACGGCTTTTTTCTTCTTCATGGGACATTGTGCCCGATTGCTTTTACGGAATTGACGATTCAACTCGCGTGGGCTCCTTTGAAAAATACCCATCGCGCATAGGGACACCAGGCATTGAAGCTACATATGTACGTGCTCGCGAGAAACGTTCCACTCGATATTGAGCTTGTCTCATACGTACCCGTGTATATATTTCGCATGCTCGATTGTAATGACACGATTGTAATTTCATAGCGCAAAAAATAGTGTGCTCCAATTTTTATCGACGAACTTTTTATTGGACTTCAATATTTCATAATCCCTGACTAATTTGATCTTTTAATAGTTTTCATTCTAATTTAGTCTTCTTGGTGCACATAAAGTTTCTCTTTTCCAACTCAAAAATTACACGATAACAAAAAATTTGGTCACAATGCTTTGTGTTTATCAAATCATTAATAATCTTACTATTCTTATGTGTATTAAAAAAAAAACAAACTCTGGAGTACTAATTATATTTTATTAAATATCAAAAATAATAATTTACATTCAAAATTAACTTTTATACAAACTTTAAGGCGTTTCGGATGCATCAGCGCATCTTTCTACGGATAAATTTTCTCAACCAGACAATAGAGTGGTCTTCAGTCTTCTATTAACCAAAAAATTGTTTAGTACAGTTTTTTCAATATTTAATAAGATATAATTAACACACTGCAGAGTTTTTCTAAATATACGTTACTTCTAAATAGCAAGCTAACGCTAGTCGTTATTTTAATGTCAAATAATGTCAACTTGCTGAGTAATGATTTGCTTGAAACATACGAAACTTCGTGACCAAACTTTTTGTCACCCTGTATACGTGATATAACTTTTAAACATAACAAATCGAAGAATTGAAGAAGAATTTTTTTTCAGATGCCCATTTACATGCTAATGAATTGAAATGAAGAGTCGCGATAAGAGTCTAAGGTATGCACATATGAGAAGAAATGTCTATGAAGAAATGACCTATTTCTTGACTGGCGTGCAGTGACTCGGATACAAGAGAACAGCACGCGCGTTCTCGGTTGATGCGTTATTAAGAATTTATTATTCGGCTTGATCAAACAAAAGGTCGAAGACAAGTAGCCGTACCTGTGCTTTTTGCGCGACGGCGAGGGCGAATTCTTCGTCAGGCGCGGGATCGTCGGGTGTCATATTGGTGCCCCCCGCTGCACCGCCGCCGCCAACGGTATTGTTAAGGGGTCTGACCAGACCCCCCGTCGAATACGGCCAATTACCAACAAGATTCCCGCCTCCGATGGATTCGCGCTTTCCTGAAAAAGAGAAGATAAGTGTAACATTATAAAGACATATATCATATATGATGTATAACATCTATAGAGAGAGTTTAAAGGATATCTACAATTGAGATAAGAATTAAATGCCTACATTTAATGCTATATATGAGAAGAATGCAAGTCTTTATCTCAATAATAATATTTGAATTTTTATTAGAGTAAAGACGTCTATTAGAGGATAGGCTCCTAATATGAGATAGTAGGGTTTCTATTAAACTAAAAAGTGCATGTGGTTGATTCTGTCATGAACTTTTCACTTAGAGTGAAATCTATTTAATAGAAAATTTATTATTAGGTCATGCGTGTAGCCGTTGCAAAAAAATATTTTTGAAATTGGATGTTGTCAAATTTTATTGAGATTACTCTTTAAATCTTGTTTTATTATATAAAAATAAACATTTGGTAATAAAGTCTGCATGTAATGACAGAATCATACTGATAAGAAAACACGTGATATTGATTTGTTTAATTGTAAAGATTTTGGATTTGGATGATCGTGAAACCGCAAGACGTGAAAGTCGTATGAAATACTCAGGGTATTCCTAGCTAATATAATATAAGAACATTTAAATAATTCAATATATCAAAGTGTACTATCGAACGATATGTTAAAAGTGGTGATTCTATTATTGTAAGATTTTTCACACGCATACACATTAAAAAATTGTATAATTATGTATAACATTTAAATTTTTTGTTGCTACTTTTATGTATGAAAAGCTTATTTTTATTTTTTTCCTTAATTTCCTGTTATAAGATATCACTTCATATAAGAAAATAAAAAGAAACCAATAGATAAATGCATTTGTCAAGCAATTAATTCATTCAGTTTTTTTTTGGCAAAAATATTTATTAAAACATTTAAGTAACGTTGTAAATAATAAATTTATAGTTGTTAAATATTTGACATCACATATGTAATTTAAAACAAGTAAAATTATAAAAATTTCCAAAAAAAATAATCCTAATGCTTTAAAAATATAAAATTTTTGCTTTTTATATTTTATTATTACAACAAAATCCAATTTTGTGCTATTCTTTTTACTGTGCTTCCTTTTGCTGCTTGAATCGTCTACTGGCTGTAAGTTAATTGAGTTTTACTTTATTCAAGCGAAACGCGAGTATGTAATAAATTTGCGGCTCTCTGTATTGCAGTGTATATCAATCAGCGCACCAGTAAAAGAGCGAGGACAAGTGTCACGAGGACAAGAGTTATTACTGCGGAAGAATGTGCATATATCCTTCCGATATATTCGTGTGATATATCCCACGGATATCTCCCAGCCATTTGTTCAGCTAACTGTCTTGGTTAATAGCCTTTTGAAACGCATCTCTATCGACTCACTTAGGTCATTCTTTATACATATGAAATGCTGCTTGATGAAACTATAGGAAATACATATGTTATCAAAACAAAGTTTTGATAATAAAGTTTTGCTTAATAGTTTATCTAATGATTATAAAAACAAAAATATTCGCGTTCAATCATTGATTGGAAAAGATCTAACAGCGAATTCAGTTGAACGCACTAGTGTATATAAAACTGTCTTACACAGATTTAATCTGTAAATGTAAAATGTATATTTCGGATTATAAAATGCAGCAAAAATTATTTAAAAACATAATAAAATGTATTGAGAATTTCATGGTTTAATCCGTTTTTATATTAAACACATTTATATTAAATACATTCGTTTACATTAAATACATATTTTTACATACAATTTGTGTATGATGGCTTTAATATGCGCACTGACAAGGAAAGTTAGTTCAATTAGTTTTGAAAAATAATGGTTAGAAGTTAAAAGTATCCTATCTCTTATTAACTAAAATGAGTGTCATTCGCTCGAAAAATTTGATATTCATTAGAAAAATGATTTCAAAGTTCGCTATAGGCGACTTCGAAAATGAGTATAAATGATATTTTCGTTACTATTTTTTACTTTTTGAATTTTTCTACATACGTGTGAGTAATATACATAAGTGGAATAGAAAAGAACACTTAAGTCTCAATTCCAATGGTAGGTGTTGAACATTTTTTTATCTATCTCTTCCGAAATTCGAATTGCGTTTGAATTTAGTATACATTTATAAAGTTATATAAATGCATACGTGTATAAATGCGTACGTAAAAATACATGTACTTTTATACATATATATACATATACAACTTTCTAAATGTATCATATCCAAACGCAATTCGAACTTCGAGGGATAGATAAAGAAATGTTCAATATCCACCATTGGAATCGAGATCTAAGTTTTCCTTTCTATTCCAATTATATATATTATTCACATGCATGTAGAAAAACTAAAAAGTCCAAAAAGTTCCAAAAAATAAAAATAATATAAAGCCATTTTTGGAATCACTTATAGCGAACTTTAAGGTCCATATTCATAGATTCATAGATCGATTGATTCTCATTTCAGGCTCAGGTTTGAACTAAAGTTGAACCAATCAGATTTATTAAATCGTAGTTTAAAAAACATTTTTCAAATGAAAAATTGATTCAAACCTAACTCAAACTGAATCTTAGGTTGAATCATGATTATAAATATAAGCCTAAATCGATTTTTCTAACAAATATCAAATTTTCCGAGCAAATGACATTCATTTTGTTAATAGGAGGTAGAATATTACAATTTCTAACCATTACTTTTCAAAACTAATTGGACATCTGAGTAACTTCCCTTCATCCTTGGGAATACATCCAATCAAATTCGCTATAAGTAGAAATAAAAATTCCCTTCAATTGAAAGATAATTGAAAGTACGTAAGGATATAATAGCGACATATTACATAAATATCTGTGATATGCTTACAGGCTTTAATTTGATTTAATATTAAAATAACTTTAGCTCGTGATGATGTCAGAGACTCTATTCTTGAGTACATATAAATAATTTTATACAAAAATGACAGTTTCTCGATTGTGATTAGTCGATTGTATATACGGAACTATTTTCGTATGCGATATTTGTTCAAGAATAGGGCCCATGATTTCGCTTGGACAAAAAGTCCTGATATTTTTGAATATTTAAGAGCAACTCTTATCAAATTCTCGGTGAAATTATTTTATCAAAATAAATCGCGCCATTATATGCAGCGATTGATTCCATGGCGAATCAAGCTCGAGGATAATTCAGGATGCGACCTTGACATTATGGAGACACATGTGGGGTGGAGATTAGCGTTGCAACCTTTCACGCGGTTGACGTCGCGTACTGCTGTGCCAAGAGTAATTACTTCCGCAGATTAAATTTGGCGAATCACGTTTCGCATTTCGAATGCGATATAATGTGCACCACGTATAATCGCTGGCGTGTCGCGAGAGAGGAAATAGTGGCGGCAGGAAGAAACGGTGTACATACAAGCGTTCGGTTAACGAATAAAAATCGATAAACTAAACATAAGTTCCGCGTACCGGTAAAATTTATATTTAGAAACTGAAGCGCACGGCGCGTGGAAAACTCGAGTTACGAGTTTCTTATGCGTTAATCTTGATGTGACCTAACGTTCCGCCACATTCAGGCCGTGACGCGCGGGTTTCGAAATGAAGGAACACGCCGGCTACACGCCGTCACCGAGGGCTCGACGAAAAGCAATTTCGATGTTCCCGATGATCGCCGTACCGTACAAAACTGGTCACGGAGCATCCCACATCGCGTGAGCATGAGCTGCTAAGCGCCGAGGCTATATGAAGGCATTTCCGAGAATATCGATCAAATAAGTTATTAGATCATGCGCCCGTCCACTCGCCTTAATATTCCGTTATATACCGTTGCGTTCTATATATTATAGTTTCGTGTGGTACGTAAAGATCTCTCGTTCGTGTTGATGTGATAGCAACAATATGAAACAAACGATAAGTGGCGCTTATCAGGTGCGACAGGAGATCACTCGAGAAAAAGGTGACATCGAAAGTTAAATCGCGAGAATTGAAGTTGAGTTACTTTTCGCGTCAATTAAAAGATGAATAACAACAGGTCTCTTCCATATATATATATATATATATATATATATATATATATGACGCAGTTTCATTAATTATAGCTCATCCTGTGATATATCTCACGATTCAGAACTTGATCCCTTCGTGTTTACTAGGAACAGAGAGTTAACGAAGCGTGATCGGGTGAATCCATGCATGGATCTATCGTTCCATACGTTTAGTAAATTACCGATACGTCTATCTATCGCTAAGATAAAATTCGGGGGCGCCCTTCACTGCAAAGAGAAGTCTCAAGTGCGCACTTGTGAGGAACTTGTTGCGGAACTTGATCCGTCTTGGTGCTACAAATTGCTACAAATTGCTCGCGCAACGTGTCGTCTTCTCACCGTGAAATCCCGCGTGAAATTTTCACCACGTGTTTTCCTCTCCTGATACTGGACTGGTTAACGCTAATTAACATCACGTGACACCGGACGGAGCGAACGCGCTCATCCGCGACATACCTTTTTTCAAGGAGGCTCCTCGCTTCGTGTGCCGACCCATGAAGCTGGAAAGTAGCTGCATGCTTTTTTTCTCACCGACACTTTCAACACCCCTCAGACTGGCCGCGGCGATCCCGATAAAGCTATCGATCGCGCTCACCGGGTCCCGGAAATACGCACCGCTAAACAGCCGCAGTGGAGCTGTCGTTACTTATCGGAGTCTCTCACCACTTTTCTCATATCGCCGCTCTCGAAACATCGCCGGCTGTTACGAATACTCGCGTTCACCGTTCACGGCTTTCCCGTTGCATGCCGATAAGCATCTCGTTCCACCGGTTTGTATACGCGAAAAAGTCAAGCGAAGAAAATCTTCGCATTCACGATTAATAAACAAGCATCTTCTTTGAGAGCGATTCGAGAAAAGAGATCCACACAGTACTATCAACACAACACGAGAGTATTTTAGTTTTATAAAAACTAAAATACTCTTTTTACAAACTGACTTTTTTCTTATTTTATAAATACAAATGTTTTCTCTTTCGAAATGAAATAATATTAATAATATAAATTTTCTTCTTTTTTAATCACTAATGTTGATATATCAAGTCTCGTGACATCAAATTTACCTCGAGCTGTGCAACGAAACTTTCAAAATTTGTTCGAAATCTGGAAGTGCAGAACTTTCAAAATACGTTGGTAGAAAAAATTCATTCACTATTTAAATCGAAGTCTATTTAATGCTAAGTTCTACGAAACTTTTGCTTGTGCTCGAAACAAATGGAGATATCGAACAGGCTCGATCTGTGAAGTAAATTTCATCATCGATTCGTCTGAGAATTAATATTCAATTAATGCTCACGGTATTACAGTGAAGCTCAAAACGATATTAATTAATTAATTACGATTAAATTATTCCAACCGCGCGTATGGAATCACGTTAACTGATTAAGCGAGCGGCGCTCACTTTGCAGAATCTAAAATCTCGTCAATCGAACGCTATGATTAATCACGCTGCTGTTTGTAAGTCGAACGATCTAAGGAAGTCGTGACGTTGTTCGTTATCGTTATGGGACAACTTTTTCGGAAGATCCGCCGAAGTTCCACAGTTCCACAGTTCCACGAGCGCGCATCCCGCGAAAGCTCGCGGCGATCGCGACCGCGAGTATTCGAGGCGCGCTGCGCGGAAGCACTGAGGAAACACTTCGGAGTTTCCTCCCGATAAATCGCCGTCAAATCGCGTTCCCTCTCGAAGGGATTGTGAAAGTCTCGCGCCTGCGCCACCCTCCGACCACCGTCAGAAGGTATCCTGAAATCTTGTCCCTAGTGCTATTAATTGACCAACTCCGTTGTGGATGATACGGCACGTTCCTCGCATGCTCGATAAAACAAAACATTCATTACTATTATGCATCTCTCTCTCATCAATCGTATGAAATATTAACATGTTAACGTTAATATTAAAATGTGGAATGTTATTTATGTAAATGACATAACTCTAAATGCTATTACTTATATATTGAATACTCGCATAATACATTAATAAATTAATATTAATTAACCAATAATAAATTAATAATAGTAAACTAATAAATTAATTAATATCGTTATTCTAGATATTATGAGAACGCAGAATTAGGAAGTATGTCATTACTTATAACAAAGTTATCAGTTACTGTAAGTTAATGTTAACTTCGTTCATTCTTTCCATCCATAAATGTAACTTATTTAGTTACAGTTTAGATGTATTAAATTCGTTTTTAGAATTTACATACAAAAATATTATTAGGCACATAAGAAATAAAAGTAATGACCGTGATGGCCAAAGCTAGATCTTAATGCTTAAATAATTCAATCTTGAAATAAAAATAATGACTGTGATGGCCAAAGTTAGATCTCTAATGTTTAAATAATTTTAGCTTTGGTCATCGCGGTCATTACTTCTATTTCTTATTATTGAACTTACAATTAGTGCCTAATAATATTTTTGTATGTAATACAAATTACTACAGTAGTTTATAATAGAAAACTACAAATATGGTATATATATAAGTATATATATATAAGTATATATATATATATATATATATATATATATATTTTTTTTTTGTAGTCATTCAAATTGCGCACCGAATTATTTTTCCGGACAATAAACTATTGTAGTAATATCGCGAATTAAATTGATGAGCAATTTTAATAATTGGATGCTCAATCAGGCATCATATTATAAAGATGTTAATATTATATGTTGGAAAACTGTAAATAAATTTATTACGAAAAATATTACTCGGCCGAAAGTTGAATCTGGATCTTTTGTATTCTGTACGAGCGTCTTAAGCCTTTAGACTACCGAGGCTTTAATAATATTCTTCGCAATAATCAGTATATTGTGAAATTGTCTTTCTTTTCAGGCAACGTAATATAAATTAAGAATTTTAACGTAATTAAGAATTTTACTGGATATTTGAGAATTCAACAATAAAAAATAAAAATAATGTCCGTCACGGTCTAAATCTGTAATGCTTAAATAATTCCATCTTGATAATATATTAATATATTATACGAATAATTCTACTAATTGTAAGATCCAGCTTCGACTGTACTGACTCTTTCCTTACTTTAATTTATTCATATATACGTATAAGCGATCTTAATTATCTTATTATTGAATATTTATAATAATAAATATATTGTAAAAGTAAATATATTGTCAACACATTTTTTGTAATAATAAAAAGTGAAAGAAACAATTGTTGGATCCATTTCATGAGCAATCGATGGAATATGATTCTTAATTACAGTCGACTAAAACGATGTATCGTCGCGCCTGGCATTACGATGCAACGCATATCTCTCTTGCGGTTAATAATGACGGCAAGTAATTTGAGTAATGGACCAATGATTACGGCAGCATTAAAGATCGTACAGTTAATCCGCGTACAGCGACCGTTATTGTACCGTTAACTTAACATACAAAATCGCCGCTTTGCAGCTGTAAGCGAGCGCGTATTGTGCGTGTCACTATTAATTCCATCGATAAATTCCTCTCAAAGAGGCGCGGGGAGGAGGAAAAGATATGACAGATCGCCGTTACTCAGATTATCTCTCTAATAATGAACCGCAGATTCATCGATCATTCATGAAATTCTTCCCGGGGATGCAAAGAAACGAATTCCTACAATCCCGCTGGGTTATCTTCCGTAACGCCTAGGTGAGTTGACTCTTAATCGGCATTCACTCCACGAGTTCTCCGGAGAACGAAAACGCGACCTGTGCGAGGCCGGCGACCGTTGGAAAGTGCAGTGACTCGGAATGCAGGCAATGTAACTAGCTTCGACCGGGTCGGAATTACGTGCATGAAAACGCGATCTGTGTGTTACGTTTCCGTCGCTAAGAAATTATCGTGCTGCTGAATCGATCCGATCTGCTGCGCTCAAGCTCGAACGATGCTTATTTACGATTGCTCGATGTCGCACGATAATTGCGCCGACTATGCAGCGCGATGCACCGTTGTTTAACGGCACCGTGAGTGCAAAATTTTCAATCTCCACAAATGCGCGTTCCGTACGGCATCGACTCTCAACGAGCCTCGGTGTGTCGATGGTTTCTCATTCCGCGAAGAGGCATAAAAAGGATCTCGTAAGAAAATGTCGTCGTTCAAAGTTGACGAAAAGAAGAAGAAGCAGCATGCAGCTCTGAAATACGGAATCGTAATGACATCTCATAGGACATCATCATGACTTCAAGTCATGACTTTGAAGTAAACTTATAAGCGACAATTAAAGTCATGATGACATTCTTATGATATTATTATAGCTTCTGCGTTTTATCTGAAATTCGAGATCTATCGTTTTTAATTTATAATTTGCACACAGAACAAACGGTTTTGCTGAAGCATTTAAAAATACTTAGCTAAATACAAAGCTGAAAATAATTTTACAGATTTGAAAATAATTTTGTTAAACTATCAAAGTATATATTATAATTATTATAATAATTCTACAAAATGTATGATTATATACTTATCATGTTTGAGCGTCCTACATAATTATTTTGATAGTCTAATAAAATTATTTTTAGATCTGTACCTAGCTAAATTTTTTAATACTTTCGAAAAATTGTTCTTTTTGTGCAAAAAGAAATGTGGGTATACCAGGTACGTTTTCTACATTTAAATCGCTTTCTTAATTGTGCGCGTCGTACGAAATTCAGCGTGTTCCCTTGGCCGGATTTCTCGCTTTTACTCGAGCGATGCAAAAGGTAAATGGATGTGGAACGGAACGACGGCAGGCGGTAGCTTCGCTCGTCGTTGTCGCCGCTGTCCCGTCATCGTTTCGCTTCCTTTTCTCTCGATTTTATTTGCTCCTCGGGACAACATCTGTCTTATATCTCGGCCTGCACCGTCGCGTTACGTTGCTACAGGCCGTACATAACGCCGCCCGACGATGCTGACTTTATGGTGCAAGGTGCATTGCCAGAGAGAGAAAGAGAGAAAGAGAGAAACAGAGAAATAAAGAAAGAAAAGAAGAGAAAGAGAAAGAGCTTCGGAGAATCATCCGAAGAAAAAGGGCTTGGACGGAGGTGACCGGAAAATACCGGGTGTCCAAGGAGGTTGCATCTTGCTGCATTCGACTATCCAGAAGCGTAAAGAAATTCCAGAGAAACTGGAATGGCTATATAATGTGTGTGTGTGTGTGTATAGGATTTATAATTTTGTACTTGAATATTCCGCAACTTGAAAAATCAGATAACATGTGTACGAAAAAAAAAATAGTTTTGCTGTTAACTGAAAACTTAAAAATTTTAACCAGATACTGATCTGAAAATAATTTTATTGAATTATCAAAATAGTTATATAGGACACTTAATTTTAGTTGTTATAATAGTAAAACTTTTTGCAGCGTTGCTCATCATTGAGTTTTTCATTATTATCATTATTTTAATGGTTCAACGAAATTATTTTCAAATCTATATCTATATGTACACATTCCTACATTTTACAAGTATTTCAAAAAAATTGTTTTTTCCGTATCAAATTTCAAAAATATATTGTCCTAGGAACTACATATGATCGTCATATATAAAAATATGTAACACCAGGCTAGATGGAAAATACATGACAGTAATTAAAATGACATTCTCTTCGACATTCTAACATAACATTCTTTACGGCGAGAAACATATGAGATAACATACAAAGGAGATCCGTAGAAAAAAAGGGATGCCGTAATTAATTCTCGATCTTTTAACAGCTTCCCCATAATTATCGTGTAAGGCAATTCCTAAATCAACTACCTGCGGACAACTAAGATCCATTTGAAGGCGGTACATTCCAGAGGTTTAGAAAAGCCGTCGGGAACCTGTTCTCGTTTTGTCGAAAGACACGGAGAGGGTTCCGACTGTTTCCCACCATGGTTACGTATTTACATATTTACATAGACGTACGCGCGTCTGGTCTCCATGCGTAGTATTTCTGAAACAGAACTATCCGGCTCCAAAAATATGCCCACGCGAAAATATGTACGCGTGTCTCTCATAATTATTAATAAATAGAAATCCGATCGAGTTTATATAACAACATAATATAATAGAGAGGATCGGTCACAGTTGGAAGTTACGAATAATATAATATTCAAAGTTCATGAATTTAATTAATCTCAAATGTGCGCCGAAACATTCGGTCGATCGCGAATATATAATCCCTTCCTTTAATTCAAATAAGAAACTTTTATTGCGAAAAATATTACCTCAGTCAGGATGTGGCCTCGAACCTGGAATGTTTCTTGGGACACACGGATACTTGATGAAGAAAACCATAGAAACTTTCAATAACAAATATTTGTATCAATTAAATTCTGTCTGATCATACATCTGTCTATAACAATTCACATTACAATTGTTAAGTTCCGTACAATGAGAGAAAATATGAAATTATTTTTCACGTTCTCACGAAATATCATAAGAGTAACAGCCATTTCTATAAGACTTAAACACGGTTTAACTTACTTTTTATCTTTTTCTAATTTTAAGAATTAAACAAAAATAAAGAGTAAATTAAATCGAGATTAAGATTAATCTACATTGATAGAAATAAGATTTCTGACACATTTGTAAATTATCGGCTCGAGAGGATTAATTGGAGTCTCGCATCGTTTATCCCATTGATTATCGGTTCACCAAATGACGCCCGGAGAGGTCAACGCACCCTATATTCGTTGTCTTAAAAATCTCTGTTACTGCGAGGGAGTTCAAGATCAATGTTAAACAGATGCGGGAAGTATCAGAGCGAGAAGCGAAGCGCGATTCACGTGGCGTGACGTCCACGCCACGACCGCGACCTGTTGAAAAAAGGAAGAAGATATCGCGAGAAAAACGGGGCCTGAATCCTTTCCATCTTGCTACGACAAAGTGGCTCGACATCGTAACGCTCCAAAAGTCAAGCTGCGCGCTGCGTAACAATCGGCGGAAATTTGCATTTTTTTCCGTATATCGAAGCGCTGTTACTCAAATAACGATAAGTTTTAAGATATAGTTAATGAAACTCGATATACTTTACTTTAGTACGCTAATATTTTCACATGCTAATGAAGATGGTAAGATATATTTCAGATTGTAATTCGGAATTTTTCTATATAAAACATTATAATATTTTTAATATAAATTAGTAGATCATCTAAATCCAATGTTTTGCGTGGCTGCAAAGTATCGGTAAGAGATCTTAGTTGGCATCTTTCTCTCTAACTTTGAACAGTCATACGGCAAGTTGTATCTAACTATGGCATTGGTGTACATTCAAGAGAATACGTTAAGTTTTTAACTATTTAACGTGTTAAGCGAACACGTTAGTTACAAAAGTTTTTTGTAACTTTGGAAACATTTTCCCATTATCCATTTAGTAAAGATGTTTGTTATTCAATACATAAGTGTAAAGTTTCACGTCTTTAAAATACGTCAAGTACAATCTTATTTTATCTTTCGCCACATTGTTCTCTTAACTTACTAATTTATTTATTTTGTTATTCTCTATTTTTCTCTTCTTTCTATTATTTAATACAATTATTAATTACAATTATTGTTAAATTAATTTCTAAATCTATCAGACTCTACTTTCGATTCTTTTACGGTTGGTCAAAAATAAGATTTGCATAAACATTATGTAGGTCAATCAATGCACTCACTCTGAAAAAACGTAATAATGGCAACATATAAAAATGATAACTGTATAATTTTTATTAACGTAGAATTTATGTATACAGTTAAAAACTATGTATACATAATTTTACAATAACTATAAAATAGCCAATAGCGGATTTAAATAGAGGCCCAAGGAATCAAAATTAAAGTAAATTTTATATTTGTGCAAGTTTGTCAGTTGTGACAATGTTCGCCAATGTGACATTTTGAAGTAGTGCTTTGACGCATAAAAATCAAATCTTGACGTTTTGATGGAAAAGTGATACTTTTTGACGATAACCAACTTTTTTTTTATTGTTCTAAAAAGGAACCAAGAAGTAGGAACCTAGGATGCAAAAATGTATAAATCTCCCAATGAAAATAGCTTATTCAATAACACAAATATTAATTCTATACATATATAAAACTTGTACAGTCGTCACCTTAATTTATAATTGTTATCACCAAGTTTTTTTCTGTCGTATAAAGTGTTATCAAGTTACATAAAGATCTTTCGTTTCACGGGACAACCTAACGAGCTGCGAGAACAGGCGCGGATCCAGCAGACCCTAAAGATAGCAAGCGCATTCAACTAGGCAAACAAGCAAACAAGGTTCCACCGTGGCGGAAGAGTTCGCGTCTCGGATTCCCTCTGCGATCGCATCCCGATGAAGGAACGGAACGGAAAACGGCTCTTGGACCCTCTTTCAGCATCGGATACGTAGCGCATACCTGGTCGCAGTGGCGTCGCTTCGCGGCGGCAGCGGCGGTGTTATTCTCGGGGTCGCGTCGCTCATCGTCCGGGTTGCCTGCCGGCGTACCGGCGGGCACACTTCTTCTCTATTCTTCTTGCTCGTACCGGAGGGCACGCGACGCCCTGTAGTGGCCTATGGCTTCGCCGCGCAAAGCCGCACACGAGCCGAGACCGAGGCCGAGAAGGCAATTGAGAGACTGAGGGAGAAACGTTCCCTGAGAACGCCAATGGTGACGGTGACAGCCGTCCTCGGCCGCGAGCGCGGCAACACTGACCTGCCACCACCGCGAGAGAGAGGAGAGAGGACCGCGACCGGATAACAGAACCTCTCTCCTCCGAGTTCCTCCGGCTGTGCTGCGATTCTCCCTACTCTCCACTCATGCTTCTCTTCCTCTTCGCCGTTTTTCACATCTCACCTTTCTCTCTCCTCGTGAACCTTGCGGGTTGCGGGCGTTCTTGAGGAGTATAAGAGAGACAAGGAGCTACCTCATCTACTCTCGTGTCCCAGAAGAGACTTGAAGTCTCGCGCGGAAGAGAAATGCAAAAGTCTAGAAAGAGGAACATGTATTTTTTATTTTCTGGAGAATTAATGTTCTCCACTGAGAGGAATAAACACTCGTTAACTTCAACCTCTGATTAATAATGGATCTCTGAGTTCCGGGAGGGCATTAGAGAGAGAAACGATCTCTTGGCAATTTCGCCGAGGAAGACATGACATTGACAGAAAGAGGGCACCTCTCTCTATCACTTTTACTCTTCGAATTTTTTTTTTTCGTTTTTTTTTTCGTTCATGAAGAGAAGCGAAAAGTAGACCCCGGAAGAAAGGGGAAATTGAGTAGCATCGACAGAAGGAGGACACGGTTCTTTTTGCTTTTAATCGTAGCATTTAAGTTTCTTTCTCTTTAAATCCATAAAAAGTATCAAAAGAGAAGGTTCTCTTCGGATCGCGTTTGGTTATGAGAAGACGGGGCACCGACAGAAAGAGGGCATATTACTTCTCATTTTTAATTTGAGTTTCTTCTTTATTTTGAGTCCGTAAACAGAAGGAAACTTCTTCAGGTCAAGATCGCCAGTTTAAGAAAAGACGAAGCGAGATCGCACGCTTATTTTCGAATTGTAATTCAATTCTTTATTTTGGATTTCTTTATTGGCTGAAATGGAAAAACAATGAAGTAATATTGTAAAAATTGATGTAAAAAAGATAATATTGGTGTAAAAAAAAGATTGTTTTTTTCTCTCTGCAATTAATCCATTTCGTTATTTTAAGAAAATAAATTACTTCGTATCTTTAAAAAGTTGCAAAGATTATTTATTAATCTTTCAGCTCGCTTCTAATGCGCCGTGTTGACGGAAATGTAGGTTCGATGTAACGAAGGAACGTAAGCGACTAGAAAACAGGTGACCGATGAGGAAGTGTCCGACGAGACACTTTGCTTGTTACCAATGAAGCCTGAGAAAAGAGCAATGCCTGCGTGCGGATCATTGACTCCTGATAAAGCCCCTTTTCTACCTTTTCCGCAATGACGTGTTACAATATACAGAGAGAGAGAGAGAGAGAGAGAGAGAGAGAGAGAGAGAGAGAGAGAGGAATGGATTTTATGGAAACTGAATCCTACAATTACTTCAGCTTCGGATTATTAAAACTTAACTTCTTAGATACTATATAAAGTATAATAAACAATAGACAATATAGTAAACTGTACATAGATTTTCATTTTGAATATATAATTTTTCTAGGCGGAGAGTTGTTCCATTTTTCGCTTACTATCTTACTCTCTTACTCTTTTATGCTCTTATTCTTTTATTCTTTTTGTTTACTCAATAGATAAATTACTACATAATTTATTTGAAAATGGAACAACCGGTTTAATAAAATAAATACTTTTGTTATATACGTATAACATATATAGGGTGTATCAAAAATCTGAAAGCGGTCGAATATCTCGAAAGCAAAGCATTTTTGGGAAAAAGATGGATGATCCTGAATAACATTTTTAGTTGTCAGCATCGGTCGGACACTTTGTATAATGTTGCTGCTTATTGTAGCTTTCAAGCCATATAACTAAAAAAAAATGCTTAATTAAAAATGACTTTATTATAGTGTTTTGAAAAGCTCTTGACACCGGTTATTAAATTCTGCCATAAAAAATAAGACATTCCGTTTAAAAAAATTGATTTGACCTTAACCTGACTTTGGCGATGTCACCCAAGATCAAATGGATGTGAATAAATCTTTTTAAACCCTACAACTTTTGTTTGAAACATCTTTCTCAAAAATGTTTTGCTTTCAAAATATTCGACCGTTTCCAGATTTTTAATACACCCTATACCCTGTATCAAAACAAATATATATGAAAACGATGGTTTTACCATGTCTAAAAATTTGGTTAGATACAGATTTGAAAATAATTTTATTAATCCATCAAAATAATTATGTAAGGACACGTTTAAACTGGTTGCTGAAATACATTTTTCAACAACGTTGCTTATTATTGCTATACGTAATTATTTTGATGGTATCCAACAAAATTATTTTTAAATCTATATTCAGCTAAATTTTTATTATTACACAGATACTTCAGAAAAATCGTTCTTTTCTGTATTAATATAAATTTTTGCAAAAGAAAAAAATAACTTTACTTGTAAATTTCAAATCGATAGCTAGCACGATTTTACAAAATGTACAATATATCATAAAAATTATATATAATTTTGTTCATAAAATATATATTTGAAAAAAAATACCACTGCTTAAAAATGTTCTTTATTCCTCTAAAGATAGACTGTCAGATTGTCACATAACATGCAAACATAATTTTTTAATAATACGGTTGCGCCAAGATATTCTTCATGAATTCTACGCCAAGCAATTCATATAATTGCGGTCTGAATTCATTAAAATCAAAAGCGTAACTCGTATGATGTGCGTAATCAAAAGCAACAGATATACGTACAACGTTCCACATGCGCCGGTTATTTCTACGTGTTGGCGTCTTGTTTAGTATGCATCTAGGTAAGTGATTTATCATCGAATATCTGCTAGTATAACGTCATGCAATATTCACATTTTATCGTTCTTCTCATGCTTACCGTCCCTACAAGATTTGGCTATACAAATTTACACGCAATTAGTTTGCGCGTTAGTGTACCCTCGTGACCGGACCGATCAATAATTCTGCGAGTTCTAAGTTCCGAAGGCGGAGTGAACGTTATGGCGTCATGTAAATGTGCCTCGAGGGCCCACACATTCATATATACCTTGACATATTGTATATTTATTGCGCAACAGAAATGGTAGCCGCACAGAAACCTGTGCGGTGAGAACCGCTTGCAATTTATATGGAAATACTATTCCTCTTTCAAATGCATTTCACTGAATGCGTTAAGCTAGCAAATAATGTGCACTTTTCGCCAGTGGAAAATGGCAATGCACATTAACCAGCGTATGAATGTACAAAGTCGTTCCCGCTACGATTTTATATTATGGTTATGTATTTCTAGCATATTTATTTTTCTAGCGCTCATACGCTGCTTCCACACAAATACGTATTAATTATTACACAGAATTCATTTATTCAGTAAAGCACATGAAGTCGACGTTTTGCATTTCAAATAAACGCACTGATACCATCGTATCAATTTTCACTTATTAAATTTCTCATTTTGTTTCACGTCTGACCTACTTTATTTGTACAAAATTTTTATTTTTACAACTTCAAAAACAAGTTTTAATTAGTCTCGCTGCTGCTCGACTAACTAATCCTCGCAAATATAATATCCATCGTCCCAAGAATGGAACCGAGGCGTCGAATGACGTCAGATTATTGACAAGTATCTTCTTTTCTCTCTGTAAGATTCAGCATCCTCTGATTTTTTTGCCTATTATATATCGGCAACTGTCACTTCGACTTTCTCACTTCACGTAATTTCACACATGTCACGCAAGTACCGTTCTCGGTGCCTCATCCTTTCGCAAACAAAAAATTTATGTGGTCGCATCTTCGCGTAAATTTTCTTTTCTCGGTTATTCGCAAACAGATCAGAGAATTAGAAGAGCCCTCTTGATCGAGTTTGATTCTTACCTGATGCGTGATGTATCGGATGGAGTATAGTTCACATCGTGTTCCCGCGTAACGGTTGAAAGCACCGACCCTCTCTATATCGGTGACGTCGCTTTATCGTGATGGTTTTCTTCTGGTACTTGTACGGGACATAGCGCTACCGTGCACCGGGAACAACGCATTGTTACGTCCGTCAGCTGCTGCTCCGCACCGCTCCGAACCGGCATGGCACGCTCATCGGGGGAGCAAGAGGGGCGCGAAGCTGGCTGTAGCATGGAAAGAAGGGTACGAGGCGAACGACGCGACCACGCGACGAGAGGGACAAAGCCGAGGAAAACACGAGATAGAAAGAGAAAGAACAGAGAAGGAACGGCTGATGACGCACAATACGAAGCTGGACCCTATCTCGTCCCAATTAGCTTATTTCGAATGTGAAATAATTAATTGCTGGAATGTAAATACTCTATTTCTCTCTCTTGTGTTGAATTGTAACGAGAGAAATATTAAAGAAAAAAAAAATAGAAAAAGAAGCGAAAAATATATAGAAATTAAGAGAGAGAAAGAGAGAGAGAGAGAAAGAAAGAAAGTTAAAGAAAAAAATTAACGCAAATTATCTCAATTTGTAAAATACAGATGCCATTTTGTTCGCGCGATTGGTTCTTAAAAACAGGTCCACAGTTAAAAGATAATCAGATGACAAACTCGTCATTTCTACCCAGAACTTTCGTCGGTAGAAAGTAAGGATTTACGCACATTGAGTTAGATATTTTCTCACGATTTCTGTACGCTCGTTTTAATGTCTTGAACGTTTACTGTACACTGTTCACTTAATTACACAGTTTAATTGCGCGATATGCAAGTGCAAACGACGCGGAATTTATAGCACAATGTCACATTGTACAAGTATATTATGCAGAGTGTCCTACTTCTAGCGGAGATTAATCGGTAAATGATTGAATTTTCTATAATCTGGAAATAGAGGAAAATGAGAGAGAGAGAGAGAGAGAGAGAGAGAGAGAGATCTCAGCAAAAACATATCTAATATTAAATAAAGAATATTATATCTGTTTTTTATTATAGAAAAGATTTCTTAGCAAAAATACATCTATTCTTGCAGAAAATATTATTTCGCGCAAATATAATCTATTTTTCGTTGTGATTGTTATTTTCTTTGAAACGAAATTTGTAATGAATTTGAACATTTATAATTGTGTTCTAAGCGGAAAAAAAAATGAGCAATAAGGTTTTGTTGCTTATATTTATATTCTTAAAGTTTTTCACATTTACGATTCATTAAAACTAATAAATTATTAATTAACGTCACAATATCTTAAGAAAATAATTCGAAAGTCTTTGTTTCATATGATCAATATGTCATCGAAGAAGACATGATAAAAAGTAGAATGTACTCTGTAGCAACAACTCCAACACTACAAAATTTGCAGCAATATATTACTGTAACATTGCTGCAACATGTAATATTTCTACAATATTACAGCAATATTGCTGCAACTTTTGTGCTGTTGGGAAACAGTAAACTCTTCATATTCACATACTTATATGTTATATAGATCTGCTGGCAGAATATCCTTGAGCTTCAAACAAATCGTCTGAAGAATTAATTACGAAAATATTTATAATGGTATAATATAGCTTGAATGAGAAACGTTTAAATTTAGAAAGCACTTTTTCGATTGCTCCCCTCTGCTTCTTCTTCTTCTTCTTATTCAATAAATTAAGTGATGATGCCAAATTAGTTCTCGGAAATTATTAAGTAAAAAAGCTTAAACTATATAAATGACTTAAAAATGTTGAATATAAAAAATTGAAACATATTCTAGGGAGTAAATAAAACTATTTATTTAAAAGTTGTATGTACGATATATAATACTTGATATAAAGTTATGTGTGTCATATCGTAATTTTGCACATGATGTAAATAAAAAATAATTAATAGTTTTAGTTTTTAAAATTAAAATGTTGTAAGTTGATCTTCTTTATCTTGTTCTTGGTTTAAACTTCTGAACTTAAGTTTTAGGAATTCTTGGAATAAGAGTTATAAATATTCTTGGAATTTTAGATAACATAATCTCTATAATTAATTATTTTTTCTTAATACTTTATCAATGTTAATGAATTTAGATTTTTACATTGACATTTTTAAAATTAAAATTCTTGGAAATACGATTTTTAGAATTTTTATTATTGCATGTAAGGAATAAATATAGAAAGATATTAACTGCTTTCCTTTTAAGAGAACCTTTCCAGGGTCGTTCTATTCTTCTTGGAATTCAATGAATAATAAAACATATCATTTGTGTTTCCTAAAAGGAAAGCAACAATTAACAAGATTTATTATTAATAAATGTTTCACATTAGTATATATAATTAAAAACGTAATTACAATTTTTCTTTTAATTATCAAATATATATAATAATTATACATAAGATAAGATGCCAAATTTTTATGCGATTTATTTTAATTTTAAGTTTTATACGAATTAGAATTTGTATAAAATTACAATGGAATCTCAAAAATATTTTATTAATTAAATATATATAATTTTTTTAAGTATTTTTTTAAAGATTTAGGTTTGTCTCTCAAATATTAAGCCATAATTTATGAATGGATTTTTATCTCTAATTTTAAATAATTAAATAATTTTATATTTATGTAATGTTGCATGTACTTTTAAATGTTTCTTTAGGTGTAAGGTACAAAATTAAACATGACACACAATTATTCTGAAATAAGATTTAAATCCAATTTTCAGAGATTCAAGTTTGGTATTTTCTTGTTTGATAGTACAATTATTTTTTATTAGTACTTACACATAATCAGGATTACTAAATTTGAATCACAAAATTGAATTCAAATTTTATTTCGTTGCTATAGAGTTGTGCGTTTAGGCATAAGTATTTATAATAATCTATATCTACGCGCGCGCGCGCGTAATATAAACTATGTTTTATATGTAAACAATCTATGGATCATCAAAGTCTATGTTTTTATAAATTGTCGTTTTTATAAATTATCGTTGCACTAAACAGCTGCACTAAAGCTTCTATAATATATTTCACGTATATATGAATATTCAATTATTTTAAATATTAAATTTTATTTATGAATATTAAAATTAAATATTAACAGCCATAAAACTTCATTACTTCTTTCTGTATTTTACTATCCAATTCATGTATATATAATAATTATTTACATAATATTTTACATTATTCATATTATATATTATAAAAAATAGACATATGAACTTATATAAACAATATGTAAATATTCTATGTAAACATAATTTTAAAATATACAACACAATCCTATTTGTTTTATATCGTTATTTATTTCTATTTACAAAGCGTATACTTCTTGGCAGTTTTGCTCCCAATAAAGCGATAACAATAGATAAAATAGATACATAATTATCAGCTATAGATAAAGTCATAGAATATCAAACACATTACCAATGGAAACATATTACAATTATATATTGATAAACTCATTTGCACAGTCGTTTACCGATACAAGGGAAAGATGTCCTCAGTTCTCAAGTCTATCAGTAGAAGCAACCATCGATCCATTTGTTTACTGAGGTCGTCTGCTAGCCCGACATTCCCTGACGTGTTTCGCAAACGTTGCGAATTATGCTGTGAGAAACGCCCGTGTTTATGTGACTGCTACAGGTGAAAACGGATCCGCGATGCCGGGGACCGAAGTTAGTATTATATTCTATATAATATGTACAATATGTATGTGCCAAGTAGAAGACGAACTCTGACATTTTGACGTTTCTAACATCTGGCTCGGCTGTGACAGTAACCGAGACAAGGACGAAAGTTTCACGACGTGTCTAACATTTTATTTTATTGATTGAATATTGATTAGTCAATATTATGTAATAATTATTTATTTATTATATTAGTTTGTTGTTATTTATACAGCAGTAGTACTAAATTTGTTGAATCCACATTAGTAGAATCTAATGTAATCAATTGCGCGAATTTTTAGAATTCTTAATTTATATAATTAATTTATTATAATATATGTAGATTCTTTTATATACTTTCAAATGATTTGCTGACTCTTATGTGCTCTTTACATCTTCTTATTGTTTTCTAATGTAATCAATCTAATCTATCTTTTTTTTTTATTTTTACTATATTATAATAAACATTTAATTATTGTATCAGAAATCATATATCTTTAGAATTAAATGATGTCCTTTAAAATGCTAGCTTAATCTTAATATTACATTCATACATAGGACAGCACAACGGAGCTGGGAGAAATAGAGAATGTCAGGGTGGTGGTACGAGTTCGACCATTGAGCAGCAAAGAGTTTGATGCCCACTGCAAAAATATAATAGATGTAGATGCCCTAAATGCTGAGATCACTATAGAAAATCAAAATGCAGCTCAGGGAGAGCCACCAAAAGTCTTTTCCTTCGATGCAGTATTTGACACGGACTCTACTCAGGTGGATATTTACAATGAGACAGCCAGGCCTATAGTGGACAAGGTGCTACAGGGCTACAATGGAACGATCTTTGCATATGGCCAAACTGGCACCGGCAAAACTTATACCATGTCTGGTGCTAAAACCTCCCCACAAGCCAGAGGAATTATTCCAAATACGTTTGCTCACATTTTTGGTCATATAGCTAAAGCCGATGAAAATCAGAAGTAAGGCATCATACACACTTGTTTTATTGACAACAAAATATGCAATAAAAATTAGCCTTTTACTACAAAATAATACTTGATACTTTGTTGATACTTTGATACCTTTTATACTATTAAAATGGTTGAGCATAATTAAGATACCGTTCTAAGCAAATTGAATTTATTTATCAGGTATTAATATATTAATAATTATTGTTAATAGATTCCTCGTGCGTGCGACGTATCTAGAGATCTACAACGAGGAAGTTCGGGATTTGCTCGGTAAAGATCAGAATACTCGATTGGAGGTGAAAGAAAGACCAGACATTGGAGTATTTGTAAAGGATCTGAGCGGATACGTAGTGAACAATGCTGACGATTTGGATCGTATTATGTCTCTCGGCAATAAAAATCGTGAGTAACAACAATATTGCTGTAAACAGATAGCAATTGATTGTGCGTATATACCAAAAATAATCCTGAGTATAGGTGTTGTTGGGGCTACTGCCATGAATGTGTCCAGCTCCCGATCCCACGCAATATTTACAATTACGGTTGAATCTAGTCAGATCGGGGAAGATGGGGAGCAGCATGTGAAAATGGGGAAGCTTCATTTGGTGGATTTAGCTGTATGTATATTAGTGTACACTTATGTGACCTAATATTATTTTTTAAATAGAAAATTTTCCAAATGTTTTCTTATCTGCATGTGTTCTATCTGCATTTTCCTTTACTTTTAGGGATCAGAAAGACAGAGTAAAACAAAGGCAACAGGTCAGCGGCTTCGTGAAGCCACTAAGATTAACTTATCATTGTCCACATTGGGAAATGTAATATCTGCGCTAGTTGACGGACAAAGCTCTCACGTGCCTTACAGAAATTCCAAACTGACTAGATTACTGCAGGACTCATTGGGCGGAAATTCGAAAACGTTGATGGTGAGATAGAGATATTTCATACGTTACTTATTGTAAATAATTACAAATACGTTACTAATTTTAGTAAGTAATATTGGCTGTGTTCAACGGATTCAACAGTTGAGTAAGCATTCGGTGTTATTGGTTTGTTCTTTCAGATCATCCAATCAACATTTTAAATCTGGAAGAATACATCAATAACAGCGAGCGCTCATTCAATTGTTGAGTCCATTGAACGCAGCCATTATAATTATATGATTATTTTCAATTAAAAAATATTTAATCTCTTAATATAATAATCCTTTGACACCTCTGAATGTCTAATATCATTAATATCGCGATTTCAGTGTGCGAACATTAGTCCAGCAGATATAAACTACGACGAGACTATAAGCACTTTACGTTATGCAAATCGCGCGAAAAACATCAAGAATCGTGCGAGGATCAACGAGGATCCGAAGGATGCTTTGCTTCGTCAGTTTCAAGTCGAGATTGAACAATTGCGCAAACAGTTGGAGGAAAATGGCGCGGAACTCTCAGAATCTGAGGATGAATCCGAGGATTCGGAGGAATCGAAAGAAACGAAGCGAGATAAGAAAGCTCGACGTAGAAGGAGTCAAATGATGTCGGTGGAAGAATTGGAGGATAAAGATATAGACTCGACAGAGAAGATTGATAAGGCCGAGAGAGACGATAAGAGTCCAGTGGATAAAGATGTTATCGAATTGAAGAAGACTCAGTAAGTTTTGATCAAAGTGTAAAATTAACTAAATAGAATTATATAACAAGTAATTAAATTTATAATATCAAATGAATAAATAATTTAAGTACGAACGCTTTTAAAATTAAGTATCTTAATTTCAGGAGTGAAAAGGAAGCGTTGCGAGAAAAAATGCAGAATTTACAGAACAAAATATTAGTGGGTGGCGAAAATCTATTAGAAAAGGCGGAGGCTCAGGAACAATTGTTAGCTGCCGCGGCGGTCGAACTCGAGCAACGGAAAAGCCGCGAAGAGCAATTGAAGAGGGCCATTAAAGCAAAAGAGGCAGAACGCATCGATATCGAAGAGAAGTATTCGTCTCTGCAGGAGGAAGCAGCTGGAAAAACGAAAAAATTGGCGCGCGTATACACAATGTTAATGTCTGTCAAGGCAGAGTTGTCTGATCTGCAACAGGAACACCAAAGAGAGATGGAAGGTCTTCTGGAAGGTGTACGAGGAATTGGCAGAGAGTTGCAGCTGCAGAATCTCATTGTAAATCATTATATTCCCGTGCAATATCAGGTTTGTGTAGAAGTATTGTGCAATTTTCTTTAACATTTAAAAAAATATTAACTAAAAAGAAATAAAAGTATAATATTAAAGAAATATTAAAGTTTTTAAGTTAATCAAAACAGGGATTGACAAAGATTCTGAAAAGCATTGGTTAAAGTTAATATCATTTTATTTCACGTACACTAAATGTAGGCTCAATTAGCCTCGAATAAAGGTCAATATATTAAATATATCTTTGCACTATCTTATAGACAATGATCAAGAGATATGTTCATTGGAATGAGGATATAGGTGAATGGCAACTCAAATGCGTAGCATATACAGGAAATAATATGCGCAAAGCGCAAACCGCATCGCCGGCGGGGAATAATAAAGACGTAAGATTATTTATTTGGTCATATTAATTCTAGAAAGGAAATATCTTTTTTTTTTTGTTAACATCCAAAACTGATCGAAACATCATGACCAAAATTTCGATCTCTACATAATAACATATAAAAATTTTTTAATTGTATTTTTGCAGACAATGCCGCCAGACATGTCGAACATATATCTCTCTTATAACATCGGAATAGACAATACGTTTGTACAACCGAAGAAAGTGCGAAGCCGTTCTGGCGTACCCAGACCAACTACCGCGCATCGACGTACACCACATTAAACACGAAGATCCTCAGTCGTGGAATCGCGGAAGTTTATCTTTTCTCACATTTTTATATATCTATTTTTTGGTGACTCACGCATCCATGTTTGCATTGTTTGCGTAAACATGCAGTATATTTGCAATGTACTCTTATCGATGTGGTGCGATTAGATGATATACACGTTTGCGCGCGCGCGCGAGCGAGAGAGAGAGAGAGAGAGAGATTCCATTATTTTTAAAATTTAAATGATATCTCGAAACTCTCTTGTTCTTGTTTTTATACAGATATAATATGTGCAAAAGATGCCTAATTATATCGTAAATATAGTTGAGAATATAATTTAACACTGGTCACAGATACAGTAGACGAAACTATTTAAATGTATTCTTTATTCCAACACTTTAGAGCACGCCATAGAAGGCACAAGTATTTTGTCCAAGAGTATTCAATTTTTTATTTATAAGATATAATGTAGCAAAAGTATTCCAACAGAGTCATAAATCGTATATGTTAAAATATTATTAGAAATATACATTTTCGTGTTAATATAATATACGAGAGAAATCATTCTATTAATATAGAAAATGATACGAGTTAGAAAAGTGAAAAGACAATGCTGTACCTGTGGAATGACAAAGATTTCAGAAACTCGACGTATAAAGTCATGATATCATATTTACATAATATTTATAAATTCAGTTAAAAATACGATGTTTCTCTTAAGAGAAATTTATTCTACATTTAGAAATTCGTATATCTCTTCGGTAGCTTTATTCGCTTATACTCGCTCCCTACATGATTCCTTCGGACAAACTTGGCATAAGAAATTAGATAAAACAATACAAAAAAATAAACTAGAGATAATACAGCGCAAACATTTATAATTAGTATGAAATATCAATGTCAAATAATTGCGATAGAGCGTTACGAGCGTTAGAACGCTAAATTTATTTAATTAAGTAGCCATTTTTATGTGCTATAGTGATATTAGATTCGTGACAAAAGATTTTTAGACAACGTGAACATTTAAAAATATCACGAGAACATCCGAGAACATCACACGTTTTTAAAATGGATTTTGCGTTGTCTAAATATTTTATACTCTCTCATAAATCTTTTAGAATGTCTGACGAGATATGTGCATTTATTATTTACTGTGATACCGAAATGCTTTTTCGCGTATGTTTTCGATTGAGTTTAGCGTTATAGCCAGCCAGCGCTGAGTATTTATTGTTGCGACGTAGGTATCCTGTTTTTGTATTTTTCATTTAAGAAATAAAAAAGACAAATTTCGATCAGGCGTTATTCCTGATAATCTCGCGAACTACTTTCATCACATCAAACTTTAAAAATTTCCTATTCTATCAATATTCCCTGATCCACTGGTAAATCCAAAATTGATGGAATTTGCGTGTCATGCGAACACTGTATGGATCGTTACTGTTAGTTTCTCGTAAGTCAAGATGATGCGCAGCATCCGGCATCAATATTGCAATCGCTGACTGGGATAAATTGCGGAGTACACCTCCGCTCGCCCACGGATCTAGCAATCCGTTGCTGCAAAAAAAATAAAAGTTTATTGACTTAGCAATGAAAAGTTGTAGAAAATAGACCCAAAATTAATAAAATAATAAAAAAATCGAAATCAGAAGTGTGAGAATATTAATAGGAAGGGAATAAAAATATAAAATAGAAAGAAAATCTATAATATAGCAATATAATGAAATTAGAAACAGAAATATAAAAAATGAGAAAAGCAAGAAAAAAATTTTAATTTACTTATTGTCTCATGTACCTGAAAATGATGTTACTTGCGCTGTTAAAATTCTTACAGCCGTACTCCTCACAAACTAGATAAGGTTGTGGCGATACAGAATATTTCTTGAAACAGATATTGTTATAATCTGTGATGTTCCACTTCACCGGCTCAAACATATCATTGATGCCATCGGTACATATCGGCATCACCATTTCTGTGCATGCTTGATAATCCCATCCCTGATCGTCCAAGCCTGGCTCTGCATTTTTCATGGAGATACAATTTGTTTTTCCTGTATAGTTGGTATAAACACTGATAGCTCCATGAAGTGCCAATAACAGCGGTTTTCCCGTTAATGATACGTTTGTTAAATGTTGACAGAAAACCTGAGCAATAACATTCAAATCATCAGCTCGGAAATCTTCAAATTGATTTTAATTGGAATCTATATGTTACTCTAATATATACATATAGCATGGAATATAATAATTTTCCAACTTTCAATAAGGAAATATATTATTATATATTCACCCGAAAATTCGTGAAAAAAAGTTTATGATTTCAAAGTTAGAGATATGCGCTTACATTAATCGGATTTCCAGGTAGTGGCGCTAGGAAGTTAGTTTCGTACGGATAGTTGACCATAGCCAGGTCTATGTAGACTTCTTGCAAGAAATTTTTCAGTGTTTTAACATCCTCCGCGGTTTTCAGTGGCTCGCACAGTTTCCAATTATCCGACAGCCATTTTTTGCCCTCGTCTAAAACAGCAAGAGAATCAGAGAATTAGCAAAGATTAAGGGATCAGCAAATTAACGCGAAGCGTTGGAGAACTATCTCATTACCGTTTGAAGTTACATTTGTTATCGTGTTCCACGACTTCTGAATAAGCTTCGAACACGTTGGATTCGCAGCTTTATAATCCGAGGTTGTTATCCGAGCAAACACTTCGCAATCCACAACATCAGTAAACTGTAGAAGTGGCGCGGAGGACGCAATCGCACTGCAATGCATCGATAACATCATATGTAATATTATATGTTTGGGGTGAGTTACTGTTTAAATGAATTCGCTATTGTTAATAAATAATATTACTTTGTACATATATATATCTTGTTTCAGACATTGTATATTATCATATCTATATATACAATAGAGTTTTGAATATCAATGATAGTTCTCTACCTTGTTTTCTCTCTTTTTCGCATTCCTATTTGTGGATTTAAATCGTAATGTTTAACTCTAAGAAGGGAAGCGAAATTGAACTATAAAATATTCTATATGTATATTGGGTCATCTAAAAAGTATCCGCGGTTTTTTGTCACTAGATGTGTGTTGATGGTCATATGTCTAGTGACAAAGTACCGCGGATACTTTTTAGATGACCCAATATATATATATAAAATATAATATGTGCTATTTATAATATAGTGCTATTTATAATTGATTACAGCTAAACAAATTATAACGTTTATATCTTATTGATCAATTATGGCTGCATCTATATAACATTAAATATAGAATATGTATATAGGTACATTCTTCACACGATAAAAAATTTATGTACAAATCTAGACACTGGGATAATTTTCTCGATAATATTGATAGTTTTAACGTGTAGAACCTTTTTCGTCTAGTCGAGAAGAATCGAAATAGTTCTGTAACATTTTACCGTATTTGTCACTCTTTCCGAGATAATGACTTTTTTGGCTAGACGTTTACATAACTTTTTTTTATCAGAGTATATTTAGATATATTTAATATAATTGGCATACATTTAGATATATTTTCTCTACACTCCTGTACGTTTACAACTACATGAACAAAATATCACTGTTGTCCAGCGATAAAACATACCCTTGAACAACGTGGGGATACTTCATGCGCATCCAAGCGCTAAGCATACCACCATAAGAGCCACCGAAAACTATGACCGGACTACGCTCATATCTTGGTTGCGACTTCAGATGCGCGATAAGTTCTACATAATCAGCTAGAGCTTGTTGAGACGTCAGATAGCCGCGATGCTGCAGATTCGCGAAGGACTGGTTCCCGTAAGGTAGCGATTCGCCATAGTAACGGTGCTCAGCGAATATTACCAATGCATCGAATTTCGGTGCAATTTCCCATAGAAAGCCCTACGGAATATATCAAACTCGTTTTTAAAGAATTGAAATAAGATAACATATACATTTCAACGAAAAGGTTGAAGTTTGATAATGTTTATCAAACATATGTTTAGCAAGATTTATCAACACTTTAGTAATATGATATAGTTTTTTATATTTCAAATTGCGACAAATTACCGTTCAATATTTGGATGCAATACAAAATAATTATTTTTGTCTAACATTAAAAATAACTTGATAAAGGCTGAATTAAATATTTATTCATTACAATCAAATACATTTTAGCAATAAACATTCATTTTGGCTCCTAATTATTAATTAAATTTGAAAGATATTTTATGAAACATGATCAACTTACAGTCTACTAAAAAAATATTTTGTGACAATCTCCTCATCGCTCTAATTTAATATATTAATTTCATAGTTTTGAGATTTATTTATTAAATAAAAAAATTATTTCGATTTGTAATTATATAATAATTTAATCAAGTGAAATTAAATTGATTTTGAATCAATATATAAATGAAAAATAAAACAGAGAAACAAATCTTATTTATTAAATACTATATAGTTTTCTACAATCTATTCTACATTTTGTCATGCTTCTCGTTTCCTTAATAGCAAGTCACTTATTTTTTCTTGACTCATTGAATTTTCCATTCTAATAATATTTTTTTTAATTTTTCAGATTAGTAACGCTTCAATTTATAAGTGACTTGATCATTATGGATATGAGCTATCAATAGATAAATATTTTGTATCTACATTGCTAAGGACTCCAAAGAGAGTTGAAATATTCAAATAAAAAAGACATTCCAAATATTGAATAATAATTTGCGCCATTTATTTGCGCTTACTCTCATTAGTCTACTTTTATTTATTTATATGTTATTATTTCATTAATAATTCTATAACAATTATAGTAATTATTTATGTATTAGAGTATAATTGAGAAGTTTTATCACTAGCTCTGTGCTTGTTAGAAAGATATTGTATTGGGAATGCGCAATAAAATATTCACAACAAATGTAAACGCTTATTAAGTCATTAGCTTATTAAATATAAGCAGTAATTAAGTGGACTGGATAACACAATATTGCGTTCTATCAATTATTGCGACTAAACAGTTGATCACTCTTACCGTATTCTGTGCAAAAACTTCGATGTTGCCTTCGTTTCCGGTGTAAAAGAATATAGGAGCATTTTGCTGTTTTCGCCAAGTGTCATTTATGAGATATCTCAATTTGAAGGTGTCTTGTACAGCGAAGCTGAAGTGATCCACCTTTGAGAACCATATCGTAAAATTATCAATAGTAATTATTAGATAACGAATTTATTTTCGTTAATAATATTAACTTTTTTATAATTATCAGTTTTACATTTAACAGAAATTACTAACAACCACCTCGTAATTATTAATTAATATCGTTATCGCATCGGATTTGCGCGACTTATTCAGACCAGGTGTATCATGATAATTATACATGATGTGGTAACTATTTCATACATGTTAATTGTATACATACGTAATATAATATATTAATCCATGATATATAAAGTGTATCTTATATTTGTTCTTATTTAAAATATTATTACAAGTAATATGAATAAAAAGTTTAACATGAATCACCGATGATACACATGAAACATGTTTTAATTACACAATTATTTGCAACAGAAAGAAATATATAACTATCTCGCAATTAATGTTAAATTGATTAGTTAATTATTAATAATTAATGTACGGTTAATTATTAGTTTTTTTAATTGATAAAAATTAACAATAGATGTATCAATTAATATGTGCAACATGTGCGACAACTTACGCGCACGTCGAACGTCTTAATTTCGTATTTATATCTGGCGCTTAGCAGCGACAGCGGCGCATGATGATTGAGGATCCAGTTCGCGGCGAATTCGCTTCGAAGCTGAATCGTTGACCAGCATAACATGATCAAGGTACAGAGCAGTAACAACGTTCGCATGATGCAGCCACGAGGAAACCGACGTTCTCAATAGCGAACACTCGTCTTTTTTCTCAGAGTCGCTGTAGCAGTGTAACACACTCGTATCTCGACAGAACGTTCCTTCCTGCCAGAACGCACCCGGCACCATCCCGTTTCAATGACGCTGCGCAACTCGATATATATACAGGGTGTCACGGAACGAATGAGTCAGCTCTTTAATGCAGTATCTGTTTTATCGCGCCGTCAACATATAGATACATATATATATGTATATATTAGGTGTAGTAAAAATAATGGATTTCTTTTTACTACACCTAATATAAATTTAAATATAATTTTAAATTAATAATTTAAATTTAAATATAAATTTGCGAGTTATAAGACTTGAAAGTTAACACCGCCAGCATTAGCATTACCCAAGGTGTCCGACCGACGGCTAAAACCTCTTGAATGTTGTTTAGGATAATGACCTGGATAATATTTTTCAAAGTCATTGGAGATTGTTCCTTTTATTTTCATTTTTGCACTAAAAATTCATTTCTACGTAGAAATAAAAACAAGAGATACAACACACCACTATCAACTCTTGACAACAAATATTATCCAAGTCAGATCCTGAACAACATTCAAGAGGTTTTAGCCATCGGACACTTTGGGCAATGCTAATGCCGACGGTACCGTAACTTTCAAGTCTTATAACTCACAAAGTATTTAATGAAAAAATATTTTATTATAGTTTTAAAAAATTCTCGAGGTAAGCTACAAGAATAACTAATGAAAAATGGGAGAGTTCCATAAAAAATTGGTTTGACCAATGATACTATCTTATCCCCCTCGAAGTCAAAACTTTGTCTGAAATATTTTTCGATTTAACGCAGTGTTTCTGAGATATTTCAATGGATCCTCTAAAATGACACATTTTGTGTGTGTGTGTGTGTGTGTGTGTGTAAAATCTTTTAAATTTTAACAGTATTACAAATTTGCACACATAAAACAAGAATTGTTGGAATAAAATAATGCAACAACAATACATTTCGACAGCGACATAAATTCTTTATTACAAAAAATAAATTAATTCACTCTACATATACAAAAATACATTAATTAACTAATTAATTTTAATAATACTTCTCTATTTCCAGTAACGACACTGGTAAACTAATGTTTATCTATTTAAACGTACGACATCGATGTCAGAATAATTTTACAAAGATCTTCACGTAAAAAAGAGATATACATAGAGATTTATTTGATTTATATTATATTCCGCGAGTCTTACAAGCCGATACGTAATTGGCCATTCTCTGAGATTGCACACAATTGCGTAATAAAATGTATGTAAATTAAGAGATAAAGAGAAAGAAAGAAAGAAATAGGAGAAGAATTGATTAAATTATTTCAATTGAATATTCAATTAGATGTTTCGCCAAATTTTTAATAAAAAATATGACGAATGCTTCAGATCTAATTATTTTTTAAATGTACTTTTTAAGTTAATTGAGAATAAAGATAAAATAGATCTTTGATACTCAATCCTGCTGTCTAATGTACTAGTTCTAGAAAATGTTTAATATAATCAGAATTTCGTCTAGGCAAGACATGTCATATATAAAACAAAAGGACTCCGCACAAATTTTAAATTGAATTTCGATCGAATTGGCTGAAAATTTGATATGTTGTAGATCTTGTCGTCCTGATAAAAAGTCTCCACATGAACTCCTATAATGAACCGTTTCACCTCTACGAGACGTTATTTTTCAAAATAGACTAATACTATAATATCTTATTTTCAACGGCATTTGTATGTCATATTTACAATTTCTGTGTATATTTTTATGTAAAAAAGAGAGAATAATATTGATTTGATTGCTTCTTCAAAAAAGCTATAAAGATATCGAAGTCAATATTTTAATTTAAAAAATGTAAGCACCCCGATTTGTGAGAGACGAGGAGACTCACAATAATCAAACACTCTTTGTGAGAAATCAATATTATTTTTATAACTTTTTACTTAAAAATATGAATAGAAAATACAAATAATGACATAGGAATGCACCATACTCATTGAAAATAAGACATTGTAGTATTAGCTCATTTTGAAACATGACGCCTCATAGAGGTAAAACAATTCATTGTAAAAAGTCGTGCCTGTGGAAACTTTTTACCAAGACGATAAGATCTACAACATCAAATTTTCCGCCAATTCGATCGAAATTCAATTTTCATAAGGTTTGTGCGGGGTCCTTCCTAAGAATCATACTTTGTACGATACCTATGTTTTGTTCCAATATTATTTGTGCGCTTCCTTGCGCACAAAATATAAATAATTGCCTAATACTCGAGAATAAACGTTAACCGAGTAGAGAGATAATTTTCGCGGAAGAAAAAAAGAGAATGAGAAAAGAGAGCCAAAGATTAAATGTTTTTCTTAAAGTCTATGTTTTGATTTTCTCTCTTTATTACGCTTACTTTCGTAAGAAGAAAAAAAGAGAGAAAGAATGAGAGATCCAGTCTTGCTTATTATGTCATAATAATGCTCAGCGGAAACACATGACTAAAGCTTTCTCTTTTGTTCGCGAGCTTGTGTTTCGCCTTAAGTTATAGACAATTTATAAAATTGTAATGTACAATAGAACATCTCTATTCTGTTTTCCTTTATTGTCAATCTCTTTCTGTTTTAAAATAGTCGTTCCTTTGTGCCGCTTTTCCTCCACATATTTGTAATCGCATGATATGGAATGAGAAAGAGAGAACGAGGCATTTCAATCCCGACGATTATTACAGAATAGAGACTCTACTGTACAATATTAATTACATTATAAAAACGATTTTTTCCTACTGACTAATACTATGCATTACATTATAATTTACCAGACACTTGTACTTCAGATGTATATAGCTTTACAGCTACATTTAACGTCCGCCGTTTCGTCGAGATTCGAGATTGGCAAGCAAACGCGGTATAATAATTTTACCGGTATCATATGATTTACTTACGCGTACATTGGTCCTTAACATTAAAAAACTCCGCTAATATACTGTTGTACAATAATGTGCTTTAAATTAAAGACAAAGAAGGTATCTAGCCTCTGTAACTACCGTTTTATCTTAGCCGAAGGAAAGCTATATTGCATATATTTAAAGAATACTTAGTACGTACTTCAACATTTATCTTTGTACTTCAATGTAAGTTGCATTTGTTCCATTTTTTCTATATGTTGTTGCTCAAGCTTCTTGGCTTTCGTAGTATACTGCTCGTCGTGCACTAGACAGCTTTGTTGTGCTTTTTCGATGGCCTTTTTGTATCCCTCCTCGATACGTTTACATTCACGCAATAGAAACTCCCGATTATTCTCTGCATGGCTCTAAAATTCAAACACGTTATATGTGTCTTTCAGAAAAAAAAAAATTGTTAGATGTTGGTTCTTATATACACACCTTGTAATTATTCGCAGTCTGTTTCGCCTTTCGATATTTGTTCTTCAAATGCTTTTGTTTCTCCATCAATGTCTTAAGTTCGACGTTTAATTTTTCCTCGATGACTTTCAGCTTTTGTATTTCCTCATCTTTCTCCTTTTCCTTAGCTTTACTCTCTTTTAGTTCAGTCATCCATTTTGTCATTATCTCGGCCATGTAATTTCTATCCTCCTCAACTTGGTTCTCTTTCTTTTTTAAAGCCATAGTCAATTTCTCGATACATAGCCTTCGCGCTTGAAACTCTTGGCTGTAGGTTTCTACTTTGCTTCCTATAATTTGACTGATTTGATCGACCTTCATTTTCTCTTCTTTTATCTCCTTTCGTAGAGTTTCCATCTCTTGATCTTTCTCGCTGCACTGTTTTTGCAACTCTAATACAGTAATTTTGTACTTTCCTTGCAACTCCTCTAGCTCCTTTCTATTTTGTTCTCCAATTCCTCTGAGTTCTTTTGCTACTCTCTGTTCCATTTCTTCTCGTACCTCTTTCGCCATAATCTCTTTCATCTTCTGAAAATCCGTATTATCGCCCGTACTGCGAGGAGATAGATTCAATTCCGCGGACATTTTATTCTGACTTTTAACAAATTGTTCAAATTGTTTAGCTTGATTTCGCAATTTCACCACTAGCTGATCTCTCTCGTCTTTTATTTTCTTGAAATCTTTTAATAGTCTGCTCAGTTTTTCGTCTTTACTTCGTAGATCATGTTCGAATTGTTGTATCCTCTGTTCTAATGCCGCTGATTCATTCATACGTCCTTCTTTCGAGTTACTTAGTCTGGATAATTGTGCGACTGAATCTTTGTAATGAGAGGGTTCTTTCTCCAACTCACTCTTTGAGTTTAATGTACTTTCGCCATTTTTCCGCAATCTTCCTTCGAAATTATTAACTTTTTTTCTCTCATTGAAGAGTTCAGTTTCTAGTTCAGAGATTTTCTCTTTACAAGTATTTCTTTCACTGAGCAGACTGTCACATTGATTTTTCAGTGTATCGTTCTCCGCTTGAAATCGAGAAATTTTCAACTTTACATCATCCGAATCTTCTAGTTTCGCAGTGCGTTTCAAATTTAATAATTCCAAATCTAGTTTGGAAATTTTTGTGAGAAGATCCTTTCTTTCACTAGCAATCTTCTCGTATTTCTTCTTCCATGATTCCTGCGTGATCTCCATTTGCGCTATTTTCAATTTGGCGTCATTTAATTCGGTTTGATAATCAGATAACTTTTTTTGTTCTTGTACAGCAATTTGAAGCTTCTCTTCCAAGCGTTTGCAATCTTCCTCTAGCTATAATAGAATAGAATGATATTATTCAGAGCATAAAGAATAGATTTTTAAATATATAAAATATAATTGAATCTCAAATATAACAATTTTTCATACAATTTCGAGTTTTAAAGTTTGTAAGCTTGATTTATTTTATACCTGGTTAATTTTTTCTAGATGTTCAGAACAATGATCCGGTAAAAGAAAACTTATTTCTTGATTTGGATGTGCATTTCGTAGTTCATGTAACGCTTCTTCTTTTGCTTGAAATAGAATATTAAATTTAAAAAAAAATTGGAGACATTCATTATATTTTCCGTGCAAAACGTTTCAAATTTTTTTGCTTTATATGATTCAATACTTACCCCTTTCTATTTCTGAATGTATTTTTTTTACATGATCCTCCTTTTTTCTTTTTTCGTACACTAGATCTTTTTCTAATTCGATTATTTTACTTTTGAAGTCCTCGCATTCCTTAGTTAACTTATTACACAATTTAATCTGCGTTTGTAATTCGTTCTCCAATTTCTCCATATCCTTCTGATGTGATTCAATTGCAGCGTATTTATTTTTCAGCATTTTAATTTCGTTTTTATGCTCGTTTATTAAATGTTCTTTCGTCCCGCAAACGTTTATGTACAATTCTTTTACACGATCTAACTCTTTTTGTGTTTGCTCTAATTGTACACTAAACATAGAAATTCCATTTTGTATATATATTTGCATAGATTTATTAATAATATTTATTAATATTTTTATTAAGTTATATAAAGATAATGTAATTAAAAACAAAAACGATACTTACGTCAATTGTACTATTTCTATTTGTGCTTCTTGTTTTACTCTTTCTATGGCTTTAGCATGTATCTCCAGGTACTCTTTGTTGTACTCATCAATGGCTTCTTTTTCTTGTTGCTCTATGGTCTCCTGATGCATTTTTTTTAGTTTCTCCTGATTAATAGCTAAAGCCTCCTCTAATTTCTGTTCCAAATTAATCTTTTCGTCGCGCAGTAACTCACACTGTTTCTTCACATCATTTAAATGATATGAGAGTTTTTGTATTTTAGCATTTGCTTTCATGGCTTCATCCGTTAATAGAGACTTCAATTCTTCTTCTAATTCATTAATTCGCTTGCGCGCATTCATTAATTCGCTTGCCTTCTGTGCTACTTCCTGGTGATATGTATCAGCTAATATCAAAGCTTCATTTAATTCTTTATCTTTCTGTGACAAAGTATTCTCTAAGCGATTTATCTCTTTTCTTTTTACAGCTAAGCATCTAAACAAAAACAACATCGCATAAAAAATAAACAGCAAGATTAACACAATATTTAATAAAAAAATAAACGTTTAAATGATGAATATATTTAAATGATACTTACATACGTAGTTCACCTTTTAATTTGTTTGTGATATCATCAACGGGTTTCGATTTTGATTTATTATAAAGTTCACCTAATTTCATTTGTCTAATCGAGTCAGATTCATCCTCCAGAGTAGTAGCCAATAACGAATCATATTGAGCAACGTCGTTTTTAATTAGATCCAATTTGTTCTACAAATAATTAATAAATAAGGAACTAGTCACTAAATCAGTTTCTTATAATTAATATTTTATTTTTAAAAAGTTATAAAAAATAAATTACCTGCAAGTCTTGTACGTTTTTATGCAGATCTTCTTTTTCCTGAGTTAACATTTTCACTTGCGCTTGCAGCTGCATCACCTGCTGAACGTTATTAGTGGTCATGAGATTATGATATTGGGTTTGACTGTCTTGTAATGCTTGCGCCAATCGATTCATGGTGTCACCCTTCTCTACCATGAGAACCTCGTGTGCTCTTCGTGCATCATCTAATTTATGCTCAAGAGCAACACATGACGTTTCCTATTAAAGATTAAACAATATAAATTAAATAAAATTAATTAAATTTGTAAAGAATATTACAAAATTGTGCAAAGTAATTTTCATAAAAAAAGAAAAACAGCACAGCTTATTATAATTAAGATTAAAATAAAGATATACACTAATGCCCATTTCCAATAAAATTAATTTTAATCTTGGTTCAATATATACTTCTTTTTTGAATTCTTAAAACTAGAAAAGATTAGAGTAACTTGAACCAAGATTAAAGTTATCTACATTAATGGAAACGGGCGTAAATGTATCAAACATGCATCTGTGCGCGTAAAAAATTACGCTGAGGTGTAAGCTATAAAGAAACATTAATATATATATATATATATATATATAAACAATTTTGCAATCATGCAATCGCAAAGATAATCACAGACAACTTGCCCAAATACTATTGTTGTCGGTCTCCTTATTGAGCAACTATGATAAATATTGATTACAGAGAGTATATATGTATATATAAAATACGATGTACAATTTAAGCACAGATTTTGGTAATACCTTGGCGTTTAATTTGTCCATAAGAACATCTATCTGGGTCTGCATATTTTTCATTTCCACTGCGTGTTTTTCTTGTGCCTGTTTCAAAAACTTCTCATGTATCTTATCATTCGTTTGCAACACTTGTGCTCTTTCCAATACAGCAATTTTTTGTTGTAAATCCATGACAGAACCCCTCGCGATATTTAAGTCTTCTGTCATCTATAAAAACAATTTTATTGATATTGATATATTCAATACTAATAAAAATAAAGTGCGAATACGCATCTTACATTTTGATTCGTTTTTTCCAAAACTGCATTTCTCTCTTTTAGAGATTTCATTTGTATTTGTAAATCAGTTATTTCAGCCTTAGCATCAACTAAAAAAAAAATAAAGACTTCAATTAATACAATAAACTGTTGTAATGATATATATATATATATATATATATATATATATATATATATATATATATATGCCTTAGTTTTATATTATAAAAGATTAATTGAAGAGTTAAATATGAGTGAAAAAAGTATAAGGAGGATATAAATCCACGCCCTAAATAACTTTAAGATTTTTTCCTTACCCAATGCCTCTTGCGCTTGATTCCTCGATATATTGGTTCTATCAACTTCCGCCTGTAAGAGCATCAGTCCCCTGCTCATTTGGTTCTTCTCGTCCTCTTTTTTTAATTGCAACTTTTGGAGGTCTTCTGTCAAGCGATTGATTTCCCGCATTCTGATCATATATAATATTTCCAGTTGTTCCTTACTATTATATTCTGACGTTTTGTACGCTACAGCGTCGTCTATTGGCCTGCCATTCGGACTAGTCTTATAGCAATGATTCATGTGATCCGAGGTAGCATTGTCGCCTCCGCCAAATTCATGAATTTGCTTACTTTGTACATTATTTTCATACGTGTCATTAATACCATTATTGGAGTATTTCCGGGATATAAGAGTATTGTAATGATTAGATGGCGTCTCATAATTGCAAGGATAATTCTCGCTGAACGTATCCTCCTCAGCCAATTGCGGAAAAATCTTGCGGGGATAGCCGGTCGAAATAGCTGGTTTTGCCAATTCGTATGGCGTCTCAATGGTGCTATTGCCATCATTGAATCTATTATTACCATATGGCGTTCCTGTTTGCCTGTACAAATCGAAGTCCGATTGTATAGTTCCACTGCCAATCTCGGAGTCGGATCTACGATTTATTATCACGTCATGATCATAACTATTCAGATTATCCACATGATCATAATTGTTCAAATTCTCCATTCGATCGTAAACATCAAATTCTTTCTGCAAATGTGCCACTGCTACCTGTCCTTTGGGCGTAATTGATTCCAGATCAGAATTGACCACTATATCGATATGGTCAGTGTCTCTGGTGTTATCATGTTGATCATGACTATTATTGATAGAACTGGCATCATCATCATTTTCCAAATCATCAAATTCCTCATCCAGGCGATTCTGCATCTGAAAGGACAAAAAAGGACATACGTTAAAATTTCATGCTCCTTTCTTTTTATTACAATATATAAAATTCTTCTAAGACATGCAATTCTATACATAATTTCTCCTATCATATAAGACAACATATATCATCGATATATTGATTTTTTTGCAACAAAGTTATACAATAAACTTTCATCTACTTTTTCTTATCTGTTATACACAGTAATAAAACTGCTCGATAGGGATTATCTCTACACAGTGGACCCTATATTGTTCTCCTAGCGTAGAGAATAACAGATCTCAAAAAATTTCTCTGCGACAAAATATTACACTAGTGGACCTTGTTCAATAATTTCCACTTTCTATGTGCAAAGTATAATGCAAAATTTCTCTCTCTACAACCAACTATCCTATGCAGGCAAACGATTTCCACTAATGAAAGAGAAAAGTTGAACTGTCCGAAAAAACGAGCTCCGAAAAATGTTACCTCCTCGTTGAGTCGCCTTTTATCCTCCTGGTCTTCGTCCTCCTCAAGTCTCTGCGTCATCGTGTTTAGCTGAATGCTATCCGAGCCCTGAAACAGGCTCAGACCCGGGCCTGTCTCCATACCCTAAGCTAGCTCTCGCACGTGGCTGAGAGCTCACGATGGACTTACGAACGCGTTTATTGTGTGGAGCATATTTTTGTTTATAACGCCATAACCTAGACGCAACAAGTGGGTCACCGTGCGTACACACAATATTACGCGGCAGCGGGCCCCGCTATCGCGTCGCGACGACAGGGATTGCTGAAGGATATGCGTCGCAATGCGCACATTCCTCGCGGGAATCTACGGATGGCGATCGTGGCTATTGCTGTTGGCTGCTGCTGCTGCAGACGCTGCTACGCGATTATTTACACACGACACTGTATATATCGTGCACATACGCGAGAATCCCTGGAGCGCGCGCGCTTGTAAACAATCCGTGGAGAATCGGTTGTATGTACATACATACAGGCGGTATATCATAGTACGCGAGACTCGTAAACGGAAATGGTAATGGGCTCCCGCGACCGTCACTCGCCTCCGATTGGTCGTCGTCAACAGTTATCACCAGCTATCACTAGAGCGCGATCGCCCATTTACATAGCGCCTCCGCTACCTTTGCTTTTCCTTCGTGAGAAATGGTGTAGGTCAGGCCTGTTCAAAATGAGCTCCAGAGTCAAAACGCAAAGCCATCGATGTAAAAAAGTTTAATGATGGCTTTGCATTTTGGCTTCAAAATATTATATTCTGTGCCATTAGCTAACTAATCTATACTACTGCTGATATTCCAGCAAACAAGAATGGATTAAAATGGATTGAAATTTTTTTCTATTCGAATGTGTATTTTAAAAATAGCGAATACTTTTTTTTGAATTTAATTGGAGTCAATTGAATTCAATTAGATTCAATTGGATGCAATTGGATTGAAAAACTGCATTTCCTATTCAAAATTTTGAATTGAACAGTATTCACAATGTGTGTGTTGTGCACAGAAAAAGCTAATATTATTTTTAGATTGAAAGGCATAGAGATATGCTCCATGCAATTCCTATAAATGAATAAAAATGCATTCAGGATTGAAAAGCATTTATTTTAACATTCGTGAATCAATATTTCTGAAAATCTGAATCCATTTCAATTCATTTCAATCCATTCTCGTTTGCTAGGTTTTTATTTTAATTCAACTGCGTTAAAAAAAGTTGTATCGTAAAAATATATCACGATTTCTACTTTATTTAATAGTTAAAAAAAACACATAAAAAAACTACATAAATATGTACAATAAATATTACATATATAAAGTAATCCTTATTTTTAATTAATAAATTAATCGCTTTTATATTTGTATATTTTATATTAATACGTTTCCTTTATTAAACAGCTATATTTTTTGTATAAAAGTTTTAAAATAATAACTATTGAATTTCATATAACTACTTTATTAAAACTTTTACATGTATAAAAATTTTTTGATCCATTTTTGGAATCCAATCCATTTTTATGGATTTAAAATACGTATTCGGATGGATTGAAAATTTCCAATCCATTTTAATAATGTATTGTGGAATACACAGTTTCTGATAGGTTGAAATTCTTATTCTCTGTTCTCTTTTCTTTTTATTGTGCGGAGCTCCTAAAGATATATTCTCATTGGACATGTCACGAACATCGTGCAGGAGCCATTGGGATGCGGAACTGCGGAACGTTCGTGATTGGTCATGGCTTCATTCTGCCATTTAAAAAAAAAATGTGGGCGACTTGAGCGCGCTCTTTGTGCGATTTTACATATTATACATCTGGCAACCTGGTACTTCTGTTCTTCGAGGAGGTTAAAACTGGATCGCAAGATTAAAGCAGTGGTACTATGACCAGATAAAAGGATTAGAAATCCATACAGGGGACTATAAGAAGAAGAAGAAGCATTGGGATGCACTCTTAAGAGGAAAAGATATTCATCAGCGCATAACTTAACGTGGGACCAAATATCTCGTAGACGTGGAGATAAAGCGGTTTCCGACATGAAGGCTCTAATACAGCGAGTGTCAAAGGCTTCAGTTTCAGGTAAAATTATTTGCAAATTAGACTTATGTGTCAATATATTTTTAGATGAATCTGTATAAATTTGTATTTCCCGCGTGATAAAAAGTTTATAATGTATTGGGTAATCAATGTTATTGGCAATACTTGCAATTTATGTGTGACACAGATTGATAAAAAATAAGTTGAATAAGGTCTCATACGACGACAGTTAAGGTCTAAGTATAATTTTTCAGTTGACGGTGAAGTTATTAGTAGCATTGGAACTGGATTGTGCGTGTTAATTGGCATAAAGAGAGACGATGGAGTGGCAGATATGAAATACATGTAATGAAAAAATATTAATGAGTATAGTTACATACGTGTGTACAGTTGATCGTTAATTTCTCTGTCGTAGTATAAGAAAGATACTGAATGCCAAAATTTTTGAGGATGACAAAGGTAAAAAATGGAATGCCAGTGTAAAGGATAAGAAGTATGAAATATTGTGCATTAGTCAATTTACATTATACTATGTATTAAAAGGGAATAAATTAAGCTTTCATAGAGCGATGCCCGCCCAAGAATCTGAAACCTTTTACATGAACTTTATTACTGAACTTCGTGAACAGTATGTCCCAGAATTGATCAAAGGTAATATAATGCATTAATACAAATGATGATTTCCAGTCTTTTCACATTTTGCTCAGATTTATAACAGTAAAGCGAATTGTTGAAAGATTTTTTTTTATTTTTGATAAATTTATACAGATGGTAAATTTGGTGCAAAGATGGAAGTTAGCATACAGAACAGTGGGCCTGTAACACTGGAAATAGTATCCCAAAAGACCTCTGACTCTAATGTAGAGAATGAGGAAACATCTGATTAATTCAAGCATCTATTTATGTTTATAATATACTTTTCAATAAACTGATATCGAATAATATATAATGTATATGAGTTTATTTAACCTAATTGTCATTTTCAATCAAGTTTTGCTTCAAAATTTAAATTAAATTCTTAATACTAATATTATATGTGTAATATAATATAATATTAGTGTTAACATATATAATATTATATAATATAATATTATATCTATATATATTATACAAATTAACACGCTTTATTTAGGTATTAACATACATGCATAAACTGTAGAGATCAACAATTTATTTGTAAATATAATATGTATTATTATAGTTTTTATTAGAACATTTATATATATATATATATATAGTAAAACTGTTTATCTCTGAACTAACTCCAATTATCTGAACTCCATTTATGTAAACAAATTTGTGTTCAGTTCCAAGTATTCAAATTTATAGCTAAGTTCTTATTATCTTATCTCACTGTAATATTATAATTATAGTTATATTATAATTATAGTTCAAATAATAGAAGCTTTTGACATATTCAACTAACGTCACCTCCTATTATCAGAACCATTCAGTTATTGATATTATCTTGTTCCTCGACATATGTTTGAATAAACAGAAAGTTCTGTTGTATGTAAATTATATTTTTTAATATATTGTTTTGTTATAATTCTGTGTATAATTAAAACGATTGAAATAAATTAAAATGTCTCATAACAAATTGAGTTCTTTCTACAATTTTGTTTCAGATACCGACTAGTGTGAATTGTAACATTCAATAATCTACATTTAACAATCAACAATGGCAACTTCTGAAGAGAAAACGAACATTACACAAAATGAGAATAACAAATCAAGAAGACAAGATCAAGGTGTGAACTTATTTCAATATATGAATATATTATTAAAAGAATTATTTAATGTATTATTTACAAAATTAATTAATTTTAGATAAGAAGATTGTACAAACTGGTGCAAAAAATACAGAAGACACAAGCAGTGTAGATAAACCAAAAGTAGGTGAATTATCTGTTCCTAAAAATGATACATCTGTTATACGACAGGTATAATATTTTTTTTCTCATAACAGTATTACATTATCAATATTCTTATAATTCTTGTCATTTAGACACGCGACAGTCAGACAGATCCTGAGGATACAGAAACTATAGAGCAACTAAAAAATCAGTTGGATATGTTAATGAATCAGTTGGCCACTCTATCAGCAGAAAAGTCAAAAATGGAAGCAAACTTTCAAATAGATAAGAAGCAATTAAGAAGCGAACGTGACGAAGTAAGATGAGAAATTTGACATATATATTCTGTTATCAGAATTGTTTAATTGAGCCTTAATGTTTGCAGTGTGAGAAAGTAATTAAAGATCTGAAAGATAGATTGAAGAAGGCACAAAACATCAATCATTCCGAAATCGAACATGTAAAGTGCAAATTAATCATGGAACGGCATGAGAGAGAGAAAGAACATTCCGATCTCGTCAAAAAGATAAAGTAGTGACTTAATTTTTTGTAATTATATAAAATTATACCATTCGCGAAGTATCTATATGAATATGAAAATTAACAATATTTTCATAATAAATTTGTATAAAGTATATCCATGATTCTTGCAGAGAACTGCAGAAATTATTATATGACGAGCAACGCAGCAAGGAACAGCTGGAAGGGCAATTGAAGACTCATCTCGCGAATAAGACGCAGTGCAAGATTCTTGAAGCTGAGTTAGAAATTACCAAAACAAAACTCAAACAGGCCGAAGAAGCAGCAAAAGAGACACCACCTCTTCTTCTTTCCCTACAAGCCGAGATGGCTGTGATGAAGAAACAACATTTGAATGCAATTCGTGAAGTAAAATCTGCCGAGAATTGTTAAACACATTACGCGAAAACTATTGGATATAACAAGTTAAGCAATACGTTTTGATGTAGGAGCAAAAAAGAGCTGCCGCTGCGGAACAGCAAGCAAGAGGATCGGTAATCATACATGAGACGAGAGTAGCTGGCTTAGAAGCTCGATTAGCTGAACTCTCCGAAATCGTTGGAGGCTATGACAGACTGAGACAACAGGATCAATTAGCTATTCAAAAATTAAAGGATCAATTGGCTGCTTTGCAGAACACCGAACACTGCGAAGTTGTGATATCGAATAATCATCCGGAGGAGATTATTTCTAAGATAAAATCTTTATATACTCGCTTGCTAGATTTTGACAACAAAAAGAAAGACTCAGCCTATGTAAAATGTAAAGTAACAAAATAAAATATGTTTGATAAAATATGAAATAGACTAAAAATATTTGAACAAATAATTTAAATATATTTACGTTTTATGTTTAGCACTATTGAACAGTTTGGATTTGCGGGATGAGCATCCTGATTACAAAGAGAAATACGGCGCACTTCTACAAGAATTTGAAGATTACAAGCATCAAACAATGTGCAAGTATAATATGTCGTCTAACGTACTCCGTAGTACTCAACAACAAAGACACACTTTGTCTTTGATGCATGATAAAGATCATGACAAAACTCAATTAAACCTCCTTAAAGTTCACAATAGTAACTTGGAGGAAAGAATACGTATGATTAACAATGAAATGTTAAATAAAGAGAAGATTTTGCAAGAACAATTGGAGCATCAACAAAAGGTAATTATTTCCATAATAATCCATACTAAAAGTAATGAATTTTTAAATCTTATAGTGGCTTTCATTGAAAGTTTCAACATATTTTTAGTCTTCTTAGTTAAAAAATAAACCAAATTATATCCTTAGCTATTTCAAGAAGAACGCTCGAAACTAGAGCAGACGTTGCATCAAAAAGATAACGAGTATCGCAATAGAATATCAATATTAGAACAGCAATTGTTGCGACAAAGAGAGAGATCTATGGCTCTCGTAGAGGAAAAGGATAAAGAGATAATGACCTTAAAAGCATCATTTCGTGCATTACTACCTAATAAGGAAACTGCTATGACAGAAAATAAAACACATTTGAAAAGATATGAAAACACCATTGAGCCGGTTACCGATTTGGTAACGGGATTACTGGCAAACGATAGTCCTCCGATACTACATTACACTCAAGAATTAGCTAGAAAAGAGGTTCAAGTATCATCATCAAGAAAGAAGATTTTGGAATTAGAGGCAACATTGAGAGAGCAACAGAGAGAAATGTTCCATATGAAAGAACAGCAACAGGAAGAGATTAAAAGATTGAAGGCGCATATCACTAGGTAATAATACAATGTCGGGAAAAATAATTAATAAAATAAATACTTTACATACAGAATTGATAAAAAGATATATATCACAGGTTGGAAGCGTGCAAGTCAAGAGAAGGTGCTAATCTGGAATATCTGAAGAATGTATTTATAAATTATTTAACAACAAATGATGTATCGAGTAAACGGCACATGTTAAATGCCATTTCAACAGTATTGCGTTTTACACCTGATGAGTTGAGTAAAATTAAACATTAAGAATAGATATTTTTTTATTATAGATATCTTTCTCACATAGAAAAAATAAATACATGAACGGCTATAAATTCTCGCAATACCAGAATTAAGTTCCTTCCTGTGCTTTCAATTCCTCTATGAGCCGTTTGCGCTCTTCTGCTCTCCTTAGATTAGCTAATACAGAATTTTCAAGTTCAGCATCCGACATCTTTGTCTGCTGCGTCTATATAATATAGAAAATATTAAAAAATAAGATCATTGTTGCAATAGTAATTGCAATAATGTAAATAATACATACGAATATATTAGGTGCAGAAGAAAAACTGACAGAGGCACATGGCGTGCTGTTTAAACATGTGGTTGCAGGAAATATAAGTTTTCCAATGTTAGAATTTGCGCTACTTGCAGCACAAGTTGAACGTTTTTGTGTATCCCATAGACCACGCAACGTTAATGGATTCTTGGCTAAACCGATTTCTGCTAGAAGCGCTGTTTCCTAAAACAGACATTTGATTTAAAAACTTTACTGTAAATTCGGATTTTATATTTATATATATATATATATATATATATATATATATATATATATAAACACACACAGTCTTATCGGCTTCATTTAGCAGAAAAAACAACTTTACAACTATTGTAAAATTTTTTTATTTTTGTCCTTATTGGTTTTTATTTTTAGTTTCTCACTGGATCTAAACGTAAAAAACCAATTATATTAAAGAATCTTATAGCAGTTGCAAAGTTGCTTTTTCTGCTAACTGCAGCTATTATTCCTTTATCAAGTGTGGACTTACTGCTGCATTTTTATCTCCAAATTCAATCATGGCACTGCCTTTCTTTGTAGATGATACAACAAGAACCGCTACATCTCCATACTGTAAAAAAATAATAATTTAAAAAATAATAAAAAGAGAAATAATAAAAAGAAGAAATAATAAAAAGAGAAATAATAAAGACAAACTGAAAAATGGAATTAGATATAATATTACCTTAGAAAACATTTTATGTAAATTATCATAATTATATCCACCATTTGTCAAATCACCATCTTGCACCTTCCATCTAATTTTTATTCGAAAGTCTCCTACATTAGATGTTAAATCATCCGATGAGCTCTTAAGTTTTTCCAAAAAAAGTTCTCGTGTAAAGACCATCTCTTCTTCTATTTGTTTGTACCACTCTTGCAATCGTTTTACTTCTGCCTGAATATAATTATATATTTTATATATCTAAATTAACAATCTAAAAAGTATCTGAAAGTAATTCTTAGCAAAATTAAGTTAAAAGTATACTTTTAAAGTATACTTTTTAAGTTACACAATTAAGGTATACCTTTGTTTGTTCCTCGTCAGATTTAGTATCAGATTTAGGATCAAACGACCTCTTATAAGCCTCTTCGCGTGCCTCTAAGTCTTCCTTCAATTTCTTTCTCTTGGCATCAAACTGTCTAACACGCTCTTTCGCCTGCTTCCTGGCAGCAATAGCTTGATCATACGCTGCCTTGTTTCACAACATATTTTTAATAAATTAAACCATCTACGAGACTTTCTAGAAGTCTAAGAAAAAAGATGTTTGATGATGACAATGTTAATGAATTTTGAAAAGATGTCGATATACTTACTCTGGCATTTGCATCTGTCAATATTTCCAATACTCTCGAGAGTTCCTGAAATAATTCTGCGGCTCTCGGATTGTCTGGGTTTTTGTCAGGATGGCATGTCAAAGCTTTCTTGCGATATGCCTTCTTGATCTGAAAATATGAATAACATCAAGCGTTTTCTCTCTCTAATTATAATATACTTTCTAATTGTACAATATTTTACTTTGCTATAAAAAACATAAATTTATCATCATTTTAATGTAAATAAACTCTTTAAAAAACAAATTGAAAATACAAACCTCTGGCATAGAAGCTGTTGACTCCACACCAAGCAATCCATATAAATCCATTTGTGTAATTGCATCCATTATTATTTATATTTGATTCAAGTTTTGTTTAATCAACAAATAAAAAAAAATATATATATATGTATATATATATTTAGATATGTAAACAGCTTCAATTATTTTAACTTCTTGATACTATCAAGTTATAATTGTTCTCGTCCGAGCTTATATATTGTGCTCCTTCTCATCACAGTTATAATCTTTTATTCCTTAATTTTGAAATACTTTCAATCTTTTTCACAATAAAAATAAATATTAAAATGAGTTAGATAAACACTGTTATTATTTAAGTTAACCTCACTTTATTCTAACACATATTTACACAATTACGCGAGAGAGTTTTTTTTGTACTTACATAAATGTATATATACATAAGTGCATATATAACATGTATTACTAATGTTATCAGTAATACTTCTATATGCTCGTCAAGAAGACGATACAATCGTAAAGAAGAAACACAAGATGATTATGAGAAACCTGTTCCGAAACGTTCGGCGCTTTCGACGCACTCTACAGGTATCACACCACGTATCTCGTAAACAAACAATTGCTCATTTGCTTTGTAATTCGTAACAATATATTTTCGTCGAACTTGCCATTCTTGCACGTGTTAGCATGATTTACGACAAACGTTCCCCTATATAACATCACTTTGACATACTTGCGTGACTGGCAATTTTTTTCTTTTTTTTTTCATTGTTCTGTGATAGTTTGTTTTTTCAAAATTGCGACACGTGAGTAAGAATATTTGTGTGATTTTAATTGTTACGGTAAATATCCCGACCGATGGGTAGCAAAATACTTATTTTATCGTTATTTTGACTAGCTGAGTAGCAAGATTATGTTTTAATAACGCATACGTCTTATTGACATTGATAAATATATTATTGAAAAATTATTATTCATTATTTAACGTTACTTGGGATATCTGTACATTTTATTATATCTGTTTATAAAAAATTTTTAGTGTGTATTAATGAAAAAAATTCTTATTTCATATTTTTCAGAATTTTTAATAAGAATTTTTTATTTTAAATTTATGAAAATCTTTGGAAAAAAATTCTCTTAAACTTTAGATTTTATGAATTTTCTTTAGAAATTATAAAATAAAAAGTTTTCAGAATCTCACAATATTTCAGAACTGACATAAAATTATAAAGAATTCTAGAAAGATTTTTTCAATACTTTTGATAAGTATTTCAATTCGTAAAAAAAAATCTAAAAAATTTTTTGAAAAGTTATAAAATTGTAGGTATATAAAAATTTCGAAATTTATATAGAAATTTTTAAAATTATATGAAGAATTATAAGAAATTTTTTCAGGGGCTACATATTATAACAAAATGTAAATGAATCATTAAACAAATAAGTAATAAAAATATGAATGAAATAGATATGATCACTTAATATATTACTGAAAAAATATTTCATTAATGTTTTCTCTCTTCCCCTTCTTTATTAATATCTTTTATTTTCCAGATAAAATATTACAGTACCAATTTGAACGAGCCACAATTCATGGGAATCAATAATACCTTCACAAGTAGTATTCAATTCGTCAATGAAGAAAATTATGAACCTATTCCGATATATAGGATTTTGGAAGCTTATCAGAAGATTACTAAATTACCTGAAGACGAAAAGGTTTGATTATTATCACAGTTATAAAAGTCACCTCATACAACTTAAGGATACATATTTTTTCAAGTCATAACTTCCATTTTTGTCATATATACTTATATTGACTTATAATATTTCTTTATAAAAGTCTATAAAATTCTATATAAAAAAGAATTTTGTACAACAGAGTTTTATTTGACTTAAGTTCACTTAGAATCACAGATAAAATTCTGAATTAAACTAAAAATTAGATGTGAACCAAAATAAGGCACAAGAAACTGAATATTATTCTTGTATTATAGTTAAATGAAGTATATCTAAAAAAAATGTATTACGATATGGTGACTATAAGCGTTATGGATAAGATAATGTACGGATTGCATAGACAAGGTCGCATATCATTTTACATGACCAATACAGGCGAAGAGGCTGTGCAGATCGGTTCGGCCGCTGCTTTAACTCTAAAAGACACGATTTATGCACAGTATCGTGAGGCTGGTATGAAGTTATACGTTATCCATCTATTGTTATATGCATCTAAAATATTGTATACCGATATATGTAACAGGTGTGTTGCTGCATCGCGGACAACCCTTAGCGAAGTTTATGAATCAATGTTACGGCAATTGCGAAGATGACGGCAAAGGAAGGCAGATGCCGATACACTATGGTTCTAAAGAATTGAATTTCGTGACTATTTCATCTCCATTAACAACGCAACTTCCACAAGGTATTAACATTACAAGTTTATCAAATAGTCAATGATTGTTGCTTCACTTCGGTTGTCATACTTAATGAACGAAAAAGCGTCCTGAAATGAAGATCTTTATTATTGTAGCTGTGGGAGCTGCCTATGCCTTTAAATTGGATAAAAAAGACGCATGTGTGGTTTGTTACTTTGGCGAAGGTGCTACGAGCGAAGGCGATGCCCATGCGGCGTTCAATTTTGCTGCTACTTTATCATGTCCTGTTGTTTTTCTCTGGTAATTTTTAAAAAATTTTTCTTATTTCATGAAATAAATGCTCATATTATTTCAGTCGAAATAATGGATATGCTATCTCCACGCCAGTCTTAGAACAGCTTAAGGGGGATGGTATCGCGGCCAAGGGCCCGGCTTATGGAATTAACACGATTCGAGTGGACGGCAACGACGTACTCGCAATGTACTATGCTACAAAAAGTGCTAGAGAATTCTGTATAAAGCAAAAGAAACCCGTTTTGATAGAAGCCATGACTTATAGGTGAACGATTGTTAATTAATATATAATTTTAACTAACACGATAGCTAAAATTAAAATCATTAATAAAACAATACACAAAATAAGATTTAAAGCAAAATAATGTCGAGTATGAATCATTATAATAAATTAAAATCTTGATAATCTTTATAATCTTTCTTGCTGAAATATTTTCTGTAAAACAAAATTTTCATCTAATTAGCAAGTTACATATTGTAAAAAAATCTTTTAGAATCGGACATCATAGCACATCAGACGACTCCACGGCTTATCGATCAGTCGACGAGATTTCTCAATGGAATACCCATTCGCCACTTGTTAGATTCCGTCTGTATCTAGAATCACTTGGATTATGGTGTCAAAAGAGAGAGCAAGAATTAATAGATTCTATTAAAAAAGAAATTTTTCATGCCTTTGAAGAAGCAGAACGCAAATCTAAGCCACATTGGAGAAATCTATTTACGGATGTGTACAAAGAAATCCCTGATCACATCAGAAAACAAATGAATCTAATGGAGAAACATCTCGAAGAATTCAAAGAACATTATCCATTAAGTTCTTTCATACACACAAAGTAAGAGAAAAAAATATATTATGTAAATGTGAATTTTATATTCTTTTATTTTAATAATATAAAGCACTAAACGCATATTATACAAGAGCATTCTTTACAGAACATTTTTTTCCTCTCCTTGCCTTTCATCTCTATTGTTTTATATTGTTCGCGATTTTTTTATATTTTTCCATTCTAAATTCTTTCTTTGCTGCATCAAGCAGTAGATTATGAAGTAAATTTCGTTTATATGGATTGTACTGTTCTACACTTGGGTATATGTTACCTAAAAAAAAAAAGTAATCATAAGTAAATACAATTTTTATTTGGTTTATTTAAGAATTTTTAGAGTAAATTTTATACCTCTAAGTTCTAAAATTGCCCTATCATAGTAAATTGTAGGATATATGTTTGGTGCTTTGTGAAGTTTTGTGAACGAGGTAGTATAATTCTGATATCTTGGTACAAGAACTTTAAATAGTTTGTGCACCAGCTGTTTTTCAAGTATCCAAAAATTTGCCGAGTCCATTGTTTCCTTATGTGTAGGTCCATGGCGTATCGCCTCAAATATCAACTATAAAATAAAACATCATTATGAGGTTTTTATATATAATATTGAATATATATGAAATAAAATTTAGAAAAAAATAACATCAATAATGTCGACAATGGTTCATTAGAATTATTAATTATGTACAAAACAAAATCGGATGCAAAATAATGTCAAGTGTGAATTACGATAGCTATAATAGTTAAAATTATTAAGACAACAGTATATTAAAAAAATAAGATTTATAGTAAAATAATGTTACATTATAGATTATGATGGCAAGTTAAAGTTATTAATAAGACAACAATATACAAGATTTAGGTCGAGATATATTGTATATCAAGTGTAAGTCGCAACAAGTTAAAAATTAATGCGATCACAATCAGTCATGTTTTTTGAACTCGTTGAGCAAGAAACGTCTTTGTTATAATAAATCGTCTTTTAAATAATACAAATATATCAAATCAATGCACATGCCTGGTCAACATAACCTCTGGTCTCGTCAGCTCTCGAATAATTTAACTCGAGTCGCTCGTATTTAACCAATGCCGTCAGGGTTTTCTGAAATTTACGAAGTCGTCCCTCCGGACCGTCAGGATTTTGAAACTTTCGACGTGGCTTAACATTGTATCTCAATTTATTTACTAGATTTTCGACATTCGCTTGGTTCATCTTTATCAACTATAACCAATAATACCGATCGGGTTTACTCCGGTTTGCTCTGAATCATGGCTTTGAATTAAAGTTATTAAAGGAAGGTTCAGCGCACTCACAGCTGTGCGAATGTTTGCTGTTATTGGTGTATTCTTCTAGATCATTCAATCAGACGTTTAGATCTAGAAGAATATACCAATAGCATCGAGCGTTTATTCAACTATTGAGTACGCTGAATGCGCCCAAAGATCCGCTTATGAACAAAATAATGCGCACGTTTTATTTCAATCGCAATCTCATGTGCGTACATACATCAATCAATTACAAATGCTTCTAAATAACAATAATAATCTTCAACAGTTATTAAAAATCTTCAAAGTTATTATATAGTTATACTAATTGATCAACATTGATACAATCCTAACAATCCTAAATACAGTCAAACCTCCGTAAAGTTAACCTCCGTCAAAGTCTCAACTTCTCATATAGTAATTTTCCCTTCTATGAGGCTTCTGGCTACAGCAGACTTTTGCATAACGCATAATGCATAGTGCATAAGCGAATCAACTAATTAGACTTTTTCCTTTCTTTCTTCCATAGAAAAGAATTTCGATTGGTTGATTCCCTTATGCACTATGCATTATATTGTACTTTATAACATATGAAGCAATCAATTCTAACCAATAAGATCCGATTGCACGAATGTAAACATAGTAAATGTTTAACACAGTGGTGATACAAGTTATTTATATCCGAAAAATCGAAAATTAAAGTATCCTTGAATTGAATATAAACAAAATTTTTTAACATGATTAAAAAAAAATCAAACTTAAAACTCATTCTCTCTTTCTCTCTTTCTCTAATTTGATTTTCATGATTTGAAAATTAATGATAATCTCAAATGTATGAATTTAGAATAAAAAACGACATGTAAAATATGTACATATATAAAATGCATAGAAAAAATAAACAAAAAATAAATGAATACCCATGTATATCACAGAAATATTTAATGTTTATTTTGAAAAAGTGTCTCACAAATATATATATATATATATATATATATATATATATATATATATATATATATATATATATATATATATATATATACGTACATTATTATCACCGGCAGTTTTGTGATTTGACGTTTAGAAATCAACTAAACAATATAACATTTATATTACATTATTTAAAGATTTATTCAGTAAAACAAAATATTCAATGTTATCATAAATATTTTTTTATATATAAATGAATTTATATATAACATATTAAAATATTAATAATTATCACTATCTTAGTGGAAATAAGCTGAAATTGCCGAAATTTATATTAACTGATCGACTTTCAGTGAAATTTTATTAATATTTTATTAATCAAAATTATATTAATTATTTCTATCGGGATAGTAATGTTATATAGTAATATAATTATCAAAGTATAACAATATTGAAATATAAGCTAAAAGAAACGTTTTAATTTGAATATGTACTCTGTATATCATTTAAAATAATATTCCAAAATTTGTAAACATATTCCTAATCAGTAGTACAGTAGTAGCTTTGATTTTTAAAATAACATATGAATGTATTAAGTTCGTCGAATGTATTATCTACAGTAATAGTAACGTCATTAGTGTTGTCATTCTCATAATCATGTGTATTTTCTTCCTTTTCGCTTTCATTTTTTTTTATTATTTGAAAATGCTAATTCTTCATCATTTAGTACATACCACCTTGTTCTTTTTATTGTGCGGAGCCCCTAACAAGCGAGCAACCCGATTCATCGAAAACCTTACTGTTACGAAAAGTGACTAGCTTTACGGAGATCTGTTGGTCCCGACAAATTACTTTTACGGAGATTCGACTGTATAACACTTTCATTTGTATAATCAAACAATTACGAAAAAAATAAATGGTATATAAGGCTCTTTTATTTGTTAACTTTACAGAAATATTACACGACGAAAGATCGACATGACACGATGCGATTAAAGACACTACTTCACTATGTCTTTTATTTGTTCTTTCGAAATTACAATATAACAGACGAGACATTAAAGATAATAACGATAATAACGAGAATAATAAAGATGACGCGATACGACTACTGTGTTTTCAGCAACGTATGTAGTAACTAGTAACAAATAATTGCATGCTCAATTTTTTTCTCAATCATTTATTTACGAAGCGAACAGAATGACGGAATCGTTTCCTTTTTGTTAAACGAAGCGCTATCACCGCCGCCACCACAACGTATTTAATAATAAAATGTCACGCAATACCACAATGTTGGTTTTTAGTAAAAATTATCAAAAGGAACAACGACGTGTGTGTAAGTATATGTGTGTAAGTGTAGAAAGTGGACTAGACCAACAAATGTTGCAATTCAATATTCTTCGATTGAACAAACCAAATTTATATTTAAATTTTTCGTATCGCGCAACTCTACAAAAGTTACTCCAATTAAAGAGATAATTCACGCGCTCAATCCACGCAAGTTCTCATTCAATAAACCTCATTTGTTCGCGATTTGCATAAAAGTCTCGATGATGTATGCAGCTGCGCTAATAAATAATTGAGTGAGGAAACTCGAGTGATTTATTATTATTTTTTTTGGTAGGATGGGCATTTCTGTACGTGTCCTTGTATGCGTGCACGTGTAAATTTATAATATAATGACCTATCGCTGAACAGGCGGTGCCATTGGAAGACCTGTAGTGTTAACACCAGACAGAGCTGTATTAGGGCCTAAGAGGACTTGCTTCTGCTGCGTACGTTGCAGATCTTCCATCTGTGCGCGTTCCATCTCAAAGATAATTGGCGCAAAAAGAATTGTAGATGAACTGAAGACTAGCCATGTGGCTGAACACGAATACGCATATAAACCTGCAAAGATATATTTGTATAAATGTATAATCATCCTTGTTTTGTCATTTGCTAGTTTTATTATGTATCTTGAAAAATACATTTGCATCTTAAAACTTAAATCCTACTCTATAATTTTGTTTGCCATTTCTTACTTTTTACTTCTTGCCTTTTTCCATCTTTGCAACCATTTTATCAACATTTGTTTTATTGACAATCATTTCTTGTTTCTTCCGAAATTGACTCAAGTTTCTTCCGAAACTTTATCTCAAGCAATAAAAATTGAAAAATAAGAAGCAAAGAGAAAAAGCAAGAAACAGAAAGCAAAAAAGCACATTGTAAAATTAGGCTTAAGAAAATAATGTTACCTTTAATACATGTGTATAGGCAGGTTCCAACATTGTATCCAAAGTTACGTACTGGTTCAGGAAACATTTCAGTAAGTCCTAATAATCTCTCCGTTAAACTCTCATCCTGAATCAAAAGGAATAATTTCATTAATTAACTCCTAAATAATAAAACAAATAATATAAAAATAGCAACTAGTTTATTAATTTGATTAAAATTAAACTAATAAAATAAAACTATTGATTAAAAAGGCAGCAACAAAAATATCATACTCATAAGATATTATATTTCATTAATTTTAATCTTAGATAAGGAAAGTGACAGAAGCATCACATTCATATAACTTTAAATCTTAGATAGTTCTCTAGATAGTTGAACAGAAAGTATACATGTGCATAGATGATAGTTATATAGTATTGGTACCATACAAAGGGACAGAAAGCCGGCTTTTCTTTTATCATTAAATAATACTTCTCAGTGATCTTTGGTACCAAAGGAGATCAGCAAGATCACACAGGGGATCCTGAAAATTCTTACTGATTTTTCAAAATATTCTGGATTTTACAAACATCATAGCACAAGCCACGATTCTGTCCTCCAAGCGATCATCTTTCTTTCCCTGTGCATAAAAGCGCTCTCATCTATACCTCCTCGTCATCATCCTCGTCGTCGGGGAGGAGCGACTTCACCTCAGGAGAACGTGCGTCGCTGCTGCCCATGCCGCTGTCGACCTGATGATCTAGCTCTTCAACTGAAGCCATATACACAAGGATGAGCGTGAATGCGCCCTGCTTTCCTAGTTGTGTCTTAAGATTAACACGGCCGAGACTCGTGAGAGATGCTTGTTCAATTCTTGCTCACGTCGAGCAGCACGTTCTTCACGGAACAGCGCGGTGCTCGCACGTTCTCTCTTTCTCTTTCCCTCTCTCTCACGCTAAAACCACTAAGAGAGAGCGAAAAAGTATGCACAGCCTCGGCCGGTAATACGCCGGTATATACAACGCGACTCAAGTTTCGTTACGTTTCGTACACGAGCGCGCGATATGAAACCGCTAACGAAACCGCGTGGGACGGAACGTAAACGGATTTTTAATTCCGTAATATATACCTGTGACTCGAGGCGAGAGTCCCCGTACCGCTGTCCACGCCGCCATTCCTACGAGGATGATCTCGATGACGCTCGCTGGACTTTTTACGCGCGCGAAGGAGGGGACCGGAAACGAAGAATGGCATGAAGCTCCCGCATATCAAAGCTCGTTACGTAACTTCGCGCACGATGAACAGAGATGCTCAAATCTACAAGATTTACGCTTTACCTGAAACTTTATGTCAAGAATATCTTTAATAAATTGACGAATTATATGATTTATCATGATGGAATGTGGACAAAGAGTCGACGCAATATGACTCAATTGTCTTCTTTTTGTATTATTTATTTTTTTATTTAATGAAAAGCGGTAATCGAGTTGATATTTCATATTTAATAGTATTTTTGCTGCAAGAAAAATTTTATTTATAAAATCTTAATTTAAATCTTTCGTACGTCTTTATTTTTCTTTGAATTTTCAGAGAATTAAGGCTACGGTCCATTTGATGCTATAAATGTTTTGAAGCATTTTTTGATTGGTCAATTAGTAATATTTTTTCTTCCGATTTTTTTTTTTTTTGGTCAATCAAACGCTTCGAAGCATTTGTAGCATCAAATGGACCGCATCCTAAATATAATTATATGTATACACGGTTGTGTGTGATAATTTGTTTGAAGTTTCGGAACGCATTGAGAACATCTTCGTAGAGTGATATGAACTCAGTCGCGATAAGACATTACTTTCCAATTACTTGCATATAATTTTTACGCGAGCCAATCGTAACATCAGAAATCAATATTTCTGTGAAAAAAGTGAATTTAGCGATAACACACGATTTATGCATGATTAATTAAATGTAACTTAAAAACGTAGCCAATATGTCTCTACTAATTTACATCAATTAAACTCTATTATTATTGTTATCTCTCTCTCTCATTGTATTATATAGACATAATAATAATAATAATATATTTGCAGTAGAATTAAAAAAGTAGAATTAAAAAAGTCTACATCTTTTCTAGAATTCTTTATATATGTAAATTCTGAAAATTTTATAATTTTCGAATTTTAAAAACTTATAAAATTGTGAATAGTTTAAAGTAAATTTTTTTTAGAAATTTTTTATAAATTTAAAATGTAAAAACTTCTTAAAATAGTTAGAACTTCATTAATTCAACTTACAAATTTCTTAAAAATATAAGATTCGAGTTTTTTTTCATCAACTGGATTAACTTCAATAAAATAATTATATTTATTATATTTAATAAGTATATTAATAATAATTAATTATATTAATAATAATTAATAATAAGTAATTTATTTTATTAATAATAATTAATAATAAGTAATTTAATAAGTATATTAATTTATTAATTTAATTTATTAATTAAATAATTTAGTTTAAAGTAATATTTAATTTATTATATTTAATAAATATTAATATATACAATAATAATATGTAATAATAAATAATAATTAAAAAAAAAACGAAAGCAGTAATGTATATGAATATTATAAATCTCTCAAACGCCAACAGTTCTGACACATGAATTCATAGACAGCATAGACAAAAACACACACCTCGAATGTCCTCGAATACGCGCGCACTTCACGTGTCACATTTACATCAATTTACATACATCTCATATGAGAGCGTAGGAATGTGAGGAAATTCCCTCTTGATTCTACAAATACATTTTAACATTTAAATATTAGGATGACATGCCGCGTCTTGCGGAAATACTTCATTCTTTTTTCTCATTCATATAGAACGCCTGGAAACGCCGATCGTCGCGCCGAAACCGGACTCAAACCGGAGGCCGGAGGATCGGTCCTCATTCTCACGTTCCACGTCCCATCGTCCCACGACGCCGGTTTCGTGTCTACGGGACTCACGTTCTCGTTCCCGACGATCCCGAGCCACGAACTGGCTGTCGCGGAACGACGGGCATGATCGTGCTCTCGACGGAGTGAAACGCCGTTCGCTCCGGATTGTTCCGGATCGCGACACGGTTAAAGTCCGTCCCCTCGCGTCACATCCAACCGTCGTCATCGTCATCCGTGTGCCAGTATTCCCAATTAGTCCCAGTGGTCCCAGTCGTGATGCGCGTCGTGCCGGTACCTGGGCACGCTCGATCGAGACATTGCGACAGTTGAGACTTGAGACGCCAGAGCGAGTTCTGCAGAGGCCTGGATCCCGGACGATCCTGGTCGCGGACCGCGGTGACGCATGGCGTGATAAAGCGCGGTGAGGACCAGTGGTGACTAGCGGAGACACTGCCCTGTCTGACGATCAGCAACGGATGGACGCGGCGCGCCGATACTTATGACTTAGCGGGACCCATTTCTGAGACGTGATTCTCGTGTTCAGGACGACACAAGTCCTCGTCGTCGTCGTCGTGCAGCAATTGACCGGTAGGCGCGATGGCGAACACCGGAGTGCTGCCGTTCGTGCGAGGCGTGGACTTCAGCAGCAATGACTTTGGCGTGAGTACCGCCAGAGACTTTCATAGAGGTTAACCTCGCAGAAAACCACGCGAAAGAACCTCTGAAACATGTCTTCAATTATGTCTCTGATTCTATTCAGGATTTTTTCAATTTTATTTTGTTTGTATATTGAACTAACTTTGTTAACACTTAATAATAATAACTTTTATTAAGCGTAATTTATCTCTACTCTAGTATAAAAAAAAAGATGATTAAAAACTGAATGACATGTCACTTTTGATCTATCAATATCTCAACTTGTTTGAGATAAGGTTTAGGATTAGCTAATAGTAATAAAGATTATTTTTCGGTACTTCTAGGATGGTAAATTTCCTGAATCTGTGCGTCTTATGACTGGAATACAATGGCTGAAATTAGACAAAACAAATTTGATGGAGATCCCAGAAGAGATGGGCAAATTGTTGAAATTGGTAAAGCATTACTTGAAAAAAATTGTGTAACAATATTTGTTTACATATAAAAAATATTTCTACATCATTATTATTGTTTGCATGAACTTTAGTAAAAAAGATTTGTCGAGTTATTTAACTAGGATCACATATTAATGTATTTAATCATTCATTAGGAACATCTATCACTTGTCAAAAACAAATTGGAACGTTTATATGGAGAATTAACAGAATTAGGCTGTCTCAGGACTTTGAACATAAGGCATAATAATATCAAATCCAGTGGTATCCCGGCAGAATTGTTTCATTTAGAGGAATTGACAACTTTAGATTTAAGTCACAACAATTTGAAGGAGGTACCTGAAGGCCTAGAAAGAGCACGTTCTTTGCTCAATCTTAATTTAAGCCATAATCAGTATGTATCAGCAACTGTATGTTACTCATGGAAAAAATTATCAAGGAAGTTCTAATGTTATTTTTATTTTTTCAGTATCGAAACGATACCAAATACATTGTTCATTCACTTGACAGATTTATTGTTTTTGGATCTTAGTCACAATAAACTGGAAACAGTGCCACCACAGACTCGACGTTTGGCTAATTTACAGACTTTAAATCTGAATCATAACCCCTTAGGTCATTTCCAATTAAGGTAGAAGAAAATTTTCATATCAATCTTTGAAATATTTTTTTTTTCTAAGAAGAATTTCTTTATTTTTCTCATATTGTTTCAGACAATTGCCATCATTAATGAATTTAACAACGTTACAAATGCGGGACACACAACGAACATTGAATAATATACCTTCTAGTCTAGAAACGTTAACTAATTTGCAAGAGCTAGATTTGTCACAAAATAATTTACCCCGAGTGCCTGATGCGCTTTATTCCTTGTCGAATTTGCGCCGTTTAAATTTGAGTGGCAATCATATAATGGAATTATCAACAGCAATCGGTGAATACATTGAACTTTTATAATTGTTCTAGTCATATAGTTTTGCATGAACTAATAAGAAGACATCTTCTAGAACTGTGGACGAGATTGGAGATTCTGAACGTATCGCGAAACAAATTAAGTGCAATACCAGCCGCTTTGTGCAAGATTTCTACATTAAGAAGATTGTATTTAAATGATAATGAATTAGATTTTGAGGGCATACCTTCTGGAATAGGAAAATTATCATCTTTGCAGGTTTTCTCTGCTGCTAACAATCATTTAGAGATGATACCAGAAGGATTATGCAGGTGAGTTATTATTCTTTTCTCATATTATCTTACTGTAAGAAAAATAAAAATCTTTTTTTCTTTTAAATAATATTACAAAAAGAAATATATATATATATTTTTTTTTTTTAGGTGTGGCTCATTAAAGCAATTAATATTAACGTCAAACCGATTGATTACTGTACCGGATGCCATTCACCTTCTCACCGATCTAGAACAGTTAGATTTGCGAGACAATCCAAATTTAGTGATGCCACCAAAACCGACAGAAGTACAAAGAGGATCGGGCATTGAATTTTACAACATTGATTTCTCGTTGCAGCATCAGTTGCGTCTTGCTGGTGCTAATGTACCAGCTCCAGTTCAAGCTGCTAGTACGTATTATAAGCATCAGAAAAAATAAAATGGCAAAATCTATTATTTTGTAATTAAATAAAAGTACATTTTTGAATTATTAGATAGTAAAGATCCAATCGCGCGTAAAATGAGATTGAGAAGAAGAAGAGATCAGGAAGAAGCTGATCAAGATCAAGCAAAAATTCTTAAGGTACGTCATCATCTTACTAGTTACATTATAATGTTTATATACGAAGAAACTTACAATTATAATTGCTTTTATTAGGGTATGAAGGACATAGCAAAAGAGAAAAACAAGGATAAGGAATGTGAGGAATCGAAAGCAGAATCCCTGAAGTGAGTAGAACTATGAATTTCTTAATATATATCACTTTTGTTTTCCGATATGGATTTTTCTCATATTTTTCTTAATAGATTAATGATTAATTTTTTACATATTATTAATTAATGATTAATACTTTAGACCCAAGCGATGGGATGAAGCTTTAGAGAAACCACCGTTGGATTATTCCGAATTTTTTGACGAAGACGCAGGTCAAATACCCGGTTTATCGGTCTGGGAAATAGAGAACTTTCTGCCGAATGAGATCGAGGAGGTAGCGCACGGCAAGTTTTATGAAGGCGATTGTTACATCATTCTGAAAACCGGAATAGACGAAGGTGGATCGTTAACCTGGGCAATCTATTTTTGGATCGGAGAAAAAGCCACAGTATGTATACCTTTGAATCAGGGCAATGAAAAAAGGTTAAAATTAATGAATGAATTATTTCACGTAGATTATTGCATATATGATCTGGATACGATTAATTTAATAACAACTTGTTCTCATAGTTAGATAAAAGAGCGTGTGCAGCGATTCACGCCGTAAATCTAAGAAACTACTTAGGCGCTCAATGTCGAACAATTAGGGAAGAACAAGGGGATGAATCAGATGAATTTCTGATGCTGTTTGATTCAGGTATCACTTATATCGAAGGCGGTCGCACGTCGTCTGGTTTTTACACAGTGGAAGATACAGTGAGCTTAATTCTTACATCATAATTATATAAATTTTCAAAGAGGAATTTTAAATCACATTGAATTTTTTTTCAGCCAGCGATTACTCGTTTATATAGAGTACACGCAGCAGGAGCTTCTATACATTTAGAACCAGTTCCAGTATGTATCGAATCTTTGGATCCCGGTTATGTATTTGTTCTTGATACGGGAAATAAGATATTTATGTGGTATGGGAAGAAAGCGAAGAGCACATTAAAATCAAAAGCACGACTGATGGCAGAAAAAATTAATAAGAACGAACGGAAAAATAAAGCCGAGATTCTAACGGACGTCATGGGTGTCGAATCCGAAGATTTCCTGCTGCATTTAGGAGTGGAAGACTACGAACAACAAAATCTGCAAATTGTTGTAAGTTTCTTTTCTATAATATACGTAGTAGCAGTAATAAAAATACTATCTATATATAAGTTTGAAATTTTATTTAATTCATCTTACTTTTAATAATTATTTAATAATTATTTTTTCAATCGTGTATATTACGCTAATCGATTCATTTACTTTTACAATAGGAGCATGTGGATCCAAATTTTGTGCCTCTCGTGCCCAGATTATATCAAGTTCAACTTGGAATGGGTTATCTAGAACTTCCGCAGGTCGAAGTTCCTCACGGAAAGTTAACGAATACCTTGCTAAACAATCGCAATGTGTATATATTAGATTGCTATTTAGATGTGTATGTTTGGTAAGTGTAAAGAATGTTTCTTAAATCTTAAGTCTCTTAAATTTATATTAACTAAATTGATTACACGCTTTAGGTTTGGTAAAAAATCGACGAGATTAGTACGCGCCGCTGCTGTGAAACTATCTCAAGAATTATTTAATATGATAGAAAGGCCAGAATATGCGATGGTAACGAGATTGCAAGAGGGCACTGAATCACAGGTATGAATATGCTTTTTTAACTAATTTTAAAAAATTCAATTTATAAACTCTATTTATTGAAAAATATTTGCTTTATATATTATATAGATTTTCAAGTCTAAATTTACCGGATGGGACGAAGTAATCGCTGTGGACTTCACTAGAACGGCTGAATCGGTCGCTAAAACTGGAGCGGATCTTACTAAATGGGCTAAGCAACAGGAAACAAAGGTACATTTACATTTCATAACTGCATTTTTGTTTTATATTATTTTTATTTAAGATTATTATTAGTTTAAGTTTATTTAAGTTCAAATGACTACAAATATGGTATATATGCATGTGTATATATATATATATATAGTATATGTATTGTGTGTGTGTGTGTAAAATTCACATTGAATTATTTAAGCATTAAAGATCTAGTTTCGACCGGTATAGGCATTTCTAGTTCATATTGATTGTGTTCTCACATATGGTCTAAAATATGATTCTTATTGTTTAAGTTTATTTATTTTTTAATATGATTTTTAGGCGGATTTGGCCGCTTTATTTATGCCACGACAACCACTAATGTCGGCTGCCGAAGCGTATCAACTCATGGCGGAATGGAACGATGATTTGGAAGGAATGGAAGCATTAGTGTTAGAAGGAAAAAAATTCGTACGCCTACCGGAGGAAGAGTTAGGACATTTTTACAGTGCAGATTGTTATGTTTTCTTATGCCGATATTGGATGGTACGTAAAATGTATTATCATATCAATGCAAAGCTATCAAATTTACGGTTAATTGTCATTTTACTTTTGATTAAATCAGCCATTGGATATAACTGAGAATGAAGACGGTGAGGAGCAATACGAAGACGATTATCAGTGCACGGTGTATTTCTGGCAAGGCAGAGACGCGGGAAACATGGGATGGCTGACGTTTACGTTTAGGTAAAGACTATAGACATTTACCTAATCTGCGATTTCTACAGATTTATGTTCCACAGATTTATTCAATCTGTGATTGTCAATATAAGGTGAATCATATCTTTTTGTTTCAGTCTGCAAAAGAAATTTAAATCATTGTTCGGAGAAAATCTGGAAGTTGTAAGGACACATCAACAGCAAGAAAATCTAAAGTTCATGAGTTACTTCAAACGAAAGTTCATTATTCATCAAGGCAAACGTAAACAGCCAAAAGTTGCAGGTAGTAACAAAGTAGAATTCTATCATTTGCGAAGTAACGGCAGTGCCTTATGTACTCGGCTCATTCAAATACCGGCGGATTCGACGTTATTAAATCCTGCTTTCTGGTGAGATATATTTCGTTAAGTACGCATGATTGCATTCCGTTTGTAAAATATTTTATCTTTTTTTGTTTGCAGTTATCTTTTAAATGTGCCATTTAACAATTCTGATGAAGGAACTGGTATCGTGTACGCATGGATTGGATCAAGAGCTGATCCCGAAGACGCTCGTCTAATCGGAGAAATAGCAGAGAAAATGTTCAACAATGTGAGTTATAACTGTTTTGTGCTTAGATCTTAAATTGGATTTTGTTCAACTTAAACGATTGCAAATATAAATATCTATTAAATATTTAAATACTTAACAGATATTTAAGGGGAAACCACCATTCTTAAGGTTTGAAAAAAATCGAATTTTTTTTACTTAAATTTATATTTTATATTGTTAAGAATATTTCAATAGTTTTAAGTCAATCTCGTAACTGTATAATCTCATTAAAGTTAATATCTTGCATCGCCTCACCTCGCCGCTCCAAGCGGCGGACGTTGCATAGATCTCAAATGGGAACTTAAATTTTCAAAGAAACAAATTTTAACAGATAAATGTACACTTGTATATGGCACAGGTATTGCAGACTAAGACACAATTCTGATTATAATCTTATAAACAAAAAGTTCCAAAAAACTTTAAACATGTTTTTCTCAAAATAAAGTTTTCGATGTACATGACAATTTTTACAATAATTCTTAATCGATTCACTTGAAATTTGCACAGATTATTCTCAGATGTTTAATCTAAAGAAGTAAGATTTATATATATATATATATATATATATATATATATATATATATATATATATATTATATTGAAAACTTTCTCATTATTAACATTTAAAGATGAAATTTTTTATCGACAATGTTATTTTTTTCATTTATCATTTTTATTACAATAAAAAATTTTGTGTTAAATTTAACATATTTCACATATCCCAAATGGTTCAAAATTTTTTGGATTTTTGTTTCACATCAAAAGGCGTAGAAAATTTTATGTACACTGCATATGCTCTCGCCAAAAAAAAAGAGGCTCGATGATATTGATATAGCGTCGCCATTTTGTGTGATAAAAATTCAAAAAATCCTTTTGTACTTTCGAAAGTTCATACAGTAAAGCTCTTGAGAACGATTTTTGATTGACTTTATTAGTTTACTGCAAAAAAATTTAGTTTAACCCGAAGTTAGGTATTATTTTTAGGCCTCAAGGGTAGTGTTCCTCCTTAAATATTCTTTTTGTTCCTATGAAGTAAAGTTTGCAAGATAGATGAAAAAATGTTTTTGTCTTCCATTGTTGATAATAAATATAAATTGAATATACAGCCATGGATAAGCCTGCAAGTATTAAACGAAGGCGAAGAACCAGACAATTTCTTCTGGGTGGCGCTTGGGGGGAAGAAACCATACGACACTAATGCAGAGTTTATGAATTACACAAGATTATTTAGATGTTCCAACGAGAAGGGGTACTTTACAATCAGCGAAAAGTGCACCGATTTTTGTCAAGTAAATTTTCAATTTCAAATAGGAAAATATTTCGATATTAATAGCAATAGCCTCTGGTATATTATCGGAGTTCTTTAGGTTTTTTATAATAAATGAATCATGAGTTATTTTTTGTAGGACGATTTGGCAGATGATGATATAATGATACTCGATAATGGAGAACAGGTATTTCTTTGGCTGGGTACTCGCTGTTCAGAAGTTGAAATCAAACTGGCCTATAAATCAGCTCAGGTAAGTTATACAAGTTTAATCGTCATAATTTTTATGAAAATTCTACAAACATTTCATAAAATAAATTAAGGCTCCTGACTAGTTGCAGTGGCATGTTGGAATCATGAAGTTAGAAGCGAGAAATGACACGTTAATTTATGTTATGTGCCATTTGTAAGTAAAGACAATTTGGATAAATCTAATTAACGTCGTAAAAGGCACCTAAAGTGAGTTTATATTTGGGCAGAAACATGGTTTGACAGTTGTTGAAACGAGTAAAAAATACGTTTTTACATAAAATTCCAAGATAATTTTAGTTTTTGTCGATAATTATGACTTTGATAAGTACAAGAAACAAGTGTTATTTTCACAATTAAGCAAATAACGAAATGGCATACAACATAAATTTCATCGTCAAAACGTCATTTTTCCACGCCTATAAATTCAGTCATTTATCGTAGTGCTGTAACACATACAAGCCCATGCATGTGTGCTCGCCTTCGATGCGCCGAGAGTGAACGAGGCAGCGAACTCCTCACACTAGTCGCTTATTTCAAGCGACTGAAAATGTTTTCTCGGTAATCTCAGCCGCTCGGTGACTCTCGGCATTATAAGAGACGAGGAGCATTCTAAATAACATATAAGTTTTAATAAATTATAATATATCTTTCCCATTAATCCAGAATAGTATAAATTATGTTAAAACGCAATAGTTTATTAGAAGAAGCTTAACGTTTGGGCACATAATTGATAATAGCCAAAATGAGTAACATCACTTATTTAATTTGAGCACTTGAACACCAAAAAACAATAATGTTTGTAAGCATGATTGTTTTTTGATGACTTCGCTTTAGGATTCCTTTAATTCTAAACGAATCGGTCAATGTAAAATATCAGCAATTTAACATGTTTTTTTTCTTCCAGGTATACATTCAACACTTGCGCGTAAAGCAACCTGACAAACCCCGTAAGTTATTTTTAACTGCCAAAGGTAAAGAATCTAGAAGATTTACGAAATGCTTTCATGGCTGGGGTTTACACAAGAGGCCGCCGCAGTAAAATCAAGTCAGTGTTCACTACGCTTACCGTTTGGAGTTAGTTTTATATGCAGGCAGGGTATGACACAAGCGCAACATTTTTATGTAGATTCCTAATGTGTCGCAATTTTCGTTCTTATTCGTGTTTCATATGCCGGCCAAACGGAGGTCCATTGCAATAATCTGTGTGTCCTCGATGCAAACGATCAATCTAGATCAGGAAATAAAATAATTGTTCACTAAATAACAACGAATCTAACTTTTAAATAACTTCATATTTCCACGTTTGCTTGTTTGCTTTCGACTTACTGGATAATTCTTCACCAATTGCTTTCTTGAATACTACGCGTCTGCTTAATATACGTAATTTAATTCAGATTTCTATTTATTAGCACGGGCACTTTTTCGAAAAAATCAGTCTCATTTTTTAATACAAACGGATGCAAGTACAGAGTTTTTTTTTCTCGTATTTTCATCTTTAAGTCCAACAAGATTCTCTCTGTGATGCGATTCTCTATTTTACATTGTGAAACAGATTCGTCTACCTTATAATCGTTATTATTATCCATGCTCTGTGTATTCAAAGAGACTTATTTATTTATTTATTCACATATATATTTCCATATTTATAAACTTTCGTACAGACTAGACTATGTATCCGTTTTTTTATTTTCCGCAAGTTTATGTTTCAATAATGTGATAGACACTTTTTAAAAATTGTTCGATGAATTGTGATACAAACGTTTATCGTCGAATTGTAATGTAAAAAAAAGCATTTTCATCTTTCTATAGAAAAGTAACAATTCTTATATAAGAAGAAATAAATCAATTTGTATAGTCCTGAAAGGGTTAAAGTAAGATTTTTTTACAAGTTTTCTAGAGTGCACTTCTATCAAACACTGTTATAAACTGCCAATTTTGAGCAGATTATTGGAAATCGCATTTGGAAATTTGTGAATATTAATCGAAGACTGAAAAGAGATGTAATTACAATCGCATGTACACATCTGATTATTAACACCGCCCGATTGTACAGATGCCATAATGAGCGTTTTTGTATTACTTATATTGTATTTAACACAATTTATTTATAGATATAATATATACATAGATTTATAAATACATAGATTTTGTAAAACTTCTACTTAACAACAATTGTATAAATAAATATTTCTATGATAATTTACATAATCTCAGGTATTGAAGCTTAAGTAAGGTACCTAAGTAATATAAGGGAAGAGATTTCTCTTCCTCTATTTCATATACATTTGCTGATCTTATATCACTGCAACGTCTTGAATCTGAAAACAAGTCAGATACTATTTTAAACTAGGCAAAAAATAATCAACAAAAATCAAAATTTGAAATTATAGTCAATCAAAATGTAAAAATTATAGGTATCAACAATCATGTTAGAATTGACAACTATTCAAAATATATTATTGAAATACACACACACACACACACACACGCGCGCGCACACACACACACACGCGCGCGCGCACACATATATAATTAACAGATTATTTTAAAGTTATTATCTGTTTATTTTAATTTATAAAATTATAGGAAAAGGAAGAAATATTATATAAAACATATAAGAAATACATACGTTTCGACGTCGATCGGTATCATTCTCAATGTTAGAAAAATTAAAAAATAAAAATAATAATGTTACAATAATTGTCGGATTCGCATATTAAAATGTTCTATACGTTGTATAGTAAAATTAAAAAATGTAGATACATATCTAATGCTCCTATGTTCCTTCTTTGTTAACTTGGCGTAAGCTAGATGGTAAATTGCTACTTCGATTGCTAGGTAGGGTGTGACATACCCGAACTTGTTTTTTGTACTAGTTTTAGACAGATTTTTTGTACTAATTTTAAGTAATATTATCTAAAAGTACTTCATAAGACAGCTTCATAAGGATCTCCTACTAAAAATTTATATAACAAATAAAATATTCAGAATTATGAAAATTATGTTTATTAAAATTTTAATCAAGCTAGTAACAATTTTAAACGTTAAAGAGATTAATGTGTCCAGGAAAATCTATATCGACTTAAAATTAAATAGAAATAAAAAGATAGTCTTTCTTCTTTTTAACAAATAAACTATAAAAAAAAATAATAAAATGTTAGCAGTTAATCTTCACAAAGTTCTGCGTTTGTAATTCAGTCTTTGCACTGAAATATGGCATGTTTCATGCACAATGGTTTGTAGCAAGTGGTACAGAAATATTTAGGTTTTCTATCTTCTTCTTACTTCTCCCCGCATTCTTATTCGACATATCAACGCAAACGACGCAAAATAAAAATCATAAATCAAAATCGGTCGAGTGTGACACCTGACCTAGTTTATGGCAGGTTAAGAATCTGTGTGGTCCATTAAAATATTCAATATAAAACGATGAAAACTATCTAATTAAACTCAACTAATATGATTGGAACGATAGTGGTATTTTTATTTTTCTTCTCAGAACAAGTAATAAATATATATGTACCTTCTTCACACTGTTATGAATTAGAAATTAACAAGAGGAATGTAATGGATATTGTAATATTATAAACCATAGTGCAGTGCAAGAACAAAGAGACGTATAACATCGATAATATCAGACAACGTTCTCTGAGACATTTTTTAATTTTATTATATAATGTACAGAACATTGTTATTTTAATATGCGAATCCGACAATTATTGTAACATTATTATTTTAATTTTTTAATTTTTCTAACATTGAGAATGACCTGATTGGCGTCGAAACATATTTCTCATATGTTTGATTTTAAGAATTAAATGTTATTAATGTTAACTGGCTCGTAGCCCTCCTTAATTTTTATATTTGATTTATTTGAACCATTCTATCAATTTATATATATAAAACATTAACTTTTTTAAACATTTTTTTCAACAATGTTTTAAGCAGAATGTTTTATATCATATATAAATATACATTTCTATATAAAAATGAATTTTTAGTGTAAAAATGAAAATAAGAGAAACAATCTCTAATTGACCTTGATCTTAACAAATGTTATCTAGAATCCTAAACATTTAAGAGGATTTAGCCGTCGATCGGACATCTTGCGTAATGCTAATGCCGGCGGTACTATAACTTTCAAGCCTAACTCGAAAAGTACTTTATGAAAAAATATTTTATTATAGTATTTTGGAAAGCTCTCGAGGTATGCTACAAGAATATGCAATAAAAAAATGGGGAGTTCCATTTAAAAAATTCATGTTGACCTTGACCTGATCTTGATAGTGCTCCTTATTCAAAATTCATTATTTCCACTTTTTTTCCCCGAAAAAAACCTACAACTTTCATATAAAACTTTTTCTTGTATCTCTCTTAGTTTCTGAGATATTTGTCTGGGGCAATTAAAATGAAACACACGTATGTTTATATTTTTTTCTATGTATGCTTTTGCATATGATTGCTATAAATTATACTACGAATATATGAAAAATTACCTTCAAGAGCATCAAGAGCACGTCTAATCGTCTGAGTATTTTGAACAATCACAATGAAATGAAACTAGCTGGTCGCTAGTCGTCGTCATCGTCATCGTCGTCGTCAGAAGGAACGAAAAGATCATTCTCTTCCAGGAAGTTGGCAATGTTCTTACTGATCGTGGCACCGACTAACAAGCCGAATATCACACTGCTGACAACACCCAGGAAGCTGAAGGGTGTTCTCTTCGGCTCGGGCAGGATCGCCCCGGACGGCGTAGTGATTGTCGACCGAAGAAACGGCTTCGATATCGTATTTGTCTTCCTAAGAACAGTCCTTCCACGAAACAATAGCGTTACTTTGCTTAACAGCATCCTCCTTCCACGAGATTTATTCTGATAACGATTAATCGCGCGCTTCTTATCCCAGATTTCCCGGAATTCACGAGCCGGTACTATTTAATAAAATTTAACCATTTCATGTAATACTGTACTGCTAACGTTAATTAAGCTGGCGAAAACACCACGATGCAGACGATATCTACAGCTGGAAACACAATGGGTACATCCAGAATGATCGCTCACCGCTCAGTGAGTGCATCTTGCATCTGATTGGTATATGGCTCCGCGGAAACTCTTGCCGCGCGGCAAAATGTAGCCAATAAGCTTACAGCTCCTAATGTGTTCATTGGTTACCGCGTCTCATTTTGTCGCGCGGCAAACGTTTCCGCGTCCAGTGTGCGGAGCCATTAGTTATGTAATGAATAAAAAAAAAGATATAAAAGTTTACAGCGTGAGTGTCCAAAGCGGATGGACCTCATGTCTACAAGCGTCATAAGCTGGAAACACAATGAAAAGCACAGATAATAGGAACAGGGAATAAAAGATTTCAACCTATCAGAAAGCGTCTATTCTAGTATATGATTTCTAATAGAATATGGTTTCTAATAGGTTGAAATTTATTATTTCCTGTTGTCTGTGCTTTTTATTGTTTCCTGCTTTATTCTTGCTTAAGCCGGCACACGATGCTTGTTTTTCTGCTGGATTAGAATCTTTGCTACTGTATTAGTTGCGATGCTGTCAGTGCTGTATGCTTGTATCGCGGACAATGTACCCTAAGAAAAGTGAACGTTGCCATGTAGTTTACATTCTCTTTATCAGTAGTGCGCGGTAGCATTTTGCGATTACATGTTTTGGGACATAATGTCCTGTCTTAAGAGTTCCGCACAATAAAAGGAATAGGGAACAGAGAATAGAGAATAAGAATTTGAACCTATCAGAAATCAATACACAGTTTCTGATAGGTTGAAATTCTTATTCTCTGTTCTCTGTTCCTTTTATTGTGCGGAGCCCCTTGGGTATCAATCATGAAACTTTACCTCTAAGATAAGATTCCCCTGTTACTGTCGTTCGATTCTAACAGGGGAATACTCGACTATTGTTGGTTCTTACATTCTGATCTGGATTAAACCCTCCGTAGAAACTAGGCCGTTGCCATCAATCATTTCACGACAAATTAAAAGTATGTTGCCACTTTATCAATCTAACGTTATTTTCACTTTCATATTTCGTGACAATTATGTTAACATCGAGTCAATATTAACTAAATTATTTAAACTTCAATTATTATCGAAAAAAAGGCTCCATAAATTTCCGCTCGACTTACCGACTCATTTTCGTTATATAAAATTGCAGTGACATTATTTTTGTTTTGCATATCATGTTTTCATATTCATATAAATTTCCAAACATCGGTAATATATTAATCGATACCTCGCTTCTGATTCGCTCAAATATTATCGCAATTAAAATGGCGCTGATCAATTGCCATGATTTTCTATGCTTCACAGCGGAGAACGGAGATGCCTTTACAGTGTATATATGAGCTGCGTTCGACTTGACGGCCTTACGCTCACGAGCATTATTTGTCCTTGTTTAATGTTTGACAAACGACAAGGATGAAATGATTCCAGGAGTATTGTGGTGTTAAATGGAAGGCAGCCATAGTTCAGTGTATATATAGTTGCTTGCGCCGCGCCTTTACGTCTTGTTGTGTAGATGGCTTTAATAATAATAACAACAATAATAATATATAGTTATTATTATCACAACCGTCGTCATCTTTAGTAATTGTAATTTTGATTACTTTACATCGATTACGTATCAAGTGTCCAAAATCTTTTTGGGTAAGTTCCAGCTCTTTTCTATCGATAATCAACAATAATTGGCCAGTAATTGGAATGGATGATAAAACCGTGATCGCTGTTGACACGATATTTTATATACGCAAATTTTTTTTTTAGAATAGTAATAAAGTGGAAAGAAAATGCTGGTAATTGTTTAGATTCCCGTCCCTCCCCCTTTATTTCTGATTTTGGTAAAATTAGGCTTCGACGCGTTTCTGCACGAAACAAAGGAATTTGGCCGAAAAAATGCGACACAGTCCCGCGAAGTGAAATATTAATAATTAAAATTGACTATTCTGGCCGCGCCTGGAGGAGAGTGGGAAGAAAGGGGAGAAGAACGGAACTCTCCACGTGCTCCACAATGCAAAGTATGTACATGTATGTGCAAAGGGTTTCCTATCTCCACCCTTCCATAAAGTCAATGTTGTAAAATTAAATCTCGTTTTGCGTGCTAAGTTAGAAACCCACAAATGATTTCACTTTCCAAACGAGTTTACAACTTTTCATACATAGCGAGAACAAGGAAGTTTTTTCATGGCTGACTTGTTAACCTAAATAATTCATCAACTTTACTCATTAATATCTCGCTTCGCAGGGTAGTGTCGCATTTTTTTCGGCCAAATTTTTTCATTTCATACAGAAACGCGTCGAATGAGCCTAATTTTATCAAAATCGGAGGTAAGGAATTCTAAATAATTATCGAAATGCGTAATCTTGTTTGCGAAATAATTTACGAGATCGTCACCCTCATCATTTCTCCTGATTTGATAGAGTTTGCCAAGTTGAATCTTGAATCATCATTCATTATCAGTATTTTATGACATAATCATTGGTTATATCGTCTCCGATACTTGAGAAGGAACACGGGAGCCATTAAGATTAGAATTGGAAATTGGAGGTATTTTAAGGTATTTATATTTCAAGAACATGAATTATAAATAACATGAGTTTTATTGATAAAATTTTAAAAGTGGATTTTAAAGAATAAAGAATCAATATCTGAAAATCTGCTAAAATCTGTAACATAGTTCAACAAGAGATGTTCTAAGAACGTCTAAGAAATTCTGTGTCCTAAAGATCCTCCAGAGAACTGTATTGTGTAGGAAATTTGAAGAATTAAATTAGATTGTATTCTGTTTGCATTTATAACATAATGAGGTTTCCTAATAATATATATCTTTATCTTCATACTTTCATATCTTGTTTTATCCATTTATATATTTGTATAACAAAGTGAATGTGCGCTCGTAAATCATTTCTAATCAAACTAGCTTGAGTTACATAAAGAAGCTGTTTGATTTCATAATTTAATAATTTAAATTCTTTTAGCGCACAGTTTGTGGTTTAAGTAAGGAAATTGTGTCCAGCAGATGTATATAATCATACACACGGCAACACAATGAAGTGCTACTATGAAGTATTAGGAGTTGCAAGAGATGCCCCTGATGATGAAATAAAAAAGGCATACAGGAAGCTAGCATTGAAATGGCATCCAGATAAGAATCTCGAAAGTCCAGATGAAGCTAAAGAACAGTTCCAGCTTGTCCAGCAGGCATGGGAGATATTGAGCGACCCCCACGAACGTGCTTGGTACGATAATCATCGAGAGGCCATCCTGAAGGGTGGTATCGGAGAGGATTACAAGGATGACTCCATTAATCTTTTCCCATATTTCTCTCTCTCATGCTTCAAAGGTTACGGAGACGATGAGAAGGGTTTCTATACCATCTACAGAAACGTTTTTGAGCAATTGGCGGCGGAGGACGCTGAGTTTGCCAAAGACAGCGAGTCCGACGAAGAAGTTCCTAGCTTTGGCGACTCCCAGAGCTCATACGAAGATCTGGTAGGCGATTTCTACGCCTACTGGCAGAGTTACAGCACCAAGCGATCCTATGCTTGGCTGGATCCGTACGATATACGTGAAATGCGAAATCGACGCATTCTCAGAATCGCCGAGAAAGAGAACAAGAAAGTGCGCGATAAGGCGAGGCGTGAGAGGAACGAGCAGGTGCGAAATTTGGTCGCTTTCGTCCGCAAACGTGACAAGCGAGTACAAGCATATGCAGCGAAGCTGGCCGAACGTGCTCGTGAGAACTTTCGCAAGGTAGAAGAACGAAGAAAGGCACATCTGTTGGAGAGGCAGAAACTATTGCGGGATCAGATCGAATCTGAATGGTCTAAGTTCTCGAACATGGAAGCAGAGCTGAAGAACATTGAGGCGAATCTGACGGCAGAATTTGGAACAGATGACAGGAAAGTAACAACAAGAAATAGCAATCCAGAAGCGTTTTACTGTATCGCTTGTGATAAGGTTTTCCAAACGCACAAGGCTTTTACGAATCATGAGAATTCAAAAAAACATAAAGAAAATGTCAGCGCACTCAAATACGTTATACCGAACGAGGTCGAGGACGAGGATCTCCATGATAGCTCTCGGGAAAGCGATTCGAGTACAAAAGAAGAATCAGTTTCGCTAAATGGACCCAAGTTGGCAACAAATTCACAGATGCCCGATTTCTTGTTAAACCTTCCTCGTAGCGAGGACTCGAGACAGAACAATGATGAAGATAATAGTAATATCTCTCCTGCCGAACTGATATCGGACGATGAGGAAAATCCAGGATGTCCTCACTCGACAGTCGACAAAAAGAAGATAAACAACTATGGAGATGTCCTATTGGCTACAGCACCAGAGATGGGCGAAAGTACATCATTTTCATCTAAAGTGGATAATGAAGATGATGACATAACATCTGAGGATGAATTAATGTCTGATCAAGATGAAGACGGCGTATTGTCGAGTCGTCAGAAGAAAAAGAAGAAGAGAAAACGTAATATTCAGAATCCTAATCCTATGCTTGAACTTGCTAGTGATGATGACACGGAGAATATTAAGGAGGAAATATGGCTGTCGAAAAAACAACGAAAAAAGTTACAACAGAGAAAAGTGGAAATAAATATACAGTTACGAAAGGAAGAGACGCGTAAAGAAGAGGAACAAGAAACAGAGGAAACAGAAAGTAGAGTGATGGAAGAAGCAAGTGTTATTAGCGAACGACTGAAAACCGACAAAGCAAAGAAAAATTCTAAAAAAGAGGAACGAGAGAACAAGGGCAAAAATAAAAAGGATCCAATCGTGAATATGGATGAATTAGCTCATCGCTGTGTTTCTTGCTCATCCGAGTTTCCTAGCAAAAATAAACTATTCGAGCATTTAAAGAAAACTGGACACTCTGTATATATACCAGAATTATCGAAAAATAAAAAGAGTCAAGAGAAGAAGAAAAAAGCAACATCTAAAGAAAAAAAATGACTCAGATAAGAAAAAACATTGAATCCAACTTATTAAGAAATATCAAATTCTTATCGTAATTAAATAATAACAGTTTAATTTGTTACAATTGACATGAAAGATGTCTTATATGTATGATATATACCCCCTCAGGATTCTATATAGGAATTACATTTTTGTGTACATATCTTGTACAAAGACCTATTAAAATACTTTTAGTTTAGTTAGTGATGACACCTCCAATTTCTTTAAGACAATATCAATATATTATCAATTCAGATATTATCAAATCAGATGATGATTAGCAATCAAATGTAAATGTGTGTTTCGACAAACTGTAAGAATGAAAATTATATATCGTAAATATACAATGTAACTAGTTTCATTATAATTGGGGTTGTATATTATAAATATCCATTAATAAATATATCAATACCATTTATTATTAAATTAATATTGTTTTCATTCTTTATCATATCAACGTGCTATTTATTTTTTCATTCTATAATATTTTAAGTTTATCGAAATATTAATTTAATTGACTGTTTTTCCTAAGCATTGGATAATTATTTCCCAATCAAAAGTTTCAATGATTAGGATTTACTGTGTGCACATTAGATTATTTCCTAAGAAAATAAAAATATTTTATATAATAGTACAAAGAAATATTTGCGTTTTTCAGGATGTACAATCTCTTACTATAGATGCCACAACTATAAGCATAATACATATAAATGAATATCATTCATTACGCTGTTAATCACAGGTGAGATGCACATTTAAAAATAACGAGCACTTACATCTTATTTGAGCTGTTTAATTTCAAAGTGGCATAAGTTAGTTAAGTCTTCAAAGTAAAATAATCAGGATGTAAAATAATATGATATATACAAAAAAAAATAACATGATATATTTTAAATTTTATGAAACCTATATACACGTCGCTTTGCAATATAACAGCAGGTATATTATATAATAACACACGCATCTATAAACTTTCTGTAGGAAGTGAAACTGAAATTTTTTCAAGGTCACACACTATGGCTGCCAAAAAACTCATTTACCCTGCGGCGGATCGTAATAAGGACCCAATATTATCGGTTTTAAAACGATATATCCAACCTGGCACAAATCAGACCCTCCTGGAGATATCCTCCGGTACGGGACAACACGTGGCACATTTCGCACCGCATTTTCCACAAGTTACATTTTACCCCTCGGAATACGACCCAAAACTTCTGGATAGCATTGCTGCGTACGCGAATGGATACTCTAATATAAAAAGTCCCATTAGAATTGATATCACCACTGACTACCGGTTATGGAGTAACGGTATCTTCAAATCGAATAGTTTAGAATATATATATAATGCGAACATGATACATATTTCGCCGTACCAGTGTACTATTGGTTTATTTAACAATGCGAATCAGTTGCTGAAACCAAATGGGTTACTAATCACCTACGGACCGTATGCTTTTGATGGTCAAATCACTCCGCAAAGTAATGTAGATTTCAACGAGTCCTTGAAATTGCAGGATCCAAGTTGGGGTTTGCGAGATGTAACAGTTTTAAAAAAATTAGCTGAAGAGAATAATATTAGATTAATAGAAATCGTAGATATGCCCGCTAATAATAAAACGATAATTTGGAAAAAATGTACTCATTCATAAGTAATTGAAACTCATCAGGTTTGTCATATAATTGAAAAAATTATCCCTAATTGTAAGCTTAAATATATATGTATAAGTTTATTTTTATTCTACAAAGTTAAAGCATCACTTTTTTATCGCACAAGCGCGATTGTTACAAATATGTTTAATACTGCTACAATTATACATCCTATATATACATCTTGTATACAGACGTATATGACTATTAAAAATATTGTATATACATATGCGTATGTGCTTAAATTTACGTTTAAGTTTAAAATTTTAATTCTTGAGAGACCTAAGATTTTAATATAAAACTTATAAAATATAATAAGCATACTTTTTTGTAATAAAAAATAATACAATACAAAAATAAAATATATCTAAATTGAAGCATTTACCATAGCATTTCTAATTATCGTCATCATCATCTCCAAAGAAATCTAAATTTTCCAATCCCTCTGGCAAGTAGTTTAATCCAGATTCATCCTTGTGCATCATATTATATCCCTTACCATACTCTAAAATAATTATTTGGTTTATTAAGAACAAATTGATACAAAAAATAAAATAATTACCCAAATCTTTCATGAGTCTTGTGGGGGCGTTCCTCAAATGCAAAGGCACTCCTGGTTGTGGACCTTTATGCTCAGCTATTATTTTTTGAGCAGCTCTAAGTGCATCTTCCATTAATCTGGATTTTGGTGCTCTCGCTAAATATGTCGTACATTGTGCCAAGAGAACATCACACTCCGGCATTCCGATCATTTTGCAACCGTGCATTGTATGCACTGCTATTCCTGTACATAATATTTATTATTAAATATATTTGTCAGATCTAGTAAAGCCTAAGTGTGTTATCATAAATATTAATTATTCTTCAAATCTATTATACAAAGTGTTACTGAGTACTTTAAAAGATTTAAGGGGTGATTTCTTATATTATATAATTTAAAGGAAAGTAGACATTTTCGAAGATTTCGCTACCATTCAAGGATCGTTTTATTTCTATGTTTTCTTTCTATGTATGTTTCCGAGATTATTCGCATTTGATCTAATTTGGAATTAATTTCCTAAATAAATTATTGAAATTATTTTATAACGATGTGAATAAGGATTTTATTCATTTTATTTCGATGTACCAATTTTTCCTTAAGTCTGACGTCATTATAACGATTATTTTCGATTTCTATGAAAAAAATAAGAATGAAATAAAACGATCCCCAAGCAGTACTGAAACCCTCGAAAATTTTTCTCCTTTCATGATTATATGTCCAAAATGACTTAGTTTTAAAGACATGATGAAATTTTTCCTTTAACTTTATAATTTTTGAAAATTTTTTTCTACAACTTTATAGACGATCTGATGATTAGCTGAAACCTAATATCCTGTATCTTTGAAACTAAGCCGTTTCGAACATATGATCATGTGAAGTTTTTGCCCTGAATTTGTGTAAGGAACTTTTTAAATCTTTTAGATTGCTTAGTGATCACCCTGTTTACAATGATGTAATTCCAATTATTAAAAAATAAAATATATATTTTATGCGTGAATTCGAAAATCGTAAATAAATGATTTACTAACCAAGAGCTTTCGGATCAGCTAAACCGATATCTTCGCTAGCCATTCTCACCAATCTTCGCGCGATATAAACCGGATCCTCACCGCCGGCGATCATTCTAGTCAGCCAATAAAGCGAAGCATTTTCGTCGCTGGCTCTGACAGATTTGTGTAATGCAGAAATCGTATCATAATGTTGTTCGCCTTTTTTGTCGTACAACATATGCGTTTTCTTTAGGCTTTCCTTAATATCATCAAGTGTTATTATAGCTGGACCAACGTCTAGAAATTCCTTTTCATTTGGCGCTTTGCATCGTACTGCCATTTCTAGTCCTCCCAGCGCTATTCGAGCATCACCATCGCAAGTTTCAGCCAACCACTCTATTGTCGGTTCGTCTATAATGAATTTTGTATTGCAGGATGATTCCATCTCGATGACTTTGTTTTTCTCTAGTGTGTCTTCTTCACCGATATCTTGCAAAGTGCTTTCGCTTTTATTCGGAAATGCATGTATTATGCCTCCCAGCGAAATTACTGCACGCTTCAAGATCAATAACAGATTTGCGATAGATAATTTGTGCAAAACAATCACTCTGCATCGACTCAGCAATGCAGAATTTAAACTGAACGAGGGATTTTCCGTCGTGGCCCCAATCAAAGTAATGATTCCCGACTCGACGTGCGGCAGAAACACATCTTGCTGCATCTTGTTGAATCTATGTATCTCATCCATGAACACTATCGTATGCTGTGCATATTTAGCATGATTACTAGCGATACTAATAACTTCCTTTACCTCCTGGACACCGGCCATCGCAGCAGAGAGCTTAACGTATCGTAGCTTGCGACTAGCATCATTTTTACACATGTGCGCGATGACATTAGCCAAAGACGTCTGCAAAAAAGAGAAAGAAACTAAATATGTTCCAATATACATATCACATATATACAGAAAATTCCAAGGACACGCAATAATACTTTGCCACATCCAGGCGGACCCCAGAGAATCATATTAGGTATTTCGCCTTTTTGTAAGAGTTCGGAGAGTATAGTGCGAGGTCCAAGGATATGTCTTTGACCTACAAAGTTTAGTAGCGATGTAGGTCTCATTTGTTCTGCGAGGGGTACATCCCGTCCGTTTCCGCGCAACTTTTTGCATTCATTTTCTGTCTATAAAAGTTTTTTTTTATACATATAAGAATCTCTCTATAGAAAAAATTGCAATGCAGAAAAATTTAAGCATGTTACAAAATACAAAGTTGAGCATTATAATTTTGTATGTCATTTATATGTGATTGTATAAATTTATTTTATTACACTATAATTATTATAGTTTTAGAATAAAAAATTACACTTTTCTGTGGTGCATCTTCTTCATCCCTGAAACTTTGAGAAGAAAACTGGTCCAAAGAACTCTTCCTTTTAATAGATATTTGATTAGTTTTTTTTGCACTTGCTGGCTTTAGTTTGCTTCTTATACTCCTGGGGCTGGAATCTTTAAACAATATTGTATTTTCCTTTGTAGGTTCATTCAGGAATAAACACTTGCTGGCATGAGATTCGATAACAGAAGAAGCGAATTCCTTGGCACATATCGGACATAATACTTTATCAGTATTCATATTTATAAAATAATGATAATCAAGTTCTGATTCTTTCTTTTTTGTATTCAACGATGACTACAACGATATAGATATAATAATAAACAATGAATGTAAACTCTGTAAACCCCTCTTGACATAGAATAGCTGAAAGGCTGAAAAATAAAGACAATATAATTAATAAGATTAAAAAAAACATAAAAATAAATAAAAATAAACATAAAAATTATATAATTAATATAATATAATTAATTGAATGCGACAGTCGATCGCAATTTCTCGTTATTTTCAGAAAATCGAATTCTGTTATATATATATATATAATTTTTGAAAAAATAAACTTGTTCGACTGAGTTTTCTTTCCGCGTGTCGTTTTTATTCCGTTACAAAAGCATTGATCATAGCAAATGACGTAGTTATTAGAGATTTCAATCACATATTTTAAGAGTATCTGTATTTCAAGAGTATTGAACGAACAAGGAAAGAGGAACGAGACAACGAGACATGTGAATGAAGTACGATCGCGCGAATTCTATATCACTGTCAATAGTGTCATGTATTAATATTGTCACCATAAAGTAAGGAGATTTTTACAACACGATCGTCATGGCCTGGTTCCACCAATATAAGATTAATTTTAGTTTAACTTATTGTTTATCTTTTTCAGATTCTTAGAATCTTAGAATTCTTAAAAAAAAAAGAGTAAAATAAACCAAAATTAAAGTTAATCTTACATTGTGGGATGTCACCGGACTTTGTTTGTTTTTTTATCCTGCACTATATAGACTGAACTAGAATCCTCTTTCTTGCTTTCGTCAAATATCAAATATATACCTATTTCACTTTAAGTTCCAAAAGTGTACATCAGTTCAGAATATATTAAACAGAAACCTAACATAATTGTCGAGATAGCCACTTAAAAGAAACCACATTTAGTTGGCGTCACGCCGCCACTATTACAGGATTGTGTAAGAGTGAATTTAGATAATGGAAAAGAATAAACGTACCGGCAAAAGCAGAATTTTACCGCGCGATGCGCAGAACTATCACTGGACGGAATCGTCGGAGACGATACCGTTATATCAAACTCATGCTAACCTAAGCAACGGGGGAGCGTGCGTGGAATTTGGAAAACCACCTTGATCGCGCAAAATCTTGATCAAGCACGGCCAAGCGAAGTGAGGCCGTCCCGAAACTCCCGGAAAAGTGTCCCGGAAGAGCGTCTCGTAAGGAACTCTGGAGAGAAAGTCGACCAGTCACGACCTCGTAGAAGTCCAGCCGCTAACGTTGAGTGGTGTCCAGCTGTGTCAACCGGCGCTGACGTGGGCGGCGGGAGGTCAAATTTTACGAATTGTCTTTTAAACAACAGGTTTTGCATCTCATTTCCTGCTGGGAGTCTCTGAAAAACTAGTGCCACTAGTTGCGACTAGTTTTTATCTCTTACCTCGTCTCTTGGAGAGAGACATTCTCTTTCTCTCTGGATTTGTTACGTGGATCTTGGGCGATGGAAGTTCGGCGCAGACGAGCGAGACCACAGGATAGCAAGCACGACGCCGACGCAACGACGGATCATCAGAGGACAGTTCAGAGAGATGAGGTAAGGGACATCCGCGGCCTTTAAATACGATTTTCTTGGCTGATGTAGATCATGCAGATGGAAGATCTACTAGGAAATGCAGAGAATCATATGCGGAAATATATCTGCAGCGTTTCTGAATCACTCTAAGTGAACAGCACAATATGAATTTTTTAATTTAGTGAGAAACTAGGAGCATTTCGGATCGAGGAAAATCTTTATTAAAAAATCTCTTATATATCGTGTATATATATATATATATATATATATATATATATATATATATATATATATTTGATATATCATAAGTCTAATATTATATTGGATATGCTGTACTATATTGCTCATTTTTTGTTATTGAGAAATGCTAAAGACTGGCTTTACATGAGAAAAATATTTTCATTAACATCAATTTTATAGATTTTTTTCAGTCTTGATTAATTAAATTTTGGAAATAAATTATACAATGCTATATCTTCAAATATATTGTGATAAAAAAATCGACAAAAAGTAAAATTCCATTATATTTTATTGATATTGTAAGATATTTAATATATTAAAAAAAATTTAAGATAGAAACGGTCTCCTACTTAATCTACTTTTGCAAAGAAGAAACAATTGACTTTAAACTTATCAAAAGATGTAAAATTGAAAGTACGACATTCCATCTAATATATTAAAAATCTATTACATTTATATATAATAAAAAATAGAATTTAAATTACATATATATAATTACATATATATCGATATATATATATATATATATACACACACACAGTGTTCGGAAAATTGCCCGTAATACTTCGGGAAGTGACTCGAGATCTAAAAAGAAGGGAAAAAAGCCTTATATAAACATAGATTCGAAAATAAGTCATTTCCAAGTTATAACCATTTTTATATTTAAAAAATTGTAATTTATTTTTCATAATCACAATCATAATTTATTTCATAATGTTTTAATACAAATAATTATATTTCGGAATATTTTGGCGTTATCCAGGATGCACTACGTGGAGACATAGCCCGCGGGCGATTTTCCAGACACCCTGTCTATTTAAATCCTTAATTTTTTCATATAAAAACATATTGATTAAATAATACCTCTGATCTCAAGATTTCTATACAGATATATTTTTCAGAACCACTATTTTCATTGCTTCCAAGTTTTTTCCAAGATCAATTAATTATCAGATTTGATTACATCGTGTTGATTACTGTATTGATTTTTATTTGTTATAGGCGAATGGACAGACAGATTCAAATACTACTTTGATAGAAAATAATAAAGCAAATTCATCATATTCTATTGAATCAAAACAACCTGTATCAAACAATGTGGTGCATGCTCGAATCAGGATCAGCTTGGAGATTGACCTAATAGCGGTGATTTTACTAATTTCCGGTATTTGCACTCGTCTTTATTATCTTGAGGAACCGCGTAGTATAGTGTAAGTGCATACCCACTTTTTATATAATAATATAACGCTAATAGAGGACAAATTAATAATTGATAGTCATTATGATGATATAGAGATACAGAATTTTATCTGCTTATAAATAAAAAACTATTTTACTGTTATAATTTCTATTATTATTTCTAGATTCTTTTAAGACGAAAATTCTAATACGAAAATGTTGAGGCTATAATAGTTTTTGAATTACAAACTATCTTTGATCAATTATAATTCAAAAACTATTATAGCTTCGACATTTTTATTTTTATTAGGATTTTTTTACTCTGCTTTATCTCTAGAATACGCTATAAAAGTATTGTACGGTAGTGTGAGATACCTTTTGTGTGTGTGTGTGTGTGTGTGTGTGTGGGGCATATAAAATAAATATATATATATAATATATAAGGTAGGATCGGGTATTATGAGCACCTTAAGGAAACATTTTGATATCTAGCATACTGAAGAATAAAAAAATCTCATGCATACCATTTGATAGATTTATTTTATTCTTAATTAAAAATTGAGTCGAAAAATCCTCCACAATTTTACAATTTTCGTAATGGTTGACGAAATATTAATTTCTAAATATTGTCGAATAACCGCGTATTCAGTTATATAACCATTAATCAACACGAAAATTGCAAAATGAGAAATAGAGGACTTTTCGATTCAATTTTTAATCAAGAATAGCGCTATATGATTAATGTTCGCTATTTAAAAAACGCTCTGTATATTATATATATAACATTATATATATATATATATTAGGTGTTGGAATTAATTCGTAGCGTTTTTTAATGAAAGAATGTTATTTATTTCACATGAGCATTAAAAAATACATTAATGAAAGTACTTCCCATCACTTGTAAAACGCTACGAATTAATTCCAACACCTAATATATATATATATATATATATATATATAAATAAATTTATTTATCTCTTATTTAACATGTGGTTAGAGTAGCGAAATTTACCGATTACAATGCTTATAAGTCAAAATTTAATGACTAATATTGGTTATTTTCATCCATTTCAATTATTATCTATTGTTTATATTAGTCTATTATATTATAATTACTTGTCTGTCTTACAGCTTCGACGAACTACATTATGGCAAGTACGTTGGATTATACATGAAGAGGACGTTCTTTTTCGATTCCCATCCGCCTTTAGGGAAGCAATTGATCTCTGCAGCGGCGTACTTGGCTGGATTCGATGGACAATTCAAATTTGATAGGATCGGAAGTCCTTACAGCGACGCGATTCCTTTGTACGCGTTGCGCCTAGTACCGGCGATATGCGGCAGTTTACTGATTCCTACAGGATATTATCTTGTTTTGGAATTGGGTTTGAAGCAATGGGCCGCAGCAATTGGTGGAACTCTACTCTTACTCGGTAAGAGTAGAATAGAATTTCTATTTTCAAATTAGAAAATGTATTAGACGATTGTAGTATGCTGTTCATTTTCTTCATATTATCTTCATTTCTTATGATTAAAAATGTAACATGTTTAATATTTAAATTCTGTTATTTTTGAGTTAAAGATAACGCATAGTAACGAAATTCTATTGTATACACAGTATAAGTAACATATACACATAATTTGTTACTTAAAAAATTAAATCCAGCCGTAGATATCTTTGCTAAAATTAAATTTATATCTTTACTACTGCGGTCCTATAACGCATAGTATTGTATTGACATAGTTAACCGATATAGATACTTGCTATTTTAGATAACGCACTGTTGACACAGTCGAGATTTATCTTGATGGAAAGTATCTTGATGTATTTCTCGTTGCTCGGCTTATTGTGCATTGTAAAATTTCGGAAAGTTATGGATCAACCAACATCAGCGTCTTGGTGGATATGGCTGATACTAGGCATTGTAAATTTAACATGTGCATTATGGTAATTACAGTCTTTTTTCATTTCTTATACTTACTCTCGATTGAGTGCAATTAAAATATTTTTTTACAGCGTCAAATATGTTGGATTTTATTCCATGGCTCTCGCTCTCTTCTTAATCGCTCACGATTATTGGTCCTTGCTCTCAAGAAAGACCCTATCAAATACAATCTTGTGGATTCATCTTTTACTAAGATTCGTTGTATTAATCGCTGTTATTGCCGCCGTATATTTAAGTATATTCTACATACATTTGGCAGTACTCTCGAAGGCAGGACCACACGACTCAGTAATGACGAGTGCATTTCAAGCAAGTCTGGAAGGAGGACTTGCCAGTATCACGAAAGGGCAGCCTCTGGAAGTGACGCATGGTTCGCAGATTACTCTCAGACACACTTACGGCAGAGCCTGTTGGCTGCACAGTCATAATCAAGTGTATCCGTTGCGGTATCCCGATGGTCGTGGCAGCTCTCATCAGCAGCAAGTCACTTGTTATTCATTTAAAGATGTTAACAATTGGTGGATCGTCAAGAAGCCGGATAAAAACGATTTAGTAGTAACAAAACCTAGCGAGCCCATTCGGCACGGCGATGTGATTCAATTGGTACACGGAATCACGAGCAGAGCGTTAAACTCGCATGATGTTGCGGCGCCGATGACGCCGCAGAGTCAGGAAGTGTCGTGTTACATCGATTACAACGTGTCTATGCCAGCGCAGAATCTATGGCGGGTGGAAATCACAAACAGGGATCACTCCGGCGATGCATGGCATGCGATTCAGAGCCAAGTGCGGTTGATACATGCGAATGGAGCCGAGTTTGCGTTGAAATTTAGCGGGAGGCAACTGCCCGATTGGGGTTTTAATCAGCATGAAGTTGTGGCAGATCGACTGATAGACCAGACCAATTCCATATGGAACGTTGAAGAACATCGATATACTAAAAGTGAGGACCAGAAACAACGGGAACGAGAACTGATCAGTGCGGAAATGATACCATTGCAGGCAACCGCGTTAAGCTTCTGGGAGAAATTTGCAGAGTTGCAGGTCAAGATGTTATTTAGTGGCCAAGAGGGTCAAAATAGTCACATGTATTCCAGTGGACCTCTTGAATGGCCGTTAATGTCCCGCGGGATCGCGTACTGGGTGTCTAATGAGAGCAATGTTAGTAGGAAAATTTTACATGAAAACGCTTGACTAATCAACACATATTGTTAAGACAAAATTAAGCATATTTTAATTACATTTGATATTTTTCTTGTTTTTACATTTTTTTCCCGTTATTTCAACGTTTCTAATGAACGTTTTATCAATAGACAGTTTTAAATTTTCGCTGGTTTTTATAAGGTGAACATTTGACTCATTGTTTCAGGCACAAGTGCATCTTTTGGGGAATATTGTGATTTGGTACTCTGGTACGATTTCAGTAATTGTATATGTAACACTACTGACATTCTATTTAATGAGAAGAAAAAGACAATGTTTTGATATCCCAGAGGAAGAGTGGGAAAAGTTTGTTAACAACGCTTACGTACTATTAGCTGGATATTTGCTTCATTTCTTACCTTTTTTATTCGTTGAACGAACTTTATTCTTGCATCACTATTTACCAGCTTTTATTTTTAAAGTCTTATTAACGGCAGCCACGATTGATCACCTGTATTATTTAATTAGGTACGTTGTTTGTAGTTTAAAGAGTTTCTATTACTATTGTTTACATAAATAATTATATGAATTATTTGTTATAACTTCTATTTCAGTACACATCGTTCAGCATGGAGCATTTCATTGTATATCATAACATGTGGTATTATTGCTTGGGTACTTTTTATCATCTATGTGTTCAAGAAATTCATTGTGTTTAGTTATGGGACATCAGCTCTCACTGCCAAAGACGTGATAAAATTAAGATGGAAAGATACTTGGGATTTCATTGTACATAAAACGTAAGAGTTTACCAGGTTTAAGCATTACAAAGCCTTGTGTTATACAAGATGTAATATTTTTTTAATTAGGACGTTATATATTGAAACGCATGACATACAAAACAGATGATATTAGTGTATTTTTATAAAAAAATTTGGCAAATGTTATTGCTTATAAATGCACACATGTGTATATGAAATATCTTATTAATGGAGCAACAAGTGCCACGAATATGAGATGATAAGTCCTTTCATAATATTGTAAAAAGTTAAAAAAGTTAAACATAAAAATATTTGTGTATAGACTGATTCTATTTTATAAAATGTTTTATCGTTAACAATATTTGATATTATAGATATCGCAAATATATATTTAGAAAAAAACAATATAAATGTATAAGCCTATGTATTTTGTGTAATTAATTTAAAGAGATATTTTGTATGTGTGTAAGTATGTGCGTGCGTGTGTGATTTATTTATAACAGATATAATTAAAACATAGAATTGTGTGTGAAACTTTTAAGTTATAATTTTTTTTACCTTTTATATTATATTTTTAAGAATTGTTTTTTGTATTGAAAAAATAGAAATATGAAAAAATTTATATCATGTAAAAAAAGGGGGCAAGATAATAAAAGCATTTAAATAGTCAAATTCAGATTCGTCTTTTGTAAAAAGAGTACATTGTACAATGTAACATCAATACTGATCATATAATAAAGAAAACAATTTCTATAGAATAAATTGTATTTTTATAATTAGAACCAATGAATAAATTGACACAGTTTCACAAGATAATAAAAGTTGCAATGAAAGACATCGATGAACTTTAAAAAATAAGATAACGATAATAAATATAATGTACAACATAAGAGTAAATTTCTATCTTATCACAAATGTAAAATATGTATGGTATTTTTTATCTGTCACTTGTTTCGTTGTGTTAATGATATGTGAAAACTATAGATCGAATAAGACCATCACGAACTGCATGTGCAGTATTACCCACACCGAACGAGAAGAACACAGAATCACAGGACATGTTTTGGGCGCAAACTCCTACTGGATACCATCCAGCTTTATTAAATACGACGCCAACTCGATAAATCTGTTAAGAAGAGAATACTATAATATAATTATCAAAAAAATTTTTTAAATGAGCTTTAATGTTTGAGAATATACAAAAAAATATTGTTTTATGAATTTGATTATACATAGTGGAAAAAGCAATTATATTGTAATGACAAACCTTGTGCTTTTGAATGTAAACTGGTCGATTGAAAGTGATTTCCACGAGAGTACCAAAATTTGCTTTAGTAGTGAAATGTGTATACGTTAATCTGGTACCGTCGCAATCGAGGAGATGAGCGTATAAAATTTCAGTATAAGACGAATCGGCATCTATAGCATGAGTAAAATTACTCGCCTATAAATAAAACAAGTGATGTACAAACGGTATACATTGGACGGATATAGTAAATTACATATGTATATAATCTCTAGCTTACCGCCGCGATTTGCGTAGGAACCTGTACACCCACCACACAAATATTTTTATCTACACTGAATGTGACAGAACAGTCCAACACGTTTGTATTCAAGCAATCCGTTTGCTGAACTACCGATCTGAGACAATAATATTTTGGTCCCTCGCGAACAACTACTCCCGTAGAAGAAGTATTGGGCAAGTTTCCAGAGTCTTTATTTATGCTCGCATCCACTAGTATCGGCGATGTGTTCCGCATCGTACTGCTGCTAGATTCTCCATCATTTAAAAAGCCAGAACGTACAGGAATATTTAAATTGCCGTACGGAGGAAAAATATGTCTCGAAGTCATCATCTAAACAGGGAAATGGATTCAATGAGGAAAATATTGAAATGTTATGTGTACACATTTCTTATTTCTACTGTAATAAAAGTGTGAAATATACTATAAAAACAAAAAAAGAAATTTAAATTTACAGTAACTGAATACAGGAATTTTAAGCGGGATTGTAGTCACTTATTACTATTCTATATGCGCGTATCGAGCAACAAATGTAGAGTATGAAAGCAAAGGAAAACAAAATGTATGAAAACAATTAAGGGAAATAAATCTATTTTCGATTAAAGCGAAACTTAGTGCTTAAATATTTTAAAGCGAATTTATATATATATACACACAATTCATGCACCGAATCTTTTTCGATTTTGAAACACAATTATGGACAGAACTAAAGTAATAATATCACAATTGACAAGCAATTTAATATTTTGATGTGTTAATAAGCATCTTAGGAGAATATTAATAATTTACTAATCTAAACATTTTAAGAACTGTAAATAATTTAACTTTTTGCAAAAGTATATGAAAGTGCGAAAAAAATGACAACTTTACATTTATTACAGGAAACACTCCCATGGAATGTCCAAGATTTGTAGAGTGAGTCTTGCTTGGTTTTGCTCTGCTATTTGAATTCGTGCAAAAACCTTCGGGCATAGGCATAGTTTTATTGCCAGTACACAAGATATTCATCAGTATAGCGAAAGCCTCATCTTTCGTGAGCAAAGGAGATAAGCCGGGACCTTCTGCAAATTCTTGTGGTGTCAAGCTCAGAAATCTTATCTTTAAGAGAGCATTTCCAATAACAGATTTCAGACATTTTTCATTAGTTGGATCGAGAGACTTTCTAGAGCATTCTGATTTAGCCCATCGCTCCATCGCAGTAAATAATTCTATTTCCGAGCTGATCTGCAAATCGTCCTGTTCTAAGACTTTGAGAAGGGTCCCTAGCTCTACGTCTTCCCAGCTGGCTTCCTTCAACACTTGATCCGTCTTAGTGCGTATGATCTGTAGACATTTCTCCATTAGGACAGGTTCCTCAAAAAGCTTGGCAAACTCGTATGCTCTGCATGCTTTCTTCGGTGAGAGATCACACCACAGATATTTTGTACACTCTTCTACCAAGGATGGCAACATGTATTTTTTGGCGCAGTAACATAATTCGCAGGCCAATTCGAAGGAACCAAGTTCAACTTTATCTGTATATATATACTCTAGTAGAGCCTTGAATGCCTCAGGCTGAACATCTCTTATCGGTATCGGATCGTTTTTCTCTGCCATACCACCAAAAAACATAGCTTCGAAGACCGGACTGGACATGGCCAGGAACAGTTTATGACCTTTGAGAGTCTGTTGCTGGGGTTCCTGGCCGACAATGAAATTACAATCGGACCATTGTCCAGTCTCCAGCAGATGCTGGCCACGCTCCGACAATTTCTGCTTGCTGGTCTGCCAGTCGCAGGGTAAACTCATTTTCGCGATGTGTTACATGTACTCGAGCTGCAACGTGAAAGGAAAGTCACCAAAGAATGAATCGGAGGCTTGTGTGCCAGGAAGCGGCCCGTGCAATAACGTTACGTACTCACCTATTTCCGTTAGCGCTATAAATACAGCGTACAATATTAACACGTAACAGCCAAACGGGAGAGAAACGCAGTGAGGTGCGTGGGAAAATCAGCCAGCCTGTTACTCTACCTGGGAGACGATCTCGTCGTTATCGTTCTCGATACTCGTTCAGCTCCACTCACCTCGCCGATACTCATGCGTCGTTAGCGTCGTAGCAAAACGCTACGCCATCTTAGACCGAGAGAATTCCCACCATTCGCATCATCGTCGTCGTCGTCGTCACTACTATCAGCTTTTCAAGGCTCCACTTTCCCTTCCTCCAGTTGCCTCAATCGCCCGTACTAAGCAGTGCCGACACTGTCGACTCTGCCGACGCTTTTCGAAGCGATTGACGCTTGCTCCGTTCTCGAGTCTCGAGTCTCGACCTCGAACGACGTCAACGACGTGCTTGCGCGCCCTCCCTGCCTTCCGCCTTTGGCTTTGGCTCCCCTCTTTCGCTTTGACCGCAGTACACTGTACAGTACCCACTACCCGCTAGCGGTAACGCGGAAAGCAAAGCCTCCTCCGGCTGATTTCAGACCGAACACGTTCACCGCGGCGATCGATAATCCTGCGGCGTGGAAAGTGGCGGAAAGCGAGGAATCGAAGTCGCGGAAGTGCCGTAACGTAGTGTCCGTCGTTTTTCCCGGGTCGTGGTCGTCGTGAACGACCGCATGTACGACCCGGACTCGTCGTGAGCGTGACGCGACGACGCGACGACGACGTTGCGAGAGAATCGCTCCTCAGAATTTCTGTCTGCGCGGAAACGGCGCGCGTTACTGGAGGGTTCTAGGTAAGAAAAAGATAAAGGCAGACGGAGCAAGAAAGAAGCCAAAAAAGAAAGTGGAAGAGAAAGAAAGAGAGAAAGAGAGACGGATTCTCAATTTCTGCGGCTTTTGACGACCGTTGTGAATTGGCCAGAGTCCAAAATACTCCAGAATTGGCCGAATGGCGCACGCACGATTCAGCTGTATGTCCGTGCATCTCGTGGAATAATGCATCTTTCTCCCGGGGATTTCTCTCATCTGGATGACAGTGCCTGCCAGCGACGGGACGTAGGGTGACGTCGGTGAGGTGAGGTACGTACTACGTAAGCGGTACGCCGTACGTCGCCGGTACAGCCAGGTACAGACTACAGCGCGGCGCAGTCAGGCGCAGTGGTTGCAGGAGCACCTTGGCGGTCGCAGGAGAACCCCCCGCGAGCGTGATATTTCCTTACCCTGGATTGCCCTGGATTCCTCAGAGAGACGCGATCCCACCGTGATGCGATCGCTCTCGCGTCCTCCGATCCACAGGGAATCAGGCGAGGGCCGAGGGCGAGGCTTGTCGCGCCGCGCCGCGCGCGCGTGTAGCTCGTCTTTGACACGTTCGCGACGTGTCGGTGTCGGTGTCGCCGTAAAACCGTTGGATGTTGACGTAACCTCCCTCACGCTTGACTCTCGAGGACGTCGGTGTCTTCAGGGGAAAGAGAACGTCGGGATCGCTCTTTGTTGCACGCGCGCGGATCATCGTCGCCTCGTAAATTACGCGCGGATGAGTCATTGCCCTGTTGAACGACACGCATATTTTTACGCTCTACGCCGTCTCTGAAACATCCTTGCCGCGAGCTCGTGCTCCGAGATACTACGTTTACGTGGACATATCGTATGAGGTATTTCCAGCGAACGTCTACGTGTTACGCATTTCCAGTTGTTCGTTTTACCTTGACATGGTATAATAACACTTGTAACGTTACATGTTTCCCCTTTCATATATCCTGTATATTCAGTATATTACATAAGAACTGAAAATATTGCCAAGCCGCACAAACGCGCGTTTTTATATCTCTCAATCCGTGATGTTTATGAAATATTTTTATGTCATTAAGGTATATGTAAAGTGAACTCGGTGATGCGACGCGTCTAGAATTTTACACATTGTTTATATAGGGTGCTTTCCAAGACACAAGTGATAAAATACAAAATGCGTTTTGCATTTGTAAGCATTATTTCTTGTTTGATAGATAGGATGAATTGATGCTTACAGCTTGTGAGCATGAAAACGGAACGCATCCCCAGTATAACACAGTGAATCATTACATCCTTGTTTGCCCCTATTAAACAAAGATATGAAATGAGTCTGTTTTTTTATTCTTGCATTAGACTGCGTTACAACTTCCTTTCTCGTTTTTGCCAAATATCAAATATATATTTATTTCACTTTAACTTCTAAAAGTGTACGCTGTGGTTTAGCTACGGAAAACAGACCTATGATTACTGTGTTATTATATAGGGAGTGTTTTTCATTTAGTGTCATAAGCTGATATAAACATCATTCTATTTTTCTTAGTATTGAGAGAATAACAAAGATAGGCTGACACATTAATTTGTGTTATCAAATGGGAAGCACCCTGTATCTCAGCTGGAAAGTACGAATAATTACTTAGAAAGATCTGGCTTATGTATAATTATATTTATAATATTTGTTTGTTTAGAAAGTATGGAGCGTTCATCGGACGTCGCAGTTATACCTCGCTCGAATCATTACTGCATTTAGCCTTACAATAGATCTCGATAGTCTTTAATGCGACAGAAACAGTACGTTGTTGAGGCACAGTAATCCAAACTCCTGTAAGGAGAGATGGATGCGGTGTGCGATGAGGACAGGCGGAGACGCCTACGGGCTTTGGAGGAGAGTATAAAGGATCCTAGAAGCGTCACGAATATCGATTGCTTGTTGGACACAGTTCAAGCCCTGGTAACAGATTGCGATCATGCCAGTGTGAAACGTATGAAGAATATAGAAGCTTATATGAATAGATGTAAGTACTATGTTTTAATATTTGTTAGTTGCTTTTTGTTTTTGTAAGTATTAAGTCAAAGTTATGTTAATATTTTATACTCAGATATTGACATCACTTTGGTGATAAGACGTCTATTCTTTTTTGAAGAGTTTTGACTTAATGCAATAAATTAGAGTGAAATAAACTATATCTGTTTTATTCTAACTTATTGCATTAGCATACAT